>NC_090373.1:116394878-116702676 GCF_036365525.1 Heterodontus francisci
TGCTCCAATCGTAAGGCAAAGAAATCAAACAGGTTTCCTTAGATTTCAACAAGAAAGGTAGAAGTTTATTAATCTTATACTCTAATCCGGTTACCGACTACGAATCTGCAACACGACCACGCTAGCAAACATACCCGATAAACACACACGCAGATAGAGACAGAAAAAGTAGAAGGAATAAAGGGGAAAGGTTTGAGGCAATATCTGGTAGTTACAGTGCTTTAAATTCAATGTAGAGTCTTTGCTTGCCGGTCAGTCCTGCTTTTCGTTGGGTCCCAGTTCATGTTTCAACTTGTTTCGATGTCGGAGTCTCTTCTCTCTTGAGGTTTGCATGTCTTCTGTGGGTCCGGTGGCTTTAGAGAAAGCGAGAGAGGCTTCCTTGCTCCAGCTTCAGTTTCTACTGCCTTCTGCCTTTCTCTGTGGCACAATTCAAAAAACCCCAGGTTGCCCAGCAGGTTAGTCATGTGACTAGCGGTTTTCCCACTTCTGTTTGTGGATTCTGCCATCTTAGCAGTCATCCTGGAATGTGAGCGTCCTCCCCTTCAATATCTGGTAATCACAGTCCATTTTGGGTTAAGTGGACCAGGAAATAATCCTTTGTCCCTCCAAGCGGGCGGCCTTTGGGGCGGCACAGTAGCGCAGTGGTTAGCACCGCAGCCTCACAGCTCCGGGCACCCGGGTTCGATTCTGGGTACTGCCTGTGCGGAGTTTGCAAGTTCTCCCTGTGACCGCGGGTGCTCTGATTTCCTCCCACAGCCAAAGACTTGCGGGTGATAGGTAAATTGGCCATTGTAAGTTGCCCCTAGTGTAGGTAGGTGGTAGGGAATATGGGATTATTGTAGGGTTAGTATAAAAATGGGTGGTTGTTGGTCGGCACAGACTCGGTGGGCTGAAGGGCCTGTTTCAGTGCTGTATCTCTAAATAAAAAAATTTAAAAAATTTGTATGCAAATATTTTTTTCCAGCCAAGTGTCTGTTGATTTTTTTTAACAAGTCCTTTCTTCACTCCCACAACAGTTTAAAATCGATGTTCATATGAAAAAAATAATATACCTCATTCTTGGCAGGTGAGGGTCTGCATGACACTGTTGCTTAAGAAACAGGCTTGCAGCTCACGCACACTGGGCTGAATTGTAATTGCGCGCCACGTTCCTCTGACATGAAAGGGCCGCTGAGGAGCCCCCGCGGGGGACTCAGTTAAATAGTAGGAGCGGAGCAGCCACCCCCGATGATGTGTAAGGGCGGCCGCTGCGTCCCCGGCAACGACGTCCAGCGCACCGCGCAGGCGCTATTGCCATTTTAAAAGGGCTTCAAACTCTTCAGTAATATTTTAATATTTAAAGGTCTCGGTCTCCAGGAAATAATAATAACATTTTATTACAACTCAAAATCCCATCTCTCACCTGCCCAATGGGTAAATCATACATTATTTGCCATCTACCGCCATGATAACATTTTATTAGTCTCACAAACCTACCCCCCACCCCCGACATTTGTTCCCTTTGACCCTCAACCCCTTTCCACCATCCCCACAGCCAATAATAAATGTTTTCCCCACTCCTCCATGCCTCCTGCCCTTAAAATTTTATTCCTTCCCCCTTCCCCACAAGGTTCTCGCCTTGGAACTCCATGCGGAGTTCCAAAGGCGCACAAAGGCCGTAAAATCGGTGTGGGATGTCTGCCGCCTGCAGGTAAGTTTATTAGCATCTCACTTATGTTCATTTGAATATGCTGTTATGACCAGGTGAGCAATGTGTCTAGGGGTCTTTGGCTGTCTTTACCTGGTCGTTTTGTAACAGGGTTTAATTTTAAACACACTGTGTTTTGAGGTCCCCCTTTGTGAATCCTTGTTCACAACTTTCCAACTATAAGGCAAAGAAATGAGCACAAACAGGCTTTCTTTGGTTTAAAGAAGAAAGATGAAATTTATTAAACCTTAAACTTAAACTCCAATACGGTTCACACCTATGGATATACAACACGCCCATGTTAGCATGCACACACGATATAAACATGCAGATAGGGACAGAAAAGAGCAGAGGAAAAGATAAGAACAAAGAACAGTACAGCACAGGAACAGGCCATTCGGCCCTCCAAGCCTGCGCCGATCTTGATGCCTGTCTAAACTTAAACCTTCTGCACTTCCGGGGACCGTATCCCTCTATTCCCATGCTATTCATGTATTTGTCAAGATGCCTCTTAAACGTCGCTATCGTACCTGCTTCCACCACCTCCCCCGGCAGCAAGTTCCAGGCACTCACTACCCTCTGTGTAAAGAACTTGCCTCGCACATCCCCTCTAAACTTTGCCCCTCGCACCTTAAACCTATGCCCCCTAGGAACTGACTCTTCCACCCTGGCAAAAAGCTTCTGACTATCCACTCTGTCCACGCTGCTCATAACTTTGTAAACCTCCATCAGGTCGCCCCTCCACCTCCGTCGTTCCAGTGAAAACAATCCGAGTTTATCCAACCTCTCCTCATAGCTAATGCCCTCCAGACTAGGCAACATCCTGGTAAACCTCTTCTGTACCCTCTCCAAAGCCTCCATGTCCTTCTGGTAGTGTGGGGACCAGAATTGCACGCAATATTCTAAGTGTGGCCTAACTAAAGTTCTGTACAGCTGAACTTTAGTAGAACAGTTTGAGGCAATATCTTGAGACTGTTTCTTGAGCTCGCTGTAGTCCTTGATTGAAGATATGGTCTTGAGTTTCATTGGGGCCCAGCAGCCTTCTTAAAACCTTGTTCATGTAGGAAACCTTTTCTCTCTCTGAGTTTACATATCTTCAATGGTTTCAGTTTCCTGAGAGATGAGCAGGCAGGAGAGGAGATGTTCTCAGTCCATGAGCACACGGTGTTCTCTGTTCAAATCCCTTTGTCAGGAATTCAAATTAAAATAAAACTCCCAGGTTGCCCAGCAGGTTAGTCATGTGACTAGCTACTTATATGGAACAGTCTCTTCAACATCCTTTGTTGGAAGTTCAAACTCTCTGCAACAGCCAGTTAGCCATGTGTCTAAAACTGGTCTGTCACTTCTGTGTATTGGGGAAGCAACTGCTGGTCCCCATTGTTTCAACATTGTCTGCTACGATGTAAATGTCCTTCCTTTCGGGGCTTGCAATTTTTAAGATTTAGTTCATGTGGCGAAAGACTGTGTGCCTCAATTTTGGCAGGTGGTGGGTTTGCCTGACAATGCAGATGAAGGGCCTGCCGCCAGGCGGCGGGGGGTGGGGGGAGGGGGGGTGCCACATCCAGATCCCCCCGCTGCCATTAATATGTGGTGGGCCCTTCTCGATGTCACGGTTTGAGGCGCGTCTCTCCCCGCATCATTTTACCGGTCGCCACGCCAAGACCCACATCTCGAGGGGCTGGTAAAATTCAGCCCACTATCTTCAGAGAGGGAAACAACTCTTCTTCATGGCTTGATATATCTCCTGGAATCTGTTGTAGCAGTGAACTATTGTCTCCTCCAATTTATCAACTATCAGCAACAGTTGGTTCCCTTCCCACATCATGGGAAGAAAAGGCTGGTTATTGATCAATTCCTCATCACTGGTGCTCTGTGTGCATGCTGGTGCATGAAAACGTGAAGTGTCATGACAGAGTTAGTGAATCAGGTGCACCAACGGTCAATCTGGCCGCTCATCTGATCCTTCTGACTCTAAATGGCCAGGACCTGTGAGGAATGCAAAGATCATTCATTTTAGGTGTCTGCACTCATACTTGTGATTAGAACTGACCGAGCAATGATAAAAGACCTTTAATTGGAATGTCTTAAAACTGTAAACACTCACTGTAAAGTAGCCAATCTATCCCATTATCAACCTAAATATGACAGCTTTCCTTCAATTATCTATCTCCTACTGCCTCCCCAGTATGTCTGCCCAGGAGTTACAGAGCTTCCTACTTTGCTTACTCAAGCAGCTAAAGGGCAATACTGAAATAAGGCTCCTGCACCTATTTTAGATGCAGATGCCTAAATTGATTGACCTTAGTTGGAGGTTGTGATGCACAAGTTCTCACTGGCATTTCTGGGTCTTGAACACTGCAACCAGCAGTTCTTAAAATGTACCCCTGGAGGCCACTCAAAAAAGGATCAGCAACGTGAAAAATGTTGATTATTTCATGGAGGCTCCTGTTGGCCCCACAAAACAACTCCAGATTACTCACCCTCACCCCTCCTACCCATTTACTATGATGCCCCCGAGAATCAAATGGCCTGCCAACACTTAGTATGGGTAATTTTCACTTTGGGTGATATACTGACAGAGGAGGTCACCCATCCATTATAGGTTCTGGTTGATTCTCACTTCCTTTGATTCTGGGTTCTATACTGGCCAGGCGATCCGCTCTGCCTGTTTAAGACAAGCTGTGAAGGTGAAAATTACCCCCTCTGTCTAGACTCCCACATGACAAATTACCAGTGATACCCATGGAACTGTACCATAGAGTAAGTCTGCATCTTCAGGAGAGGAGGGCAGAAAACTGGAATGTGAAACAAAAATAAAAATAAAAAACCTGGATAATGTCCCTCCTTCAATCTTACTTCCTTGAATAAAGATTAGTATCACCATGTTATTGGGTGGCAGTGAAGATTTGTGCAGTAACATTTTCATAATATGGTGAGAAGTGGAACCTACTACCACGATGCAGTTGAAGCAAAGAGCATTGTTGCATTTGTGGGAGGCTTTATGCATACAAGAAGAAAGGAACAGAGGCACATGGTGGCACAGTGGGAAGATGTAATTAGAGTGGGAGGAGTCTCAAGTGGTGCATAAACACCGGCATACACCAGTTGGACCGAAAGGCCTGTTTCTGTGCTGTGGATTCTCTGTAATAATTGTTTGATATTAAGTCCAGTAACGCAATTCTGTTCCCGTAGCTTTAGAACTCCAAGTTCCTGGGATCATCCTTCTCTGAACCATCTTGCACGCATCAGTGTCCTATTGAAGGGAAGCCAACTAATCACTACGTCCTAATTTACCACATTTTCTCATTTACTCTATAACCTTGTATGAAAGGACTTAACCATTCATCTTGGTTTCTCAATTACAGAAAAAGATTGCCCAAAAATGTGAATAGTGTTTCAAATATTGCCTCATCAATAATCGAAACAAGATTATTATAACCTGTTTATATTGCCCATGAGAATTACAGTGAGCTGCTTGCCTCTAGAAGTGAGGCAGTCAATGCTGCTCTCATGCTTCTTTCAGTTATTATTGCAGAGCAACATTGGTATAGGCCTGAGAGGAGCTTGACTGCCCCTTATGTTGGTCAGAAAGACACAATTACGGGGAACATAGAAAGAGTGAGAAAAAAATAAATGAAATGCAATTAGCTTATTGCAATGTGTACTTTGCAGTGGCATTTACTATAACCCAGGGCTAGCAAAACAAGCCTCAGAAGGGTGATGTTGATATGTGATACAGATCAGGCCGGTATTAGGTGAAAAACAGTGTGTCCGCTCCACCTGATGATGTCAGCGTGAGTCCCAGTCAATTTTCCAAGTCATCTTATTTAAATACAGAAGATGAGCTTCTGGCACTCACCGTGCTACTTATAGGAAACTCTCCATTTAGGAAAGACAGGAAATGCTGTAGGCCTTCTTAAATCCAACCTCGCAGTTTTTAAGGGAGATGGAGTTTTCATTGGTGGTGGATGGACAATATGACACTGAGACAGCAGGCAGAGTGACAGTGTGCAGGACAACCTGATTTTCAAACAATGCCATAGAGGTCTTGTAATATTACTTGTTCCTTTAGTTATTGTAAGATTTACAGGACTACAAGTAATATCCAAAGAATACATGGGTTTTTATTATAACTGTTACGACCAGGTGAGAAAGGTGTCTGGGGGTCTTTTGCTTGGTCTTATTGTAACAGGGCTTTATTTTTAAACGCACTGGGTTTTGAGCTCCCCCTTTGTGAATCCTTGTTCACAGCTGTCCAATTATAAGGCAAAGAAATGAGCATAAACAGGCTTTCTTTGGTTTAAAGGAGAAAAGTGAAATTTATTAAACCTTAAACTTAAACTCTAATATAGTTAACACCTACGGATATACGACGCACCCACGCTAGCATGCACAGGCGATACACACATGCACATAGGGACAGAAAAGAGGAGAGGAAAATATAAGATTACTGTTTCTGTGGTTCCAGCTTGCTGTAGAGTCTTTGATTGTAGGCAGTACTTACTTTTCATTGGTGCACAGTATTCTTCTTAAACCTGGTTCAACATAGGAGACTTTTCTCTCTTTAAGGTTCACGAGTCTTCAATGGTTTCCGAAGCTGGTGAGAGTGAGATAAGAGCAGACAGGTCTTCTTGGTCCAGGAGAAAAGTGCTTTCTGATTCTTTCCCTGTTGGAAGTTCAAATTCAAAAAAAAGTCAGTCATGTGACTAAACCTGGTCTGACCATTTCTTCTGTGTATGTGGATTCTGCTATCTTAGCAGTCAACCTGGAATGCTAGCTCCCCCACCTTCAACGTCTGGTAATCATATGAACATACGAATTAGGAGCAGGAGTAGGCCACTTGGTCCTTCGAGCCTGCTCACCATTCAATAAGTTCATGGCTGAACTGATTACTCCACATTTCCAACTACCCCTGATAACCTTCAACCCCCTTGCTTATCAAGAATCTATCTACCTCTGCCTCAAAAATATTCAAAAACTCCGTTTCCACCACCTTTTGAGGAAGGGAATTCTAAAGATACACAACCCTCTGAGAAAAAAAAATTCTGCCCATCTCTGTCTTGAATGGGCGACCCCTTATTTTTAAATAGTGACCCCTAGCTCCAGATTCTCCCATAAGGCGAAACATCCTTTCCACATCCACCCTATCAAGAACCCTCAGGATCGTATATGTTTCAATCAGGTCGCCTCTTACTCTTCTAAATTCCAGTGGGTACAAGCCTAGCCTGTCCAACCTTTCCTCATAAAACAGCCCACCCATTCCAGATATTATTCTAGTAAACCTTCTCTGTACTGCCTCCGACGCATTTACATCCTTCCGTAAATAAGGAGAGCAGTACAATACACAATACTCCAGATGTAATCTCACCAATGCCCTGTATAGCTGACGCATAACCTCCCTACTTTTGTATTCAATTTCCCTCGCGATAAACAATAACATTCTATTAGCTTTCCTAATCACATGCTGTACCTGCATACAAATCTTTTGCAATTCCCGCACTAGGACACCCAGATCCCTCTGCATCGCATAGATCTGCAATCGCTCACCATTTAGATGATATGCTTCTTTTTTATTCTTCCTGCCAAAGTGGACAATTTCCCACTTTCCCACATTATACTCCATTTGCCAGGTCTTTGCCCACTCACTTAATCTATCTATATCCCTTTGTATCCTCCTTATGTCCTCGTCAGAAGTTACTTTACCACCTAGCAGGTCTGGCAGCATCTGTGAAAAGAGAAGCAGAGTTAACGTTTCGGGTCAGTGACCCTTCTTCGGAACTGACAAATATTAGAAAAGTCACAGGTTATAAGCAAGTGAGGTGGGGGTGGGGCAAGAGATAACAAAGGAGAAGGTGTAGATTGGACAAGGCCACATAGCTGACCAAAAGGTCATGGAGCAAAGGCAAACAATGTGTTAATGGTGTGTTGAAAGACAAAGCATTAGTACAGATTAGGTGTTAACGGACTGAATATTGAACAGCAGCAAGTGCAAACATGAAAAAAAAACAGTGGGTAGGCAAACTGAACAAACTAAGATGAAATGAAATAAATGCAAAAAAAAAGATTGTAAAAAATGGAAAAAAGAAAAAATAACTAAAATTGAAAGTAAAATGGGGGTCTGTCATGCTCTGAAATTATTGAACTCAATGTTCAGTCCAGCAGGCTGTAGTGTAGGCACACTACAGCCTGCCGGACTGAACATAGAGTTCAATAATTTCAAAGCATGACAGCCCCCCATTTTACTTTCATTTTTAGTTTTTTTTTTACATTTTTTACAATCTTTTTTTTTGCATTTATTTCTTTTCATCTTAATTTGTTCAGTTTGCTTACCCACTTTTTTCATGTTTGCACTTGCTGCTGTTCAATATTCAGTCCGTTAACACCTAATCTGTACTAATGCTTTGTCTTTCAACACACCATTAACATATCGTTTGCCTTTGCTACATGACCTTTTGGTCAGCTATGTGGCCTTGTCCAATCTACACCTTCTCCTTTGTTAAATCTTGCCCCACCCCCACCTCACTTGCTTATAACCTGTGACTTTTCTAATATTTGTCAGTTCCGAAGAAGGGTCACTGACCCAAAACGTTAACTCTGCTTCTCTTTTCACAGATGCTGCCAGACCCGCTGAGTGGTTCCAGCATTTCTTGTTTTTATTTCAGATTTCCAGCATCCGCAGTATTTTGCTTTTATTACTTTCCTACCTATCTTTGTGTCATCAGCAAATTTAGCAACCATATCTTCGGTTCCTTCATCTAAGTCATCAAAAGTCCATTGGTGGTTGAATGTGTCAGGGCATGGTCCTTTGTCCCTTATTCCAACACTGTCTGTTACTATGCAAATGTCTTTCCAGTCAGGGGCTTGCAATTTTAAGTTTGAATGTTTATGTGGCGAAATAATGTGTGCCTCAGTCTTGGCAGGTGGGGGGCTTGCCTGACATAACTTAAACTAGAACTTGTATATAAAACAGCTACAATACAAGCACATCTACACACATTACTCTCTCAGGCCACACCTACAATTCGTTGGTCATGTGTGATGTGACATCACTTCCTCCGGTGACCTTCACTTACAGCCTCTTAAGATGGTCCCACACCATCCCCCATTTTCCCAAAGATAAAAACTTATGTACAATATACAATGATGTTGTGGTTCAGACTAACCATTAATGATTAAAACAAAATGTTTAACACTCTCTTAAAACAAAGAGGAAGTTTGTTTATTCATCCTGATCTTGTTATTGTAAACTTCTTCTCAGATCTGAGCTCATCTTGACGACGCTTCTGAGACTCTGGTAACTCAACTCTGGTTAGAATGCTCTTCCTCAGTGCTCATAGCTTCTGTACATTCATCTTCAGACTTTATCTTTGAACATGGCTGCGATGCCACAGGGTTGTCACATATAGCGTTGTCGTACAGTTGAGTTGACTTTGTTTCCATCTGAGTCACACCATTGGGTGTCTGGACCTCTTAAGATCTGGGATGGTCGCATATCCTAGCAATCTCTGCAGGAAACTAAGTTCCCGATGCATCATTGAGAACTCTGACCTTCTGTCCAACTCACAATCGAACTAATTCTGGTCCTGATTGCATGCCATATGATGTTGTCGTCTTCCCTTGTTTCGAAAGAAGTACATCCTTGCTGTTGAAAACATAGAAAGATGATAACTGAACAGAGTAGTTCTTATGGGTCTTCCAAACATCGGGCTAAATTTTACAGACCCTCTGATGTCACGGTTTGTGGCAAAGCGGGGCCGGAAAATGCCTCCAGGAGAGGGCTGCCACACACCCCGAATCCAGAAGGACCAGATGTGCAGAGTATTTCTTAAGTGGTAAGAGATTAGAATGTGTAGATGTACAAAGGGACCCGGGTGTCCTTGTCAATAAGTCACTGAAAGCTAACATGCAGGTGCAGCAAGCAATTAGGAAGGCTAATGGTATGTTAGCCTTTATCGTAAGAGGGTTTGAGTACAGGAGTAGTGAAGTCTTGCTTCAATTGTATAGAACCTTGGTTAGACCGCATTTGGAGTAGTGTGTGCAGTTTTGGTCCCCTTACCTTAGGAAGGATATGATTGCCATAGAGGGAGTGCAACAAAGGCTCACCAGACTTGTTCTTGGGATGGCAGGCCTGTCCTCTGAAGAGAGATTGGGGAAACTGGGCCTGTATTCTCTCGAGTATCAAAGAATGAGAGGTGATCTCATTGAAACCTACAAAATACTTTAAGGGATAGACAGGGTAGATGCAGGCAAGATATTTCCCCTGGTTGGGGAATCTAGAACCAGGGGAGACAATTTCAAAATTAGGGGGAAGCCACTTAGGACCAAAATGAGGAGACATTTCTGTACTCAGAGAGTAGTGAATCTTTGGAATTCTCTACCCCAGAGGACTGTGGAAGCTCAGTCATTGAGTATGTTTAAAACAGAGATTGACAGATTTCTAAGTACAAATAACATAAGGGGATACGAGGATAGTGTGGGAAAAAGGCATTGAAGTGGATGATCACCATGGTCATATTGAATGGCAGGGCAGGCTTGATGGGCTGAATGGCCTACTCCTGCTGCTATGTTCCTAAATGTTTTCTGAACAAGTAGGTATGAAACCGAGTGATACCAAAAACCAGAGCTGAGGTTTCACATTTAATGTTAGAGTAATTGGATTTGGTTTGCGACAAACTCTTTGACATGAAGGCGATTGGCTTCCCTTCGTGCAGGATGCAGGCACTTAATCCCTTCTGGGACGAGTCGACCTCGAGCATGGTCTCTTTGGTCTTATCAGAATACTGTAGCACGCTGTCTTGATTTGACAGAGCTAACTTTAAAGACTCAAACACCTGCTCATGGTCTTCCTGCCTCAAGTAAGGGGTATATTTACGCAACAGTTCCCTAAGCATTGCTGCTCACTTAGAGAAATTGGGGATATACACAGCCAAAAAGTTGAACAACCCCAGACACCGTTGTAGGTCTTCCCGCTCCTGAGGAGTTGGCATGGATCTGACATCTTCGAACTTATCTGGGTCTGGATGTATTCCTCTGATGGAATGTATCGACCCAAAGAAGTTGATGTGCCCAATGTTGACCTGGCACTTCTTGCTATTAAACACAAGGCCCTCACGACGAGCAGCCAGCATTAGTAAATGCAAGTTTTGGTCATGCCCTGCCTTGGAACGCCCCATCACCACAATATTGTTCACTCTACAGATACAGCCCAGGACATTTTCCATTATCCTGTCCATGTATTGTTGGAAAATGTCCTGGATGATTCACAGACCAAATGGTAACCATCTAAAACAGTGTCTCCCGAATGGCGTTATAAAATTTGTGAGTAGCTGCCCCTTGACTAAGTGAACAGACCAGCCATACTTTGTGTTTAGCTTTGAAAAGTACTTAGCACCGGTAAAGGTAGGATTTAACTCCTCCAGGATCAGAATTTTATGCCGACATCTCTTGAGGGCTAAATTCAGTCGTCGTGGATCTAAGCAAATCCTGAGATTGCTGTCTTTCGTCAGCATGCAGGTAATGGAGCTGCACCAATCAGAATGCTGGCGCACTCAGCGGATAACTTCATTGCGCTCCATCTCATCCTGCTCCACTTTAAGCTTCTCTTGGTTGTGCATGCTGCACTTGATGCATCGACATAGGAACTGCATCCTCTCTCATATGCAGTATGGCATCACTCTTGAAATCGCCGATTGCATCAAACCTGTCTGGGTAAAGCAGTTTCAGGTCTCTAACCAACTGAATGCTCTCCTTGTTGCAAACTTCCATACCTTTCAGCACGATGCTGACCTCATGTATTGCGATGATTCTGTAAATCTCGGCATACTGGAAGTCTTGCAACAGCTGGTCCAGCTGTGTCTATAATATGAAACATTTGTGGTGGTCATTCAGAGCTCCCATAGCTGCACTGTAAGCTTGTCATTCCAATGGACTTGATTGGAGAATCGTTGTAGGCAGTCAGCCTAACTATGTTGGGTTGTACCATAGATTCACATTTCTTTAGATACATGTCCTTCAGTATATGGATGAGTAGAATATTTACATTTGCTCCGGTGTCAGTTTTTCCTCTGAGCTTATGCGTGCCATTCTTCTGTAGATATATGATCCCGTTCATGAGAAATGCCTTAGAGTGTGTGATAGCATTGACATGTTGATCCAAATTAACTATGTAAAATGCTTGCTTGCTGTTTGCACGAGTGCATTCTTCATCTTTGTCCTCCTAATAATCTGTCTCTCTGCTGATCTGATGTATCTGCTTGGGCTTTTGTGCATCTATGGTGTGTCATTTCTTCTTTTCTAGCAGGACTTTTTGAAAGGCCTCTAGCAGAGAAGACACAATTACTAGTCCTATAACCTGTTCCGATAATTCAATATCAGCAAATTCGCAGTCTTGAACTTTGTCTCGGCACCTTGCAACAAACTGGTCAATGCACTCATCTTGCCTTTGCTGGTATGTCATAAGCTCAAGTCTTTAATCCAAGATTTGTTAACAGGCAGAAAGCAGAGAGTAGGAATAAATGGGTCATTCTCTCATTGGCAGGCTGTGACTAGTGGGGTGCCACAGGGGTCAGTGCTTGGGCCCAAGATGTTCGTAATATATATCAATGATTTGGATGTGGGGACCAAATGTAGTATTTCCAAGTTCGCGGATGACACAAAACTAGGTGGGAATGTGTGTTGTGAGGAAGACGCAAAGCAGCTTCAAGGGGATTTGGACAAATTTAGTGAGTGGGCAGCAATGTGGCAGATCGAATATAATGTGGAAAAATGTGACGTTATCCACTTTGGTAGGAGGAACAGATGTGCAGAGTATTTCTTAAATGATAAGAGATTAGAAAGTGTAGATGTACAAAGGGACAGGGTATCCTTGTCAATAAGTCACTGAAAGCTAACATGCAGGTGCAGCAAGCAATTAGGAAGGCTAATGTTAGCCTTTATCGCAAGAGGATTTGAGTACAGGAGTAGTGAAGTCTTGCTTCAATTGTATAGAACCTTTGTTAGACCACACTTGGAGTACTGTGTGCAGTTTTGGTCCCCTTACCTTAGGAAGGATATTATACCATCGAGGGAGTGCAACGAAGATTCACCAGACTTGTTCTTGAGATGGCAGGTCTATCCTATTAAGAGAGATTGGGGAAACTGGGCCTGTATTCTCTAGAGTTTCGAAGAATGAGAGGTGATCTCATTGAAACCTACAAAATACTAAAAGGGATAGACAGGGTAAATGCAGCTAAGATGTTCTGGAACCAGGGGACACAATTTCAAAATATCGGGGATGCCACTTAGGACCGAGATGAGGTGAAATTTCTTTACTCAGAGGGTTGTGAATCTTTAGAATTCTCTATCCTGGAGGGCTGTGGAAGCTCGGTCATTAAGTATTTTTAAAGCAGAGATTGACAGATTTCTAAATACAAATGATATAAGGGGATATGGGGATAGTGTGGGAAAAAGGTATTGAGGTGGATGATCAGCCATGATCATATTGAATGGTTGGGTAGGCTCGATGGGCTGAATGGCCTACTGCTGTTCCTATTTTCCTATGTTTCCTATGTTCCTATGTACTCTTAAATTGACCTTTACCTTGAGTTGATCTTCTAGGAATGCCAATAGCTTGCTAAGGGCCTCTGATCCTCAGCCGACAATTCTGATGGGTTGATCCATTGCAGGCCCTCATTGCCCGGTCTGATCTTGATTGTTATAGCTCGTTTCTCTGGTTCACTCACTTTTTGATCCAGGAAACATAGTTCCATCCACGAGCGAAACAGTTAAACTCAGACGCTATGTCCAACACCTTTGAATCCATAACTGGATATTTGAATGCCATTTTCTGGATGATCCTGCTTGTTCACAAATATAGGCTTTTTCACAGGTTTTTTTTTACCTTGCACAATTCTTTTACAGGCTCTCTGCTTTACAGGTTTTCTGTCTCACAAGTACACCTTTCTGTTTCCTTTTTAGACAGGTCTGTTTTTGCAAGCCTGCCCCTATTAAAAGTGAGATACTACAGTTGCTTTCTTTGTTTACATAGATTTTTTTAAAACTGAGAGCAGTTTTTTTATCTGCAGAGAGCTGTAGCTTGCAGTACTGGAAGCTGTCACAGCCAGCCTTTTACTTTAGTTGGACCTCCAGTGGCGCTGTTGAGTTTTTCCCACTCTTTTTGGCTTAGGCCCTGCCCATGAAGTAAAAACAAAACCCAGGAAAACTAATGCAATAATGGCTACAGTTACCTCTGCAAATTTTTCAACCAATTGCCAGATTAGTTGATGGCTCTGATCTCCTGGCAATTTGCTGTGCTCACAGAGTTTCAACACCTCCCAGGGTCCTGTCTGCAGTTCTAACTCATTACACTGATGTGGGGTCTTCTGCCAGCTGCACTCCTGGTCAGCAACTTGCTGTTCCTTGTGCTCTCTTGGTGTATTCTTCAGAAAAAATCAAATATTGCCACAACGTAATACTTGGTATTCTTCAAAAACATCCCACCACTGCCACCATATAATATTACTTGTTCCTTTGGTATATGAACTATTGTAAGATTCACAGGACTACAAGAAATATCCAAAGAATACATGGGTTTTTATTATAACTTGAACTAGAACAGATATATATATATTTTATATGTGTATATATATATATATATATATATATACAGCTCCTACATGAGCACAGCTACACACATCTTACTCTGACAGGCCACACCCACAACGCTCCGGTCATGTCTGAAGCAACATTACTTGTAGTGTCTGAAGGTGGTCCCACAACAGGTCTTTGTGAAACAAGTGAGGACCGGGAAGAAGGAGTTCTTTCCTTCCAGTGGAAGACTGCAGGTACCTCAGCAAGTCAACCAGCAGCAGTGAAAAAGGTGACTGTGGAGGTCAATGCTGACACTATTTATCCGAGGACCTGGCTGCAGTGCTTAACAAGATCGTCAAAGTTAGACTTCTCTTCACATCTCTATTAGTCTTTACACAGCCCTGCAACACTAGATTTTAGCCCCAGCACCACCAATATTTCCTTTCCTGGCTGCATGAGCCTTTTCTACAATCACTTTAAGGGGTGGGGGGGTGGGGGTAAACTGCTATGAGGCCAGTAGTAAGTATTGAGTGTATGTACAATTCAAGGAAGGTTGCACCTCTTCAGCATGCAGACTATGGTGTTCCCTCATACATCTTCACAGCTCTTCAGCAGGGTGCACACTACCCACTTACACTCCAATGTAGGATGCCACCATTGATACAACTGGCAGCTGGAGAACATGCTGCAGGAAGGGTAGCAGGGATAAACCAGACAATTACAGGCCGGTGAGTCTAACATCATGGGTTGGGAAACTATTGGAAAAAATTCTGAGGGACAGGATTAATCTCTACTTGGAGAGGCAGGGAATAATCAGGGATAATCAGCATGGCTTTGTCAGGGGGAGATCGTGCCTAACTAACTTGATTGGATTTTTTGAGGTGGTGACCAGATGCATAGATGAGGGTAAAGCAATTGAGGTAGTCTACATGGACTTCAGTAAGGTTTTTGATAAGGTCCCGCATGGGAGATTGGTTAAGAAGGTAAGAGCCCATGGGATACAGGGCAATTTGACAAATTGGATCCAAAACTGGCTTAGAGGCAAGAGGCAGAGGGTGATGGTCGAGGGTTTTTTTTGCGAGTGGAAGCCTGTGACCAGTGGTGTACCGCAGGGATCGGTGCTGGGACCCTTGCTGTTTGTAGAGTACATTAATGATTTAGACCTGAATATAGGAGGTATGATCAGTAAGTTCGCAGATGACACGAAAATTGGTGGTGTCGTAAATAGTGAGGAGGAAAGCCTTAGATTACAGGACGATATAGATGGGCTGGTAAGATGGACAGAGCAGGGGCAAATGGAATTTAATCCTGAGAAGTGTGAGGCGATGCATTTTGGGAGGACTAACAAGAAAAGGGATACATACAATGGATGGTAGGACCCTAGGGAGTACAGAGGATCAGAGGGACATTGGTGTACTTGTCCATAGATCACTGAAGGCAGCAGCACAGGTAGATAAGGTGGTTAGGAAGGCATATGGGATACTTACCTTTATTAGCTGAGGCATAGAATATAAGCGTAGGGAGGTTATGATGGAGCTGTATAAAATGCTAGTTAGACCACAGCTGGAATACTGTGTACAGTTTTGGGCACCACACTTTAGGAAGGATGTGATTTCACTGGAGAGGGTGCAGAGGAGATTCACCAGGATGCTGCCTAGGCTGGAGCATTTCAGCTATGAAGAGAGACTGGAAAGGCTAGGGTTGTTTACCTTAGAGCAGAGAAGGCTGAGGGGGGACATGATTGAGGTATGCAAAATTATGAGGGGCATTGATAGGATAGACAGTAAGAAACTTTTTCCCTTAGCAGAGGGGTCAATAACCAGGGGGCATAGATTTAAGGTAAGGGGCAGAAGGTTTAGAGGGGATTTGAAGATTTTGTTTCACCCAAAGGGTGGTTGGAATCTGGAACGCACTGCCTGAAGAGGTGGTAGAGGCAGGAACCCTCACAACATTTAAGAAGTATTTAGATGAGCACTTGAAACGCCATAGCATACAAAGCTACAGGCCAAGTGCTGTAAAATGGGGTTAGAATAGTTAGGTGCTTGATGGCCAGCACAGATACAATGGGCCGAAGGGCCTGTTTCTGTGCTGTATAACTCTATAACTATGAACAAAGGTGACAAGACAGGAGGCCAGACACAGCAGAATGCTTGATCAGTTTCCTTCCTTTTCTCTGATCAATTAACTCTCCAGCTCACATGCTCACACCTACATGGACAGCAGAGCACCCGAGGGCTGCACCAAGCATTATATATTAACCCTTATCCTTCTGCCCTTTCTCTAGGCCTCTCTAACAACTCGGGTCCTATAGCTATGCAGATGGAATGACTGTCAAAAGGATGCACTGTCATTCTCTGATACTTTCCAATGTACCAGCAAAGAGATCATACACTAAACAGTACAGATAGTGAGTTAGAAGGATGTGCACAGGGTGTTTCATTCAGTACGAGTGGACAGGACCATGCACAAATGGAAAGGGAAATCCAGGAAATAGTTCACTGGAGGGAAAGCTCAGGTTATACCTCAATCAGGTCCCCCCTCAGCCTTCTCTGCTCTAAGGTAAACAACCCTAGCCTTTCCAGTCTCTCTTCATAGCTGAAATGCTCCAGCCCAGGCAACATCCTGGTGAATCTCCTCTGCACCCTCTCCAGTGAAATCACATCCTTCCTATAGTGTGGTGCCCAGAACTGTACACAGTATTCCAGCTGTAGCCTAACTAGCATTTTATGCAGCTCCATCATAACCTCCCTACTCTTATATTCTATGCCTCAGCTAATAAAGGCATGTATCCCATATGCCTTCCTATCCACCTTATCTACCTGTGCTGCTGCCTTCAGTGATCTATGGACAAGTACACCAAGGTCCCTCTGTACTCCCTAGGGTCCTACCATCCATTATATATTCCCTTGCCTTGTTAGTCCTCCCAAAATGCATCACCTCACGCTTCTCAGGATTAAATTCCATTTGCCCCTGCTCCGCCCATCTTACCAGCCCATCTATATCGTCCTGTAATCTAAGGCTTTCCTCCTCACTACCTACGATACCACCAATTACCATGTCATCTGCGAAATTACTGATTGTATATTAATTATATATAATTGTATGCAGGTGGTGGGGATTAAATAGGAATTCAATTGTGCCCCGATTAAAAAGGAACAGACAGAAACTATGGTTTGTTGGTGATGAGGTGCATATTTGTAATGTGTATCTTTATAAATAGGTGCTTATAAAAGTGTGTGCAGATTAGCTCCAGTTATATCCTTCAACTCCTGCCGCTGGGGGCCCCCCTCCAGGCAGTTAAACTGCACCACAGAAAATCCTTTCAGTGCCCTTAACATGGCACTTAATGAGCCTGATTAGCTATCTGCCTCGTGGGGACGAGTAGCCCTGCTGGGGCCCGAGCCTGCCTCAGTGGCGCCGGGGACAGAGTCAGGAAATTGGCATGCAAGCCAGTATTTTCAGGCCCCGTCCATCTCCGTTCCCCACCTTGGTGGGGCCTGTAAATTCTGCCCAAAGAGGTAGTAACTTTGAGTGCAACGGATAATGCAGAGCTAGCCGTAGCAGTTGTGGGCATTGCTGGCTAGGCCAGCATTTATTGCCCATCCCTAATTGCCCTTGAACTGAGTGACCATTTCAGAGGGCATTATAAGAGTCAACCACGTTGCTGTGGATCTGGAGTCACATGTAGGCCAGACCAGGTAAGGATGGCAGATTTCCTTCCCTAAAAGACATTAGTGAACCAGATGGGTTTTTACAACAATCGACAATGGCTTCATGGTCACAGTAGACTAGCTTTTTAATTCACATTTATTAATTGAATTGGATTCAGATTTCACCATCTGCCATGGTGGTGTTCGAACCCACGTCCCCAGAGCATTATCCTGGGCCTCTGGGCTACCAGTTCAGTGACATTACCACTACACCACTACTTCCCCTAGTATGATCCTACTGCGGCATTAGCAGATTCGCCATCTTCTGAGGGAAAGCTCCCTCTAGGTAGTGACGATCCCACCAGGAACCATCCCCAAATATCATATGATTTCTGACCCAAGAAGTCTTGCTCCCATCAATGTCCCCTATAAATTTTGTCATGCACTACATGTTCATTCCAGTGTGCAGTACCTTTAAATATTTTTGTGTGGCCGCGCACGAGCATTATGTTAGAAGGGAAAGCTTGTGAGTAGCTTGCACAGCACCTTCCAGGTTGCTGCATAGTCATGCATGCATGCAGCTTACAGAATCACCCCAACCCCAACACAAAGAATCAAAGATGCATTGAGAATTCTGACCATAATATCTTGCTGGTACTTATTTTATAAGAAATTCCATCAGGTTTTCTCAGTTGAGGAGTGGAAGAAATATGAGACAGGGAGGCTGTAATATGGCTAAATACTGGGATGAAAACACTTTTAAGGCAGCCTTTATCAGTACTGGAAGATATTTCAGATGAACAGTTTATAAAAAGAATCAGAGAAAGGGAAAAGTGGTAGGAGGGAGCGGAATAAAAAAGACCATAGGGTCTAGTTTATGCTTGTTTACACCAGTAATATCAACACAACCCAGGTGGGATCAGCCAAACCAGCACAAAATTAGGAAATTCTGAACACGAGTTAAGCCTAAAACCGGCACCAAATTGGGCTCCGTGGCACTGCTGGAGCTGGCATTATGGAAGCCAGAGACTCTCTAAGTGGGGCACACAGCGCCTCCAGCTATTTCAAGCAGACCCCATGTGGTGCATCATGTTGGGAAGGGCATTTGCACCGGCATTCTATATGTGCGCTGGAAATTTCCCAACTGACCAGATTGTGACATCAAACAGTTGGTCAGGCTGATTTAATGCATGATTTACAAGCTTGGACCACGCAGATTCGCTCAACACATTCGCTTGAAAATCTTTAAATAACATCCATACAGCTGCAAGAGTGACCCACCTCCAGCATTGTTTAAAGGGCCAGGCATACAACTTGCAGGTAAGGTGATTTAGACTAACTTCTGCTGTTGCAAAGTTTTTGGAAGTACTGCGGAGGGTTTTGGGAGGTGTTGCTGCATCCTCACAGGGAGGGCAGAGGAGTAGGTGACCTGTCCACACAAAGGTTGCACAGATATGGGGGCAGCAGTGGCAGTGCCCCTGTGTTAGCAGCATGACAGGGATATGGAGCAGAGGCTGCAAGAGAGGAAGCTCTGCGCAATGCCCTCGGCAAAGTTGGAACTGGAAAGCTCCATGCTCCTGGGCAGTGACAGGAGTCTTTTTGGCAGGCCTGCAAATGCACTAAGCATCTCGGTCTGCATCCTCATCAGCATTCTCCTGTACACCACTCCATCAAAGTCCTCGATTGAGTCCCCTGTACCAGAACTCATCTGCAATCTCTCCTTCTGGTGAGCTGGCACATGAACTATCCTTTCCACTGGCCTGGCAGCAGCCGATTTGTGCTGAATGGCTCGCCTCGTGCAGATCCCAACTCTATACTACCCATGGTGCCATAAAACTACCATCCATTGTCCTAAAAGCTCATCCAGTTCACTAATGACCTATCGGGAAAAAAATCTGTCATCCAGGGGAGGTGGTGGCGTAGTGGTATTGTCACTGGACTAGTAATCCAGAGACCCAGGGTATTGCTCTGGGGACTTGGGTTCAAATCCCACCACAGCAGAAGGTGGAATTTGAATTCAATTAATAAATCTGGAATAAAAAGCTAGTCTAATGATGGCCATGAAACCATTGTTGATTGTTGTAAAAACCCATCTGGTTCACGAATGTGCTTTAGGGAAGGAAATCTGCTGTCCTTACCTGGTAAGGCCTACATGTGACTCCAGACCCACAGCAATGTGGTTGACTCTTACATGCCCTCTGAAATGGCCTACCAAGCCACTCAGTTGTATCTAACTGCTACAAAGTCAATACAAAGGAATGAAACCGGACAGACCACCAGGCATCGACCTAGGCACCGGAAACGACAACAGCAAAACCAGCCCTGTCAACCCTGCAAAGTCCTCCTTACTAACATCTGGGGGATTGTGCCAAAGTTGGGAGAGCTGTCCCACAGACTAGTCAAACAACAGCCTGACATAATCAAACTCTCGGAATCATACCTTACAGACAATGTCCCAGACACTGCCATCACCATCCCTGGGTATGTCCTGTCCCACCAGAAGGACAGACCCACCAGAGTCGGTGGCACAGTGGTATACAGTAGGGAGGGAGTTGCCCTGGGAGACCTCAACATCGACTCTGGACCCCATGAAGTCTCATGGCATCAGGTCAGACATGGGCAAGGAAACTTCCTGCTGACTAACACCTACCGTCCTCCCTCAGCTGATGTGTCAGTACTCCTACATGTTGAACAGCACGTGGAGGAAGCACAAAGGGTGGCGAAGGCACAAAATGTACTCTGGGTGAGGGACTTCAATGTCCATCACCAAGAGTGACTCGGTGGCACCACTACTGACCGAGCTGGCTGAGTCCTAAAGGACATATCTGCTAGATTGGGTGTGTGGCAGGTGGTGAGGGAACCAACAAGAGGGGAAAACATACTTGACCTCGTCCTCACCAATCTGCCTGCTGCAGATGCATCTTTCCATGACTGTATTGGTAGGAGTGACCACCGCACAGTCCTTGTGGAGACAAAGTCCCGCCTTCACATTGAGGATACCCACCATCGTGTTGTGCGGCACTATCACCGTGCTAAATGGGATAGATTTCGAACAGATCTAGCAATGCAAAACTGGGCATCCATGAGGCACTGTGGGCCATCAGTAGCAGCAGAATTGTACTCAACCACAATCTGTAACCTGGCATATTCCCCACTCTACCATTACCATCAAGCCAGGATACCAACCCTGATTCAATGAAGAGTGCAAGAGGGCATGCCAGGAGCAGCACCAGTAATACCTCAAAATGAGGTGTCAACCTGGTGAAGCTACAACAACACCTGCATGCCAAACTGTGTGAGCAGAAAGAGCTAAGCAATCCCAAAACCAACGGATCAGATCTAAGCTTTGCAGTCCTGTCACATCCAGCCGTGAATGGTGGTGGACAATTAAACAACTAACTGAAGGAGATGGCTCCACAAATATCCCCATCCTCAATGATGGGGGAGCCCAGCCCATCAGTGAGAAAGATAAGGCTGAAGCATTTGCAACAATCTTCAGCCAGAAGTGCCGAGTTGATGATTCATCTCGGCCCCTGTTTAAGTCCCCAGCATCACAGATGCCAGACTTCAGCCAATTCGATTCACTCCGCGTGATATCAAGAAATGACTGAAGGCACTGGATACTGCATAGGTTATGGGCCCTGACAATATTCCGGCAATAGTAATGAAGACCTGTGCTCCAGAACTTGCCGCGCCCCTCGCCAAGCTGTTCCAGTACAGCTACAACACTGTCATCTACCCTGCAATGTGGAAAATTGCCCAGGTATGTTCTGTACACAAAAAGCAGGCCAAGTCCAACCCGGCCAATTACCGCCCCATCAGCCTACTGTCAATCATCAGTAAAGTGATAGAAGGTGTCATCAACAGTGCCATCAAGCGGCACTTGCTTAGCAATAACCTGCTCAGTGATGCTCAGTTTGGGTTTTGCCAGGGCCACTCAGCTCCTGACCTCGTTACAGCCTTGGTTCAAACATGGACAAAAGGGCTGAACTCAAGAGAGTGACCGCCCTTGACATCAAGGCAACATTTGACTGAGTGGGGCATCAAGGAGCCCTAGCAAAACTGAAGTCAATGGGAAAACCCTCAGCTGGCTGGAGTCATACCTAGCACAAAGGAAGATGGTTGTGGTTGTTGGAGGTCAATCATCTTTTCAGGGTAGTGTCCTGGGCCCAACCATCTTCAGCTGCTTCATCAATGACCTTCCTTCAATCATAAGGTCAGAAGTAGGGATATTCGCTGATGATTGCACAATGTTCAGCACCATTCGTGACTCCTCAGATACTGAAGCAGTCCGTGTAGAAATGCAGCAAGACCTGGACAATATCCAGGCTTGGGCTGATAGGTGGCAAGTATAATTCGTGCCACACAAGTGTCAGGCAATGACCATCTTCAACAAGAGAGAATCTAACCATCTCCCCTTGACATTCAATGGCATTACTATCGCTGAATCCCCCACTATCAACATCCTAGGGGCTACCATTGACCAGAAACTGAACTGGAGTAGCCATATAAATACCGTGGCTACAAGAGCAGGTCAGAGGCTAGGAATCCTGAGGTGAGTAACTCGCCCCCGGACTTCCCAAAGCCTGTCCACCATCTACAAGGCACAAGTCAGGAGTGTGATGGAATACTCTCCACTTGCCTGGATGGGTGCAGCTCCAACAACACTCAAGAAGCTCAACACCATCCAGGACAAAGCAACCCGATTGATTGGCACCCCATCTACAAGCATTCACTCCCTCCACCACCGACGCACAGTGGCAGCAGTGTGTACCATCTACAAGATGCACTGCAGCAGTGCAGCAAAGCTCCTTAGACAGCACCTTCCAAATAAGAACAAGAACAAAGAACAATACAGCACAAGAACAGGCCATTCGGCCCTCCAAGCCTGCGCCAATCTTGATGCCTGTCTAAACTAAAACCTTCTGCACTTCCGGGGACCGTATCCCTCCATTCCCATCCTATTCATGTATTTGTCAAGATGCCTCTTAAACGTCGCTATCGTACCTGCTTCCACCACCTCCCCTGGCAGCAAGTTCCAGGCACTCACCACCCTCTGTGTAAAGAACTTGCCTCGCACATCTCCTCTAAACTTTGCCCCTCGCACCTTAAACCTATGCCCCCTAGTAACTGACTCTTCCACCCTGGCAAAAAGCTTCTGACTATCCACTCTGTCCATGCCACTCATAACTTTGTCAACCTCTATCATGTTGCCCCTCGACCTCCATCGTTCCAGTGAAAACAATCTGAGTTTATCCAACCTCTCCTCATTGCTAATACCCTCCAGACCAGGCAACATCCTGGTAAACCTCTTCTGTACCCTCTCCAAAGCCTCCACGTCCTTCTGCTAGTGTGGCGACCAGAATTGCACGCAATATTCTAAATGTGGCCTAACTAAGGTTCTGTACAGCTGCAGCATGACTTGCCAATTTTTATACTCTATGCCCCGACCGATGAAGGCAAGCATGCCGTATGCCTTCTTGACTACCTTATCCACATGCATTGCCACTTTCAGTGACCTGTGGACCTGTACGCCCAGATCTCTCTGCCTGTCAATACTCCTAAGGGTTCTGCCATTTACTGTATACCTCCCACCTGTATTAGATCTTCCAAAATGCATTACCTCACATTTGTCCGGATTAAACTCCATCTGCCATTTCTCCGCCCATCTCCACAAACTTACTAATCAGACCAGCTACATTTTCCTCCAAATCATTTATATATACTACAAACAGCAAAGATCCCTGCACTGATCCCTGTGGAACACCACTCGTCACAGCCCTCCATTCAGAAAAGCACCCTTCCACTGCTACCCTCTGTCTTCTATGACCGAGCCAGTTCTGTATCCATCTTGCCAGCTCACCTCTGATCCCATGTGACTTCACCTTTTGTACCAGTCTGTCATGAGGGACCTTGTCAAAGGCTTTACTGAAGTCCATGTAGTCAACATCCACTGCCCTTCCTTCATCAATCTTCTTTGTCCCGCGACCTCTACCAACTAGAAGGACAAGGGCAGCAAATACATGGGAACACCACCACCTGCAAGTTCCGCTCCAAGTCACACACCATCCTGACTTGGAACTCTATCGCTATTCCTTCACTGTCACTGGGTCAAAATCCTGGAACTCCCTTCCTACCAGCACTGTGGGTATACCTACCCCAAATGGACTGCAGCGGTTCAAGAAGGCAGCTCACCACCACCTTCTCAAGGGCAACTAGGGATGGGCAATAAATGCTGGCCTGGCCAGTGATGCCTACATCCCATGAATGAATAAAAAAAATCCTTACCTGGCCTGGCCTGGCCTACATATGATTCCAGACCCAGAGCAATGTGGTTGACTCTTAACTGCCCTCTGAAATGGCCTAGTAAACCATTTAGTTGTCAAGAGCAATTAGGGGTGGGCAACATATGCCAGCAACATCCACATCACATGAAAATATATATTTTTTAAATTAAGGTAAGTACAGTGTTAATATCTGAGCTGGTGGCTGCAGGTAGCAGATCAAGTGATGGGGGCCTATTCATCAATGCTGTGATGTTGCGTTTCTCTTCCTCCTGAGGCTCCTGTGTCTGGGTAGTGGCAGTTCTTGGGTATCTTAAAGCAGAAAATCAGAAAGGTTTGTGTGAGGGAAAGGGCAAATGGGATAAAAAAACAAGATGTCAATCGCCACACCATCAGCAGCTTGCTCATCATGCTAGATAACAGGATGAGGATCAGCTGGGAGTTGAGAAGGGACATAAAGCAGGAGCATAAGTTACTCAATGTTCTCAGCAATGCCAAATGCCATGGACTTAGTTGCAGCAGGCACCATGATCCTTCTGTAGGGCGCAGAGATGCAGGTGTCCTTTCCCCAACCCGTTCTGCTCTACTCCTGGCAGTAATGGCCTGTGAAAGAGACGGCAGAATGCCAGTGATTGTGTTGCACTGTGTTTGGGTGATAAACCTGCCACAGCTGAATAGCTGGAGATATGTGGTAGCAATCATTGTTGGGTGTGAGGCTGGAATCATTGGAATGTGTGTGAGGGTCAGGAGGAGTATCTGAATGTTCGGCGTGAGTCCTGAGTGCCAGGGGCTGCTGATGGATGAGTGATGGTGGTGTAGAGCAGAATAAAAGTTTGTTGATGTGGTGGGGATCAGCTCCTTCGAAGGTGCATTCACTGATCCTAACCACTCGCATTAGATCATTAACCTTCTTGTGGTACCTCTGCAGGTCCTCTGGGCCAGACCCCTTGCATTACCCTCCCTGGCCACCTGTTTCCATTGTCTTCGGAGGTTGGTCCTTGATGGTTTCCTGGGAGTGAGTGGAATCATGGCTTCTCTACTCCTAGCCACCTCCAGTGCTGCATTAGTGAACTTAGGAGCCCTCTCTTCCCTAGTGTTCCATTTGCACAGCTCCTACTTGCAGGCAGTACAGGCAATCAGCAGCAGCTCCCTTCTGCTGAGTGCAGCTCACTTTCTCAGCTTTTAAGAGGGGCAGGCAGCCTTTAAGAGGAGCAAGTGTACCACGTGATATTAGCGCACGCTGCTCGACCCCCTGCTGAGCACTCAGGCAGCCAGCAGCCTCGGCCCTACTTGGTCCAACAGCACAATCCGATAAATTAGGAGGCTGCACCAAATTTGCGTTCTGCCTACCTCGGTGGCAACAACACAGCAGGTGGCGAACCATGACCCATGCCCAAAAACCAGCCTAATCTGATTTTTAGCCTCTTAGTGTCATGTTTTCCACAATACTTTACATTGGTTCAAGATTCAATTGGGTCAGATCAGATCGCACCCACAAAACATTTCTTAGCTTCACATCATGATCATAAGGTTCTGCCGGTTGCCCTGGTTTGGGAAGGGTCAGGAAATATCTAAAAATATTTAATGTACTAAGAAACTGACTAGTGTCCAGGAATGAAGCTAGTAAATGCACAGCATTTTTTTACATCAATTTCAGTGACTTTTAATCAGGTTACTCACAAATTCAGGACTGGACATTCTTATCAAAAATGCTTATTTTTGCTGATTAATCTATGTACACTGTGTTGGTGGAACTGAACCAGGTTACCAGCCTTAAATACATCAAATAATACCTGTTAATGAACAGAGAAAAAGAAACAATTGGATTTTATTCTGCTGCCCAACTGGACAGGTTTGTGGAAGATTTTATATTTTTTGATTATGCAAATGATTTTGAGATACATGCCCACCTTTTCTGAGTTCCTAATCTTAGCCAGAACATTAGAAAAAGACAAAGAATCAAGGAGGAGCATTCCCACCCCACAAAATAAAACATCACAGGAAAATCTGATGCACTAGTCAGAGATGGAGATAGGTGGTGACTTAACGACCTTCTCAGCCGAGACACCAGGGAAACAAAAATTTCTGAGTTAGAACTCATAATACATTTGGGAATTGGAGGGTGGTGATGACGGGGTGAGGGTGTGTGGGGAGACAACTCTATATGAGATTTCATGAATTGTCAGGAAATCTTCCAGAAACAATGCTTGACTAGAAATTGTAAAAAGTTAACTGAAATGATACACGGTAGTCTCATTTTACAGTTTATTGAAGATAATTTACAGAGCGATAGGGAAAGAGCAGGGGAGTAGGATTAATTGGATAGCTCTTTCAAAGAACCAGCACAAGTGCGATGGACCAAATGGCCTCCATCTGTGTGGCATCATTCTATAATTCTATGTGAAAGCTATTTGAACTACAGTACTGATCTGCTTGTAACTCTTACTTGTAATTTAACTAAATTAAAAGTTTCCTTTCTGGTTTTATGCCTTTAATTTTCTCATTGGCTGAGCATTGAAAAGTTAATTAGTTACCTGATTGGAAAGAATCCCATCTGATGTTACAGTATGTGGATATTTGACAAAGCTATAGACCTTGATCTGATGTTAGGCTGACTAACAAAAGATGAAACTCGGCTTTGCATTCTTTTCCACTAGTACATGGATACGTGAGAGATTGAACTCTTGATATCAGCATATAAAAGCCTATTAAACTTGTCATTTCTGACCACTCAGTCCTCAGATCATGGTTTGACTGTAATTGGAGTGACATTCGATGCAGATACATGAAAAATGTGAGTTTTAAAGTAAATGGGATCATTTTCCACATCATATTTATTTTCATTACCTTGCAATGTACAGCTTAGAACAACAAAACATTGCACAGTGGAGGTGTTCTATGTAAAGGGAAACATTTCAGATTCTCAAGATATGGCTCTGAATTACAGCAGCCTCCTTATTCCTTATGCAATATTTATTAATATTTTTATAATTCATAGTTCAGAACTAAAATTAACCTGTTGTGAGATATAAAAACTTGGAATTTCCATGAACCTTGGTGAGGGGCTGGAAGTGAAGCAGCGTGGGACTTCCATCTACTGCTTCAGTTGTACCATGACAATTATCTCAAATTGCAGGGACATGGTCATTTGAATAATAGAGATTGTTGAGCTGCACCTGTGAAGGTGCAACAGAAGTGTGTGGCCTGCCGTGGCAATGTAAATTCAGAGCGGCATTGAGAAACAGGCTGTCAGGAGTTGAAAATTGCCCCCAGGTATCTTATAATTAAACCTTGAAAATATGCTGTGAGATGTCAGTCCATGAATCTTTAATGCATTAACAAATTCTTCTCTCTACCACTTTAACACAGGCGTTAAATAGCTCAGCAACACTACCCCCACCCCATTTAAAATAACTGGATTGGTACTTAAGCTAAAATAGAGGTAAGAGGAATTTCAGATCAATGTGTTAAGTGTTTTTACCCAAGTATCCCAAAGTAGTGCAATTTCAGGGCCATGGAGTGTAATTGATAGTGTAACCACAAGGCTCTTATCTCATCAAGAGATTTTAGGTGATGTCACAAAGCAGAAGAACAAACCTTAAGTCATTTATGCATATCATCTCACCCCCAGTATTAAGTTTCACCCTTGTAATTCTTCCACTTTTATCTCTTAGTAAAAATGTTGCAATAATTTTGAGAAGTAATGGTGACAGAATCAGTGCTATGCCTATCTCAAATCCACACTCCTGCATTGTGAGGTTCCACACTGACAGAAAAGTCTCACAGAACCATCCCTATATGCTAATATGCAATTTTTTATACATCTTCCCATTTTTGGGGTGCTTTTTGGAATCTGTGTGAGGCAAGAAAACAGTGACTGTATTTCATACTGGTTAGTAATTATTTTCTTTCAAATTTTTTGCCCGTCCTTTCAGTGTGCTGCAGTTCCCTTGCTGGTGGATAAAATCATCTTCCTCTTTATCAGTATCGACAGAAAATAACAGATGGAATCCATTTCTAAGAGCTGTTTTTACAGCTAGAATTTTTGAAGCACTGGTTTATTTTAGACCTTTGCAGGTTTCTGTATTGATTTGACAGCTGGTAGTGTAACATTTAAAAGAGGATATTAAAGGTGCTAGCCGTTGCACTGCTACAATGAAATAATGAGCAGTTCATTACAGGCAAATTGTGTGCTTGTTATAAGTCCTGTATTGATATTATACAGCGTATGTATGCTATCCTACACTATGCACGATGATGATGTAAAATCTAAATTATTGGTAGATGTAGGCATGATGTACAGGTCGAGGGTCACAAAATAAAATTACATGACATTTACTGCTGTTCAGCAGTGGTGGGGTAAAAGGAAAAGAGTAGAATCTATAATTGCTTCTGACCATTTCTGATATTTCTCCTTATAACATTTTGTGATAATGCGAAGTACACTTGTTTGATATAATCTGTTCACAATCTCCATTAAGTAATTTGTATTTACTGAAAATAATTGACCATAGTAAGTTGAATATTTATAAAACTAGTAGTACATTTTAATCAACTGCTTCCTGTAAAGTAAGAATATGGAGAAGGCCATCTTAGAAATGCATGATTTAACTTCATGTATCAGCAAACGTTCTTTTTATTTTATCATGGAGATGACAATGAAATCTTCACTTCAGTAATTCTGCTATTGCATAAAGCACAGTTTGAATCTCAGATAGCTAGGGAACTATCAAACTTGAAATACACATGGGTATAATTTCATGTACGAAGCTTTATTTAGTCTTCACATTCCAGTTCCATATGTAATTTGTTAATTTGATGGATATAATTTAGCTGCACAAATACATGCACAGTCAAGAAGCTGTACTTAACCAAAATAGCCTCCTTCAAATTAATACAAAATACAAATTCTACCATGAATTATTATTTTTACCTAAATATACGGCAAAGAACTGTTGGGTTCGAAATTCCTGTGCCCCAGCTTTTGGGTGCAGGTGGGCATGATGCATGATCTACCAGTTCCAATTGAGGTGGACTGCATGTATATTTGGTGCACCTCACCTGATTAGCATGAATGTAGTGTGTGGCTGTGCAGGTCCTGTGCTGCTTCCTTCATCTTTGCGTTGCCAACCACCTCTGCGCTCAACAGGAGACCAAACAGGGTTGTGCAGATGCCACATGGTGCAGGCAACCTGCTCTTTCTTAAAGGCAGGCTGTCCATCTTGAAGGGAAACTGTGCTGAATAATAATGGTTGGTGGAATTTAAATAATGGAAAACGACCACCATGGCACAAAGAGAGCTCCAGGGTGATGAATGCAATGCTGGAAGCATTAGTGGTAGAGCTGGGCAGGAGGAGAGACACAATGGTTCCACGGCGGACCGGGATACCCTCACCAGACACCCTCAGAAGAGGTGTGAATGGGTGGCCAAGGAGGTCAATTCCAGGTGGCTGGATCCGAGGATGTGACAGCAGTGCCACAAGAAATCGAATGACCCTGCCAGATGGTCAAGGTCAGTGAATGCATCCTCATGACATCTCCTGCCCACCATACCACCAACCTCTCACGCCTCTCAATGTACCACAGTCCCATGGCTCACCCTGCAGCGATCCCTGACACTCAGGACTCACACCTAACATACAGATACTCCACCTCACCTTCACACACCTACCAGTCCAGCCAGTCTCACACCCACCTCTCACTACCTCCACATACCTCCAGCTATTCAACTATGAAAGGAGCATCACCCAAACACAGCACGACACAATCACTGGCATTCTGCCACTCTCTTGCAGGAACAGGTGGCACACAATAAAAGGTAGCAGGGCAGAACTGACAGGGAACAAGGATGCCTGCATCTCTGAGCCCTACATAGGATACGGCTTTCAACATTAGAGGGCCTTCTGCGACAGAGGCCATGCCATCTGGCAAAGCTTTCTGACACCAAAGAACTGCCCCCTGCCAGCCACAGCAACCCAAGGAGGAAGAAAGAGAGCAAGAGCACAGCACTGATGAAGGGGCCCCATCACCTGATCTGACGCTCACAGCCACCAGCTCAGATAGCAGCATTGCATGTACCTTGGAGACTAATACAGAGTTGGGAACTGCACATGGTGAATCATGCAGGCACCAGTGGTCTGCAACCAGGCCAGGGGTAAAGGGTGATTCATCTGTCAGCTCCCCGGGGTAGATTCACCCACAGTGCTGTTAGGAAGGGAGTTCCAGGATTTTGACCCGATTAGTGAAAGCAGGCATTTTAACTCCTCTGACCTCCGTGTCAAAATCCAGCAACTCTCCCTGTGATTCCAAAAACTTTTCCGAACTCCTCCAATAACAATCAACACAGTACTTCGACTCACTCTGCAGCAGCAAAAGAAAGTCAAAATCATTTCACTTGGAAGTCCCAAGGTGATCCCTTAAACAGTGTTCCTGGCAGCTCCTCCATGCAGCTGAATACATGTTGAGCTGAAAGTGATTAAAAGAGGGCATTAACAAGGCATGCAAAATCTAAAATGGCAGCGTGTGCACCTAATCTTTTTTTTTATTCATTCATGGGATGTGGGCATCGCTGGCCAGGCCAGCATTTATTGCCCATCCCTAATTGTCCTTGAGAAGGTGGTGGTGAGCTGCCTTCTTGAACTGCTGCAGTCCACTTGGGGTAGGTACACCCACAGTGCTGTTAGGAATGGAGTTCCAGGATTTTGACCCAGTGACAGTGAAGGAACGGCGATGTAGTTCCAAGTCAGGATGGTGTGTGACTTGGAGGGGAACTTGCAGGTGGTGGTGTTCCCATGCATTTGCTGCCCTTGTCCTTCTAGTTGGTAGAGGTCGTGGGTTTGGAAGGTGCTGTCTAAGGAGCCTTGGTGCATTGCTGCAGTGCATCTTGTAGATGGTACACACTGCTGCCACTGTGCGTCGGTGGTGGAGGGAGTGAATGTTTGTAGATGGGGTGCCAATCAAGCGGGCTACTTTGTCCTGGATGGTGTCGAGCTTCTTGAGTGTTGTTGGAGCTGCAGCCATCCAGGCAAGTGGAGAGTATTCCATCACACTGCTGACTTGTACCTTGTAGATGGTGGACAGACTTTGGAGACTCAGGGGGTGAGTTACTCGCCTCAGGATTCCTAGCCGCTGACCTGCTCTAGTAGCCATGGTATTTATATGGCTACTCCAGTTCAGTTTCTGATCAATGGTAACCCCCAGGATGTTGATAGTGGGGGATTCAGCGATGGTAATGCCATTGAATGTCAAGGGGAGATGGTTAGTTCCTCTCTTGTTGGAGATGGTCATTGCCTGAAACTTGTTTGGCACGAATGTTACTTGCCACTCATCAGCGCAAGCCTGGATATTGTCCAGGTCTTGCTGCATTTCTACACGGACTGCTTCAGTATCTGAGGAGTCACGAACGATGCTGAACATTGTGCAATCATCAGCGAACATTCCTACTTCTGACCTTATGATTGAAGGAAGGTCATTGATGAAGCAGCTGAAGATGGTTGGGCCTAGGACACGACCCTGAGGAACTCCTGCAGTGATGTCCTGGAGCTCAGATGATTGACCTCCAACAACTACAACCATCTTCCTTTGCGCGAGGTATGACTCCAGCCAACCATGGGTTTTCCCCCTGATTCCCATTGACCTCAGTTTTGCTAGGGCTCCTTGATGCCATACTTGATCAAATGCTGCCTTGATATCAAGGGCAGTCACTCTCACCTCACCCCTTGAGTTCAGCTTTTTTGTCCATGTTTGAACCAAGGCTGTAATGAGGTCACGAGCTGAGTGGCCCTGGCAGAACCCAAACTGAGCGTCACTGAGCAGGTTATTGCTAAGCAAGTGCCGCATGATGGCACTGTTGATGACACCTTCTATCACTTTACTGATAATTGAGAGTAGGCTGATGGGGCGGTAATTGGCCTGGTTGGACTTGTCCTGCTTATTGTGTGCAGGACATACCTGGGCAATTCTCCACATTGCAGGGTTGATGCCAGTGTTGTAGCTGTACTGGAACAGCTTGGCGAGGAGCGCAGCAAGTTCTGGAGCACAGGTCTTCAGTACTATTGCTGGAATATTATCAGGGCCCATAGCTTTTGCAGTATCCAGTGCTTCAGTCGTTTCTTGACATCACGCAGAGTGAATCGAATTGGCTGAAGTCTGGCATCTGTGATGCTGGGGACTTCAGGAGAAGGCCAAGATGGATCATCAACTCGGCACTTCTGTCTGAAGGTTGTTGCAAATGCTTCAGCCTTATCTTTCGCACTGATGTGCTGGGCTCCCCCATCATTGAGGATGGGGATATTTGTGGAGCCACTTCCTCCAGTTAGTTGTTTAATTGTCCACCACCATTCATGGCTGGATGTGGCAGGACTGCAGAGCTTAGACCTGATCCGTTGGTTATGGGATCCCTTAGCTCTGTCTATCGCATGCTGCTTACACAGTTTGGCACGCAGATAGTCCTGTGTTGTAGCTTCACCAGGTTGACACCTCATTTTGAGGTATGCCTGGTGCTGCTCCTGGCATGCCCTCCTGCACTCTTCATTGAACCAGGTTTTGTCTCCTGGCTTGATGGTAATGGTAGAGTGGGGGATATGCCAGGCCATGAGGTTACAAATTGTGGTTGAGTACAATTCTGCTGCTGCTGATGGCCCACAGCACCTCATGGATGCCCAGTTTTGCATTGCTAGATCTGTTCGAAATCTATCCCATTTCGCACGGTGATCGTGCCACACAACACGATGGAGGGCATCCTCAATGTGAAGGCGGGACTTCTTCACCACAAGGACTGTGCGGTGGACACTCCTACCAATATTATCATGGACAGATGCATCTGCAGCAGGCTGATTGGGGAGGACGAGGTCAAGTATGTTTTCCCCTTGTGTTGGTTCCCTCACCACCTGCCGCATACCCAATCTTGCAGATATGTCCTTTTGGACTCGGCCAGCTCGGTCAGCAGTGGTGCTACCGAGCCACTCTTGGTGATGGACATTGAAGTCCCCCACTCAGAGTACATTTTGTGCCCTCGCCACCCTCAGTGCTTCCTTCAAGTGCTGTTTAACATGTAGGAGTACTGAGTCATCAGCTGAGGGAGGGCAGGAGGTGGTAATCAGCAGGAGGTTTCCTTGTCCATGTTTGATCTGATGTCATGAGACTTCATGGAGTCCAGAGTCGATGTTGAGGACTCCCAGGGCAACTCCCTCCCTACTGTATACCACTGTGCCACCACCTCTGGTGGGTCTGTCCTGCCGGTGGGACAGGACATACCCGGGGATGGTGATGGCAGTGTCTGGGACATTGTCTGTTAGGTATGATTCCATAAGTATGACTATGTCAGGCTGTTGCTTGACTAGTCTGTGCAACAGCTCTCGCAACTTTGGTACAAGCCCCCAGAAGTTAGTAAGGAGGACTTTGCAGGGTCGACAGGGCTGGGTTTGCCGTTGTTGTTTCCGGTGCCTGGATCGATGCCGGGTGGTCCGTCCGGTTTCATTCCTTCTTATTGACTTTGTAGTGGTTAGATACAACTGAGTGTCTTGCTAGGCCATTTCAGAGGGCATGGAAGAGTCAACAACATTGCTGTGGGTCTGGAGTCACATGTAGGCCGGCAGATTTCCTTCCCTAAAGGACATTAGTGAACCAGATGGGTTTTTACAACAATCGACAATGGTTCGATGGCCATCATTAGACTAGCTTTTAATTGCAGATTTATTAATTGAATTCATATTCCACTTTCTGCTGTGGTGGGATTTGAACTCATGTCCCAGAGCAATAACCTGGGTCTCTGGGTTACTGGTCCGGTGACAATACCATTCTGCCACCTCCTCCCCATCTGCATTCGATGTTGTTTGACAACACGATCTGCCCACTTGGCATGCTTCATGGTGTCATCAACACAATGTGGTGCATGAATTCCAGTTTGTTGAAGATCTCTGGAAGATTTATTTACAGCTAAACTGATATATACAATACAGTATCTTTTTACAGAACCTTTGCCTAGGATGTTACAGTTGCAGAGAGACTATGGCTTCTAGTCACATGACTTCATCCTGGTACATGGCTCATTAGCATATTGAGTTCTTAAAGGGACATCACTCTTAAGGCGATCATACATCGCATGGTGTTTAAAGATAAGGATTAGATTAGATTAGAGATACAGCACTGAAACAGGCCCTTCGGCCCACCGAGTCTGTGCCGAACATCAACCACCCATTTATACGAATCCTACATTAATCCCATATTCCTACCAAACATCCCCACCTGTCCCTACATTTCCCTACCACCTACCTACACTAGTGACAATTTATAATGGCCAATTTACCTATCAACCTGCAAGTCTTTTGGCTTGTGGGAGGAAACCGGAGCACCCGGAGAAAACCCACGCAGACACAGGGAGAACTTGCAAACTCCACACAGGCAGTACCCGGAGTCGAACCCGGGCCCCTGGAGCTGTGAGGCTGCGGTGCTAACCACTGCGCCACTATGCCGCCCTGTGTGGGACTGGAAGAGACAGAGAGTTTAACAGCAATAGTGCATCAGTGCATAAGGTCCATGCAAAGAATAGGAGTAAAAAAATAAAATTAAAGGCTCTTTATCTGAATGCGTAAAGTATTCACAAGAAGATAGATGAAACAATAGCACAAAAACAGAGATCAGTGGTTTAGATTTAATCTCCATTACAGAGACCTGGGGCTGAATTTTCCAGGCCCTTTGAGGATAGGCTCAGAGGTTGGGTGGGGGCGGCGTGGAGCTCGTGACATAGTGTGGGAAGAAGTTGGAATGGAAGTCAACATCTTCACATCAGTTCCGGATTTTCCAAGCGGCAGATGGCAGGACAGGATGAAAGGCTGCTCCGACCCAACAGAAGGGTTATTCAGCCAATTAGTCTGCCAAAAGAATATTATTTTATGGGCTTGTTTGAATTTTATGGCGAATGCACAGGGGTCCATGGGGCTTCATGGACCCAGCAGGTATATGAAGGCAGCAAAGAGGTGGCAGGTCAGCTCTGGCTTCACTCGACAGCCATCGGGCGAGGCAGCATGCCTTGACATGAAGGGTAGAGCAGCACAGACATTCTATATTGTTGTGAGGAGTTGGGGGGTAAGGTGCCAGCGTTATGGGGGTGTGCCGCCATCTGGTAACTAGCACTTGTGTGGATTTAAAGGAGTAGAAGGGGGTGGGGGGGGGTGGTTGGAGGAGGCTTCTGGGTAAGAAGCCCTAGAGACTGAGAGTGCCCACCTGCCATGGGCATCATGCATTCAGGAGGCAGGTCTTCTCGTGAGGAGGAACAGATGAGAGGGAGAGAGCTGCAGTCACAGGCAGCCAAACAGCAGCAACCACATGACCAACTGGAGCGACAGCCTTAGGGTGGGGATGAGGGAGAAGGGTGCAAAGGGCAATGCAAGCACCCTCCTGCGTGCAGAAGAAGGTACCCTGCAGCAAAGGTCTACAGACAGAGCATAAACTACCTTCAAATGTCTGAGCAGCAGTGCCGACGAAGACTGCGCCTCTCCAGAGAGACCATCACAAAGCTGTGTACCATGCTGGCGGACTAGCTGAGCCCCAAAGATAGTAGTGGTCACCCGATGCTTGTGGTGGCACCGCTAAATTTCTATGCCTCCAGTTGATTTCAGGGACCCACTGGAGATATGCCTGGGGTCTTCCAGTCTGTGGCACATTATTGCATTAAAGTGGTGATTGATGCGCTCTTCAGGAGGGCCAGACAATACATCCATTATCACACTGATCCAGCAGTCAGTCTGAGAGAGCCAAAGGATTCGGGCCATTGCTGTAATTTCCCAGATGCATGCATGTGGCCATCAATGCTCCCGCGGGCCAGCCAGTGACGTTCATCAACAGAAAGGGCTTCCATTCCATCAATGCCCAACTGGTCTGCAACCACCGCCAAAATATCCTGCAGGTGTGTACTCAGTACCCTGGAAGCAGCCACAATGCCTACATACTAAGGCACTCCCAGGTGTCTGAGCTTCTCGCTCCCCACACGCCTTCAAGGTTGGATTCTGGATGACAAGGGTTGACAATTAAAGAGATGGCTACTTACTCCTGTGAGAAACCCAAGGATGGATGCAGAGGAGAGGCACAACACCTGCCACAGGGCAACCCGAGTTACCACAAGCAGACCATAGGTCTCTTGAAGATGCGATTCAGGTGCTTGCATCAATCCGGTGGCAGCCTTCAATATGCCTTATCAAGTGTCTCACTTGTCATGGTAGTCTGCTGTACTCTGCACAACCTGGTGCTGTAGTGATGGGAGGCACTGAACTGAACAATGAGAATATAGTGGAGCATGATGCCTCCTCCAACGATGAGGGTGTGGAGGAGGCTGCTGACCAGCTGATGGATCATCAAGGATCCAGGGACCATCGTTAAGGCACAATGAGGCGGGCAATAGGGAGTCTTAGGACATGCTTATACAAGGACCCTTTCTATCTCATCCTTCCATCCATTAAAGGTCCAGCTTTCTGCAGCACCGTTGATGTCTCCTTCATTTGTTATCCCATGCCCCTGTGCCCAGTGACACCTTCATCTTTGGCATGGACAAAGCAATAACCACACACGTTATGGTCCCTTCCAACCAGCCCATGGGGCAAGCCATGGTACTCCTGATGTCCCAGAGGGCAACACATAATGGAAGGAGACGTCAGCAGAACACAGTACTGCTTTAATGAAAACATAAATAGATACAAGCAGTTACTCTTTAACAGTGCCTTCACCCGTGAACCCCCAGTGCACCTAAACACTCTTCTTAAATTTCTTACGTGTGCTGCTACATGGTGCTCCTCCTGTGCTATCAGCTGAGGTGGAGGCAGACTGCTGACCTTGCTGCCCCATGGCTTAGGATAATCTTGGTGGCTGTCCTCTGGCTGCCTGAAGCCTGGTGGGCCTGGCACACTGAGGGCCTCCTATACAAATGCAGGAGCCTCCTCTGTCGTTGTGGCTATTCGAGGCACTGGTGTCACTGCCAGAAGGGTTGAGAAGCCACTGTCCATATTAGGAGCACCCTGAGAGGAGACCCAGATGCAGAAGACAGCTAATTCACCTCCCTCACAAGGCACACACGGACCGCCCTGCTGACCTGAATAGTCCAAGGACCTGGCAATGAAACCAGGCACCTTGCCCCCTCTCGCATTGCTGCAAAAGCCTCCTGGACTCAGCGATGGTATGCAGGTCTGTGCATTTGCTGGATCTGGATCTCCATGACAGTCACCAGTATCTCGATGGAGGAAGTCGTACGCACAGAGGAGACAGAAATGGCAGCACTCATGGCCTGGATGGACTCCTCCACTGTCCAAGCCAGGGTGTGCCTACCCTCTGGAAGCTCTGCCAGATCTTCACGTACCTCACGCAGTACCTCCAGCATCTGCCACCTTACTGAAAACTCCAGCGGCACATCATCAGCCTGGGGCTCAGTATCAGTCTGGCCTCCCACAATCTTCCGACTGTCAGAGGCATCAGTTGTTGTAGCCTCTGTCAGCTGCTCAGGCAAGTCTGTTATTTTCTCACCAGGTTGTGAGCCCGTATCTAAGCACTGACGGATGCCCGCTGACGTGAGAGTATCTGCGCTGGTGGAAGGTGCACCTTCTGAGGTCCTCGCCTCCTCCACAGAGGTGGACGCTTGCCCCCCAGACATGCTAGCACTCTGTTCTTGTGGCTGACCTGTGTGAGAGAATGTGTAGGTCAAAGGGTTTAACACTTCCTTCCAACTTCAACTAGTGTGTAGATCTATATGTGTATAGTGGAGGACACAGGAGCAGCAACCCTCGTGTTTGACAATGTTCCCTTGTGCCCAGCCATGAGGCTGCTCACTGTCTTGTGACAGCACTCCTGTCTCACCGTCCATGATGGAGCAGCTGCCATGCTGCCATGCCAATTCCAAAGTCTCCTCTTCCATATGTGTTAGGATGGCAAGAAAGGGCACCCACCACCAGTCTAGGCCCTTTCTTTTGCGTTGTGAGTTCTCTATTCCTGCAGAACTAAAAATGAACAATGTTAGTCACCCATCAAAGAACAGACACAGCCTAAGCATGTGGCAGTCTAGCTGTCCATGATGGGGGCACATGAATGCATCCTGCATGTGGTCACTCTGGAGCAACCCTGCTACAGTCAAAACTGGCAGATGAGCGCCTGTTGACCAAGATGCAGCCATTCCACTTACAGGATCAGCTACAGCTTGGCCCCATTGCCACCAAACGGGTGGGTATTCCCTCTCTAGCAACCTCACCCTGACGCAGTGCCAAATGTAAGCCCATCAAGGAAGCGAGGTGTGGAGTACTCAGCTTGGTGAAATGGATAAGATCATTCACCAGCTGCGGCACTGCAGCCAGTTTCTATAGATAACCCAACGGCTGCTGACCCCCTCTGTGTTCTCCGTCGAGGCTTGCTTAGTCAGGCAGGGCGATGATCTCCTGTTCCTGGGGAAGAGGACCTCCCATTTTTCCCAAGTAACCTGGAGTCGTCATTGAACTGTGAGGCCACTCTGGATTTTCTTTCTGCCGTGCCTGCAACCGCCTTCTTCCTCAGGCCTTCAGTATGCATGCTTTTGTCAGCAGGAGGGCTTCTCAAACTGGCAGGGTTTCCCAAAGTTGAAGGGCTTCTCACAGTTTAATGGCTCCACAGAGAGTAATGGCTCCACACAGCAGCAGCTATATTCAGAGAGTGTTGGCAGCCCTTTAAATATGGCACCAGCACCTCCAGCAGCATCAACTGGTGCCATGGCTATCCCCACTTGCTGTCAGTTGATTGGCTAGCTGGCACGAGATTTCTTACTCCTGGTTGATCAACTTATGAAGGTAGTGGCACTCACTTCCAATTCTGTCAGCTGGACCTCAGGCCGAGCTGGAAAATGTTGGCCATGGTTACAAGGTGAGCAAGGTTGCAAAATAAATATTCTATGGTACACAACATTTTGAAAAGACAGACAGAATGGAAATGGAGGAGTAGCCCTCATCGTAAAGGATGAGATGAGGACATATGAACATACAAACTAAGAACAGGGGTAGGCAATTCGGCCCCTCGAGCCTGCTCTGCCATTCTATAAGATCGTGGCTGATTTGTTTGTGGACTCAACTCCAGTTTCCTGCCTACTCCCCCGATACCCTTTGACTCCTTGTTTGTCAAGAATCTGTCTGCCTTAAAAACATTCAATGACCTTGCCTCCACTGCTCTCCGGGGAAGAGAGTTCCACAGACTCACAACCTTCTGAGAGATAAAATTTCTCCTCATCTCTGTCCTAAATGGGATAGCCCTTATTTTTAAACTGTGGCCCCTTAGTTTTAATCTCTCCCACAAGGGGAAGAATCCTTTCAACATCCACCCTGTCAAGTCCCCTCAGGATATTATATGTTTCAATAAGATCACCTCTCATCCTTCTAAACTCCAATGAATACAGACCCAACCTGGCCAACCTTTCCTCATAAGATAACCCTCTCATCCCAGGAATCAGTCGAGTGAACCTTCTCTGAACTGCTTCCAATTAAGTAAAGAGACCAAACTGTACACAATACTCTCGATGTGGTCTCACCAATGCCCTGTAAAACTGCAACAAAACATGTCTACTTTTATATTCCATTCCCCTTGCAATAAATGACAACATTGCCTTTGCCTTCTTAATCACTTGTTGTACCTGCATGCTAACGTTTTGTGTTTCGTGTACTCGGACACCCAGATCCCTCTGCATTTGAGTTCTGCAATCTCTCTCCATTTAAATAATATGTTGTTTTTCTATTTTTTCCAGCCAAAGTGGGCAAGTTCATATTTTCCCACATTATACTCCATCTGACAAATCTTTGCCCACTTGCTTAACCTATCTATATCCCTTTGCAGACTCCTTATGTTCTCTTCACAACTCACTCTCCTACCTATCTTTGTGGCATCAGCAAATTTCACAACCATATATTCTGTCCCTTCATCCAAGTCAATGATATAGATTGTAAATAGTTGATACCCCAGCATTGATCCCGGTCGCATTCTATTAGTTACAGCTTGCCAACCTGAAAACAACCCATTTATGCCTACTCTCTGTTTCCTGTTAGATAACCAATCCTCTACCCATGCTAATATGTTACCCCCTACACCATGAGCTCTTATTTTGTTTAGTAACCTTTGATGAGGCACCTTGTCAAATGCCTTCTGGAAATCCAAGTACACCACATCCACAGGTTCCCCCTTATCCATGTTGCTTGTTACTCCCTCAAACAACTCTAATAGATCAGTCAATCATGACTTCACTTTCACAAAACCATGTTGACCCTGCCTGTAGGACAGTAGTGAGAAAGGATCTTGGTTCAGATGATCAGGAAGTAGAATCAGTACGGGTGGAGATTAGCAATAAGAAGGGTCAGAAAACACTGGTGGGAGTAATTTATAGGCCCTCCAAACAATAGTTATACTGTTGGATGAAACATTAATCAGTAAATAATTGCAGCTTATAACAAAAGCAATGTAATAATTGTGGGGGATTTCAATCTTCATATAGACTGGACAAATCAAATTGGAAGATGAATTTGTAGAATGCTTTCGACAGTTTCCTGAAATTATACTTTATGGATCTAGTATTGTGCGATGAGGCAAGTTTAATTCATAAATGATTCTCTGGGAAAAAGTGATCACAATACAATTGAATTCCACATTATTAAGTTTGAAAGCGACATACTCCAGTCCCAAACTGGAATTTTGAACATAAACATAATTACATAAGTATGAGGACAGAGCTGGCTAAGGTTGATTGGGTAGATAGACTAAAGTATTTCAGTGGAGGAGATTGCAGATAGCCTTGGAGGATGACCTCAAGCAGCTCTGGGCGGAGAAGGCCCAGCTGAAGACTGCACCACCTCAGCGTGGACAGCAGCAGTCTGGGCTGGCTGGCTGCCAGGCAATAGCAAGGGCAGTGGAGCAGTAGCAAAATGGTGAGATGCTGAATGCTGTCTTCCTGAGAGAGGACAGCAGGTTCCTGCACCATGGAGCCACTGCCATTTCCCCAGGGTGGCACCTCAGCAATCCTAGAAATTTGTTGTAGGACAGATTGCTGGACAGCTGAGACACCTTACAAGCCCCTTTGAATACTGTAATCTACAGTCATGATGTCAGCAGTCTGAGCTTGCATGATTTCAGTCTGAGCTTCCACTGCAGCATTTAGACTTCTGGGTGGATGCTGCTGGTGCTGCAATGGAATCTGAGACATTGGCCGGTAAACACTGCATCATATTTGGGCCAACAAGTATGTTCATGGAGTTGGCCACCACTACCACACTGCAAAGGACAGGCTCCAAGCTCTGCACAAAGCCCTGAATCACATTGATGCTGGACTCCTCCATGTTCCTCAACATTTACTGCAGGCTTTCTGGTAGGCACACCAATGGACCAATATTCCATTGGGCATACCCATCAGCCTTCTTCTCTAGGCTGCCCAATCGAACTGCTCATCTGAGTTCTCTACAGCAGAACTCATGTGCGGCTTCGCCCTCCAGTGAGCTGGCACCTATGTTACCCATTCCCCCTGCTCTGGCTGCAGGCCATTCATGTCTGGTGACTCACCAGACTGAATTTTACTAGCCCTCTCGGGACAAGCTGGGCGTCCAGGGTGGCGGTGGGGGGGGGGGGGGGGGGCGGGGTGGGGGAGAAGAGAGAGAGTGTAAAATGGTGAGGGAAGGCGGAGGTTGGAATACCCGTCACCTTCCCGACGCCATAAAAATATATCAGTAGTGGGGAAGATGTAGAACGGCCTTCCCACCCAGAGGCCAATTGAGACCCTTAATTGACCATTTAACGGCCTCTTCCCGCTGCTGTTGGCATTTTACCAGCAGCCGGTGGGACCCCGTCAAATGGGGAGACCACCCAGTAAAACCAAGCGGCCTCCCCTGTGGGCTGGTTGGGGGATGTGCCCTCCTGGTTGGGCACTCTGTGGCCCACGGAGGGGCTCCCAGTGTCAAGAGTCACCCCCATGGAATCACACCCCCTGCCGTAACTGACCCCCACCCCTCACTGGAACCTGCCTGATTGGCCCCTGCAACCCCAACCCACACTTACTGGGCTTAATTTTGTTGAGCTCCCGGCATCAGGCTCTGTGGTGGTGGGGGCCAGATGATCGGAGTGGCAGCAGTCCACCACTGAGCCTGATGCCAGGAATGCCGGGCCCGACCTTCCCGGCGGTGGGGAAGCTCCGTGGCAGCACATCTGCCACTCTGTGATGGGACCCAGATTTCAATATTAAAATCAACTATTTAAATACATTTAAATGGAAGCCGGAGCGATCTTACCAGCAACAATCGAAATGTGGAGCTTATTCAAGGAGCAGCTACTGTGTGTCCTTGATAAGTCTGTACCTGTGAGGCAGGGAGGAAGTTGTCGTGCGAGGGAGTCGTGGTTTACTAAAGAAGTTGAAGCGCTTGTCAAGAGGAAGAAGGCGGCTTCTGTTTGGATGAGACGTGAAGGCTCAGTTAGGGCGCTTGAGAGCTACAAGCTAGCCAGGAAGGATCTAAAGGGAGAGCTAAGAAGAGCAAGGAGAGGACACGAGAAGTCATTGGTGGATCGGATCAGGGAAAACCCTAAGGCTTTCTATAGGTATATCAGGAATAAAAGAATGACTAGAGTTAGATTAGGGCCAATCAAGGATAGTAGTGGGAAGTTGTGTGTGGAATCAGAGGAGATAGGGGAAGTGTTAAATGAATATTTTGCGTCAGTATTTACAGTAGAGAAAGAAAATGTTGTTGAGAATACTGAGATTCAGGCTACGAGGCTAGATGGGATTGAGGTTCACAAGGAGGAGGTGTTAGCAATTTTGGAAAGTGTGAAAATAGATAAGTCCCCTGGGCCAGATGGGATTTATCCTAGGATTCTCTGGGAAACCAGGGAGGAGATTGCAGAGCCTTTGTCCTTGATTTTTATGTCGTCATTGTCGACAGGAATAGTGCCGGAAGACTGGAGGATAGCAAATGTTGTCCCCTTGTTCATGAAGGGAAGTAGAGACAGACCTGGTAATTATAGACCTGTGAGCCTTACTTCGGTTGTGGGTAAAATGTTGGAAAAGGTTATAAGAGACAGGATTTATAATCATCTTGAAAAGAATAAGTTCATTAGCGATAGTCAGCACGGTTTTGTGACGGGTAGGTCGTGCCTCACAAACCTTATTGAGTTTTTCGAGAAGGTGACCAAACAGGTGGATGAGGGTAAAGCGGTGGATGTGGTGTATATGGATTTCAGTAAGGCGTTTGATAAGGTTCCCCACGGTAGGCTATTGCAGAAAATACGGAAGTATGGGGTTGAAGGTGATTTAGAGCTTTGGATCAGAAATTGGCTAGCTGAAAGAAGACAGAGGGTGGTGGTTGATGGTAAATGTTCATCCTGGAGTTTAGTTACTAGTGGTGTACCGCAAGGATCTGTTTTGGGGCCACTGCTGTTTGTCATTTTTATAAATGACCTGGAAGAGGGTGTAGAAGGGTGGGTTAGTAAATTTGCAGATGACACTAATGTCGGTGGAGTTGTGGAGAGTGCCGAAGAATGTAGGGTACAGAGGGACATAGATAGGCTGCAGAGCTGGGCTGAGAGATGGCAAATGGAGTTTAATGCGGAAAAGTGTGAGGTGATTCACTTTGGAAGGAGTAACAGGAATGCAGAGTACTGGGCTAATGGGAAGATTCTTGGTAGTGTAGATGAACAGAGAGATCTTGGTGTCCAGGTGCATAAATCCCTGAAGATTGCTAACCAGGTTAATAGGGCTGTTAAGAAGGCATATGGTGTGTTAGCTTTTATTAGTAGGGGGGTCAAGTTTCGGAGCCACGAGGTCATGCTGCAGCTGTACAAAACTCTGCCCGGAGTATTGCGTGCAGTTCTGGTCACCGCATTATAGGAAGGATGTGGAAGCTATGGAAAGGGTGCAGAGGAGATTTACTAGGATGTTGCCTGGTATGGAGGGAAGGTCTTACGAGGAAAGGCTGAGGGACTTGAGGTTGTTTTCGTTGGAGAGAAGGAGGAGGAGAGGTGACTTAATAGAGACATATAAGATAATCAGAGGGTTAGATAGGGTGGATAGTGAGCGTCTTTTTCCTCGGATGGTGATGGCAAACACGAGGGGACATAGCTTCAAGTTGAGGGGTGATAGATATAGGACAGATGTGAGAGGTAGTTTCTTTACTCAGAGTAGTAAGGGCGTGGAACGCCCTACCTGCAGCAGTCGTAGATTCGCCAACTTTAAGGGCATTTAAGTGGTCATTGGATAGACATATGGATGAAAATGGAATAGTGTAGGTCAGATGGTTTCACAGGGCGGTGCAACATCGAGGGCCGAAGGGCCTGTACTGCGCTGTAATGTTCTAATTCTAATTCAGTTCCAGATCTTCTGAGCAATGTGCGGCACTCCCAAGCCTTCACTTTCCCATCCAGGGAAAGCCAGAACCACCAAGGTGGGGAAGGAGGGAATTCTGCATTTGTAGTGAAGTGGGGGTGGGGGGAAGGGGTCAATTCTGCATTGTCAGTGTCGTGGGGTAGTGGGGGAAGGGTTGAACTCTTCACTTAGGTCAATATGGGGGGTCAAAGGGGTCAAGTCTGCACTTCGTGCACTTGGGATGGAAAAGGGGGAATTGGGTCTTTTCTGGTGTAGTTGCACGGGATGGGTCAAACTTTATTTTTTGTTGCAGTTGGTGGGGGGACTGGGGTCAACTTTCATCTGTCAACACAGGCCTGGCAGCCCTTTAAAAATGACACCAGCACTTGCGCAGAAATAGGCAACGCCATTGATGGCATCACTAAGGCTATCCCCGCCACATGATTGGCGGGGGGGGGGGATGTTGCGGCGGGCTGCCCTGCGTATTATAATGAGCCTACGCGTGCTAGAACGTGGTGGCATGACAGTGAGCAGGCCGCCATTTTGTTTGCCCACCGCCGCTCCTGCATCCAAAGGATCATCCTCCGCCATTTCCGCCACCTCCAGTGTGATGCCACCACCAAACACATCTTCCCTTCCCCTCCCCTGTCAGCATTCTGAAGGGATCGTTCCCTCCGCGACACCCTGGTCCACTCCTCCATTACACTGGCACCTCGTTCCCTTCCTACAGTACCTTCCCTTGCAATCGCAACAAGTGTAACACTTGCTCTTTTAGCTCCTCGTTCCTCACCATCCAAGGCCCCAAATACTCCTTCCAGGTGAAGTAGTGATTTGCTTGTACTTCCTTCAATGTAGTATACTGTATTCGCTGCTCATAATGCAGTCACCTCTGCATTGGGGAGACCAAACATAGATTGGGTGACCGCTTTGCGGAACACCTTCGCTCAGTCCAAAAGCATGACCCCGTGCTTCTGGTTGCTTGCAATTTCAACTCACCACCCTGCTCTCATGCCCGCATTTCTGTCCTTGGCCTGCTGCAGTGTTCCAGTGAACATCATCGCAAGCTAGAGGAGCAGCACCTCATCTTTCGATTAGGCACTCTGCAGCCTTGCAGACTCAACATCGAGTTCAACAATTTCAGAACATGACTGACCTTTTTTTACTTTTTATATCTTTTTAACCAATTTTTAAAATTATTTTCTTTTATTTTTTAAACACGTGCCTGTTTTTTATGTTGTGCTTTTAGACAGAGCTGTTCATTATTCTGCCACTAACAATCTCTCTGGACTAATGCTTTGTCTTTCACTACAACTGCTAACACGCTCTTTGCCTTTGTCCCATGACATCTTTGTTATTTAATCTCTCCTGCCCTCTGCCCTATCACACACACCTTCCTTTTTTTTTCTCTTCCCCATCATCCACCCCCACCCCCACCCCCACCCCCACCCCACCTCGCTTAAAACCTAATACTTTTCTTACCTTTGTAGTTCTGATGAAAGGACACAGACCTAAAATGTTAACTCTGCATCTCTCTCCACAGTTGCTGCCTGACCTACTGAGCATTTCCAGCACTTTCTGTTTTTATTTCCGATTTCCAGCATCTGCAGTATTTTGCTTTCATTTGGGCTTTAAGTAGTGTAGGCTAGCTTTAATCGGTGCTAGTTACATACGATATTGGCCCCTGTTCAGGCTTCCAGCCAATATATAATGCAGTTAGTGCTGGCTGGATGCTGCAAACATGTAAAACAGTAGGTAGCATGAAGTTGGTGCTCTAGCTGCATTGCACTCAACAGGCGTGGGTTAATCATGCATCACAATCCCTGCACCCGATTTTGGAGGCTATCAAACTTAACCACTAGCGTCCCTTCCTGACACAATCAGCTTGATTTTACCCCTATTGACAGTCAAATCGACAATCTTGACTTTTTTCTTCAGACTTATAGATTTACCCTTAACTGAATCCTCCCTCCCCATTATTCGTTTAAAGCCCTATTCCCCGCTCTAATTATTCAATTCACCAGGGCACTGGTTCCAGCCCAGTTTAAATGGACTCTGTTCCAATGGAATAGCTCCGTCTTCCTAGTACTTGTGCCAGTGCCCATGAATTGAAACACCCACCTCCCACACCACTCTTCCAGCCGCGCAATTCAACCTCCAATGCAAATTTGCACATGGCTCAGGCAGTAATTCAAAGATTATTACTGTTGAGGTTCTGCTTTTTAATTTGTACGCTAGCTCCTCAAACACCCTCAGAAGAACCTTATTCCTAGTTCTATTTATAAGAGTTGGTTCCTATGTGGACAATTGCATCCTCCCTCTCCTGCACCAAGTTCTTCCCGAGCTATGAAGAAATATCTTTAACTTTGGCACCGAGCAGGAAACACATCCTGCAGGATTCCTGGTCGTGGCTGCAGGGCTGCATTACAATATAGCTAGCTTTTGTAAGTCTAAGACAAAATTTTTTTAAATGATCTTTCTAACACCCTTATATTAGTTATACATGTTTATTATTCATTCTTTAATTATTTTGTTAAATTAAAGTAATGAAACATGCTAAATATGAATACTAATTCTCCAATAGTATGAACTTACTATAGATGTAAAACAGAATAATCATAGTAAGAGCACTGATGTGATCTGCAACTAATGTGTCTAATCAGTTATCCTGAGCAGACACCTCGCACATTAGTTCAGCTAATGAGCATTTTTTAATGTCATATCTTTATTTGTATAGGGACATGGGTTTTGAAAAGCACCCTTACTTAAATCTATTTTGCTTGAGCTTTAAATTTAATGATGCTATTTGCGAGTCAAGCTTTGAGACAATTTAGTCATGGTACTCAATGCACAGGCAGAAATAAGATTCATGACTGCATGGACCTGTGAGATATCACATTAGGAGGAGAGAATAAAACCATATTTAAGTGTCTGGAGAAAGTTGCTCTCTTTTGGAAGAGTCAAAGCTCTGTTGCTTGTCAGGTGAATATTATGCATTTGATAATTGCATTATTGTGTTAAAGTGGTAGTAACTTACTTCCAATAATATTCTAATCAATTTCAGGTCAATTTCACCTACACTATTAACAATCTAACTAGCAATAATCTGTTTAGCTGGTACAATCTTGAAGTATCAATACTGAATTAATGATTGTAATTTCTTGTTGCTTTTTTTCTCTTCTGGCTCAGAAGCAGGTGTCCTCTGGTACTTTATCAAAATTAACTCTTCTTCAGTTTTGAGACTCGACATATTCAGCAGATTAGCTAACATCATAATCAAACACAGTTCTTACTTATAAATGACCTGGAAGAGGGTGTAGAAGGGTGGGTTAGTAAATTTGCAGATGACACTAAGGTCGGTGGAGTTGTGGATAGTGCCGAAGGATGTTGTAGGGTACAGAGAGACATAGATAGGCTGCAGAGCTGGGCTGAGAGATGGCAAATGGAGTTTAATACGGAAAAGTGTGAGGTGATTCACTTTGGAAGGAATGCAGAGTACTGGGCTAATGGGAAGATTCTTGGTAGTGTAGATGAACAGAGAGATCTTGGTGTCCAGGTGCATAAATCCCTGAAGGTTGCTAACCAGGTTAATAGGGCTGTTAAGAAGGCATATGGTGTGTTAGCTTTTATTAGTAGGGGGGTCGAGTTTCGGAGCCACGAGGTCATGCTGCAGCTGTACAAAACTCTGGTGAGACCGCACCTGGAGTATTGCGTGCAGTTCTGGTCACCGCATTATAGGAAGGATGTGGAAGCTATGGAAAGGGTGCAGAGGAGATTTACTAGGAGGTTGCCTGGTATGGAGGGAAGGTCTTACGAGGAAAGGCTGAGGGACTTGAGGTTGTTTTCGTTGGAGAGAAGGAGGAGGAGAGGTGACTTAATAGAGACATATAAGATAATCAGAGGGTTAGATAGGGTGGATAGTGAGCGTCTTTTTCCTCGGATGGTGATGGCAAACACGAGGGGACATAGCTTCAAGTTGAGGGGTGATAGATATAGGACAGATGTGAGAGGTAGTTTCTTTACTCAGAGAGTAGTAAGGGCGTGGAACGCCCTGCCTGCAGCAGTAGTAGATTCGCCAACTTTAAGGGCATTTAAGTGGTCATTGGATAGACATATGGATGAAAATGGAATAGTGTAGGTCAGGTGGTTTCACAGGTCGGCGCAACATCGAGGGCCGAAGGGCCTGTACTGCGCTGTAATGTTCTAATTCTTACTCAACATTCACACAAATGCACTTTCTAGCAGGAATAACTGAATAGCAGAGCCCAGATAACCTTGGCTGTTTTTTTATATTCCTTCCAAGACTAATTATAGTGACTCCACTGTTGCAAAGACTGAGATCTGCTGCCTTGAGCTTAGGCCAGGATATCAAACCTGAGAAGTACAAGCCTCTGGTTAGGCTATTGTACTGTCTGCAGTTTTGGAACAACCTAAACGAAAGAACATCAAAGCCACAGAGAGCATACAATATACAATGTACAGTGAAAATTCTGATATCAGAGATATAGTTATGAGGAGTGAGTTCAGATATTGGGATTATTCCTACTGGAGTATAAAGTTTAAGAGGATCGGGATAGGTTGACAACCCATTTCTTTTGTTTGAGGAGTCAATGATGGGAGATCTTCATCTTAAAATTGTCAATGAAAGACTGAAAATACTCTCCTGACACATTGTTGGCACAGGTAGAACGTGCAAAAAACACTGTAAATAATGAGGAACCAAGGGTCTAGTGAAGATGAGGAACTTAAAGAAATCAGTATCGGTAAAGAAATAGTTCTGGGGAAATTAATGGGACCGAGTGGCAACAAATACCCTGGTCCTGATGACCTGCTTCCTAAGGTTTTAAAAGAGGTAGCTGCAGAGATAGTGGATGCATTGGTTTTGATCTTCCAGAATTCCTTAGATTCTTGAGCAATTCCCAAGGATAGGAATGTAGCAAACTGCTATTTAAAAAACAAATCAGAGAGAAAATGGGAAACTATAGGCCAGTTAGCACAACATCAGTAGTAGGCAAAATGCTGGAATCTATTAGGGGCGTGATAGCAGGGCACTTCGAAAATCATAATACGATTAAACAAAATCAACATTGATTTATGAAAGGGAAATCACATTAGACAAATTAAAAGCAAAATACTGCAGATGCTGGAAATCTGAAATAAAAACAAGAAATGCTGGAAATACTCAGCAGGTCTGGCAGCATCCGTGGAGAGAGAAAAGCAGAGTTAGCATTTCAGGTCAGTGACCCTTCACATTAGACAAATCTGTTTTTTGAGGATGTAACAGTTAGGATAGATAAGGGGGAACCCAGTGGCCGTAGTGTTTTTAGATTTTCAAAAAGCATTCGATAAGGTGACACACAAGAGCTTGTTACACAAAATTAGGACTCATGGAATAGGGGGTAATATACTAGCATAGATTGAGGATCAGTTAATTCACAGAAAACAGAGAGTAGGAATAAACAGGACATTTTCGGGTTAGCAGACTGTACCTAGTGGGGAAGGTGCAGTTGAGGTAGAGATCAGCCATATTCTTGTTGAATGGCAGAGCAGGGTCAAATGGCCGATACCTGCTCCTTTTTCTTATCTTCTTCTGTTCTTCTGTTCAGAGGCACTTTTTTTGCACAATAAATAACAGCATTGCTGTACAGGGGAGACCTCCTAGAGTTTTCCGAGTTTAATATATGCCAGGTGCATTCCAGTGCAACTTGTGTCACATGTTGGTATTGCTGAGGTTGGGTCGGCTAGGAGGTCCAGTGCAGAGCTTTAAAGTTGCAGTGCCGTCATAAAACTATACCTGCATCTCGAATTCTGGGGGGAAAGCTTCAATCATCTGGCATTACTGCAAGTGTCTAAATAATGAGTTAGAAGTCCAACAATTCCCTGAGAAGGAAGCAGGACAATTCCTTTATGTCCGATAGCTCCAGAGGGAGAGATGATATGAAAGTAGATTCTGGCAAGGTACAGTCAGGGTGCAGTGGAAAGAAGAGACTGAGCAGGTCGATGCACTGTCTGTTTTATCGCTGAGGTCCTATTCATGATCTCAAGAAATTCCAAAGCACTTCATTGCCAATGAAGTACTTTAGAAATGTAGGCACTGTTGTTGTAGAAGGAAATGCACCAGCAAATCTGCACACAGCAATGTCCTATACACAGCAATGAAATAAATGGCCAGATAATCTGCTTTTGCTGGTGTTGGTTGAGGAATAAATGTTGACCAAGCCACTGGAAGAATCCCCTTCTCTTCTTTGAAATCCATCTGAGAGAATAGGTAGGGTCTGTTATGAAAGCACTTCCATTTTTTAAAATATTTTGTGAGGAGTCATGTTTTAAGATTATGGAAATGGGTTCCTTCGGAGGACTGAAGAGATTAAATAGATGCTGGACTTTGTTTTATTTCAGAAAGGTCACTGGAAGGACTTTGGGACTTGGTTTAGAAACACACTTACTGGAAGTCACATGTCTTCAGCTAAGTAAACAGCAAAAGCCTTGGTGACTAGGGGGAGTTGTTTTCAGAGAAGTGACATGTCAACATTTATGGTGGTCAAGAGTTAGTTTTGTTTTAGACATTGTTTTGAGTCAGTTGGAGGTCACCCTGTTGAGAGAAGACCAATTCATCCTTTCTCCATCTCTCTGCAAAACCCTGAGAATCCAGAGTGTGATAGTCGAAACCCCTGACGCTGCAATTCTCCTGGAAAGCCTGCCAGACTGATGCTCGATTTCGCCTGAAGAGAACTGCTCCAAAAAGATCCCAGTGACAGCTGTCTATGCATATTTGGGATGCTAGAATAAAGTGACAACTGATATCAGTCCATATCATCTCCTTTTCCTTCAAGAATTAACAGGTTTTTGGCCAAAGTATTTTTTGTCTTTTTTTGTAGAGATCTCTGCAGAGAAAACTTCTTTATTTTTTCTTTAACTGGTGTGTATGTGCGCGCGCGTGTGTGTTTTGGAATAATCTAAAAAGTAACTTTCATATTTCAATCTGTGTGTTAGTGCTTTGCATATTTAATGAGTTTTTATAATAAATTAAGATTTTTGTTGTCTATTAAAGAAACCAGGTTTGTGGGTTTTATTCTGAAATAAAAATATAGTATACAATTGGCCATATCGGTAACAGGGTAACATTTAAATATATGTTCTGACCCATGGAAAAGTGGATCTAGAGGAAGAAAGTGCACTCCTCCTGCCTCAGTCATAACAGGTCTCATGTTTAACTTACCTCCAACAATGCTTCTTTAGTACTGCACTTAATTATGAGCCTAGATTATATGCTGAAGTTTCTGAAGTGGGGACTTGATCTCATATAGACAACATCCACAGCCCTTCCCTCATTAATCATCTTCGTCACTTCCTCAAAAAACTCAATCGAATTAGTGAGACATGACCTCCCCTTCACAAAACCATGCTGCCTTTCGCTAATAAGTCCATTTGTTTCCAAATGGGAGTAAATCCTGACCCGAAGAATCCTCTCTAATCATTTCCCTACCATTGACGTAAGGCTCACCGGCCTATAATTTCCTGGATTATCCTTGCCACCCTTCTTAAACAAAGGAACAACATTGGCTATTCTCCAGTCCTCTGGGACCTCACCTGTAGCCAATGAGGATGCAAACATTTATGTCAAGGCCCCAGCAATTTCTTCCCTTGCCTCCCTCAGTATTCTGGGGTAGATCCCATCAGGCCCTGGGGACTTATCTACCTTAATGCTTTTCAAGACACCCAACACCTCCTCCTTTTTGATAATGAGATGACTGAGACTATCGACACTCCCTTCCCTAGGCTCATCATCCACCAAGTCCTTCTCCTTGGTGAATACTGATGCAAAGTACTCATTTAGTACCTCGCCCATTTCCTCTGGCTCCACACATAGATTCCCTTCTCTGTCCTTGAGTGGGACAACCCTTTCCCTGGTTACCCTCTTGCTCTTTATATTTGTATAAAAAGCCTTGGGATTTTCCTTAATCCTGTTTGCCAATGACTTCTCATAACCTCTTTTAGCCCTCCTTGCTTAAGTTCCTTCCTACTGTCTTTATATTCCTCAAAGGATTCGTCTGTTCCTAGCCTTCCAGCCCTTACGAATGCTTCCTTTATCTTTTTGATGAGGCTCACAATATCCCGCGTTATCCAAGGTTCCCGAAACTTGCCAAACTTATCCTTCTTCCTCACAGGAACATGCTAGTCCTGGATTCTAATCAACTGATGTTTGAAAGACTCCCACATGTCAGATGTTGATTTACCCTCAAACAGCCGCCCCCATTCTAAATTCTTCAGTTCCTGCCTAATATTGTTATAATTAGCCTTCCCCCAATTTAGCACCTTCACCCGAGGACCACTCTTATCCTTATCCACAAGTACCTTAAAACTTATGGAATTATGGTCACTGTTCCCGAAATGGTCCCCTACTGAAACTTAGACCAATAAAGGTACATATTGACCGCATATGTTTTGCACATCTCTGCTAGTAGAATAGAATGTACTAAGGATGTGAACTTGGATTCAAACCAAACTTTATGGGTGTTTGCAGAAATCTTGAGCTGTCATTTTCAAAATTCCGGATATTAGAATTCAAAATCTTAATCAAAACTACTGATCTTAACAAATGTGGAAGAAAGATGTCTGTCTGCACTAGATGTAGTAAATGATCAGATAAACAATTCCATTACTTAGAAGCAGTTGATAGGGTGTAAAACAGGCTGCTGATTCGCTATCGACTATTTTGTGTTGCAGCCGGGATTAACTTCATCCCCATTATCCAAGCACCTTTGTTTTACATTATTTGCATCCTAACTAAACATCTGAAGATACATTTCTGACCCTTTTGTGTAAGTTTATCTATTTTGCTGAATATAGAGACATGCTGTCGAAGCTTTTCGTCTTGCACTCATCAGAACAACCTGGAAGAATACCAATGTAAGGGAAAACAAAGACTCTATACTGTATGAGAAGAGAGTGCTGGCAAGTGAACTCTGATTGGTAGAGGCATTGCCATGGAGAATGCACCAGTTTACGGTGACTGACAGTCAACTGCCAAGCTTTGTTTGAAATTTAAACCAGGCAGCTTGACTCTGATTGGTCAAGGCATTGTCCTGAGGAATGAACCACTGAATGGCTGTCACTTATTTTGTTTAGCTGGAACAGGCGCAATGTTTGTACATGTTCTTTCTGTCTGCAAAGAACAGGGCGCTGTATATTAATATATGTGGCTTCCAGTATGCGTAAATGTGCCACACTGCAAGCCCCACTGACAAGCTGAAATTGATTGTCAGCATAATTCTTAGCACACTGAGGATTATTTAGCAAATGTTGTCCAATCTTACCCATAGCCAACCAGCCCATGCTTGCAAAACGCAAAACACAGTGTCCAACATTAGATGTGATTCCGCGATTGGGCAACATTTGCTAAATTATCTTCAGTGTGCTAAGAATTATGCTGACATCCAATTTAAGATTGTCAGTTGCACTCACATTGTGGCACATTTGCACATACTGGAAGCTACATATATTAATACACAGCACCCTGTTCTTTGCAGACAGAAAGAACATGTACAAACATTGCGCCTGTTCCAGCTAAACAAAATAAGTGACAGTCATTCACTGGTTCATTCCTCGGGGCAATGCCTTGGCCAATCAGAGTCAAGCTGCCTGATTTAAATTTCAAACAAAGCTTGGCAGTTAACTCCATGGCAATGTCTCTACCAACCAGAGTTCATTTGCCAACCAATCAGCACTCTCTTCTCATACAGTATAAAGTAGTTGTTTTCCCTTACATTGGCATTCTTGCAGATTGTCCTGATGAATGCAAGATGAAAAGCTTCAACAACATGTCTCGATTTTCATCAAAATCAAGTTCTGTACTACGAAATGACTATTTTTATCGATTTTGCTGATTCAACCATCCTAACTGCATAAGCATACTGAGGTTTCTGAATGATGAACAGTAATTGCTGCTGTATGTGGGAAAAGATCCTGAGCTAAAGAATAAAAGGAAAGGACTTGTAGCTGGAAATGCTGTTGATATAATCTCATAAAGAGTGCTAGTTTGTCAAATGCAGCAAGTGTGTAGACTTAAATAATTTTGGCTTAGGTGATTTAAATAAGAATTAAAGAATTCCCACAAATTCTTAACGTTCTTGTTGCTTGTGGCATTGCTGGGAACATTATCATTTATTCTGTTTTCAAGTGGGAGTCTGTCATTAAATATTAAGCTAGAAAAGTTGCAAATCACCAAAAGAATTGCAAGACTTGCCCATTATGCTGCATCTTATTGAATGTCTCTTATCAATTTACATTGATAACCTTGACCTTTTTACATTATTTGTGTGGAAAGCTTTTTTCCCAGAAAACATTCTATTCAATATTGTTCTCCTATGAGGCAAAGAAAAATAAATAAATTGAGCTATCCCAGCAAACAGAGAAACAGAGTGGATCTGTATCAGTGCATCAATTCAAGTGAGTACATCACTGATGATAACAGTGCTTTCCATCAGTGAGAACTAGAGTCATTTTATTTTAACTTCATTGTGTTTAAGGGCAGTACCATCTGTTCATCTGGCAAGGTCTGGATGCATACAGACAGGAAATTATGATAGATTACATGAAACAGATCAGAGGAGTGGACTGCTGCTGAGCTGATGATGTAACATTAAACAGTTCATATGTGATATTAGCAAAAGCAAAAGGGTTTCAGAGTACCCAAGCCTCCCCTGCACATCTCGTCACTCCCCATTCTTTGGCCTTGAGCAGCATTCAGTCACAGTTGGTTGCATTATTACTTCCCTACCATTCTGTTCAGACATTTTGGAAGAACCATATGGTCCAACAGCAGGCTTTGACGAATCCATCTGAAGCTGATATTGAAGCTGTTAGGAAAGGTCTCAAATGTCAAGTGATCTGAAGGACTGCCCAATGAACCATCACCAAAATTCTCTACCTTGACCCTACCTCAGGTGAAAATCCCCTGAAGGGATGTCTTGTCCCTCATAGCCTTGTCTAATGAATGGTTTGACGTCTGTTCAACAGTATGTATTATACATATAGATACCATCATGCTTTTTCTTAAGGGTTCATTAAAATAAAAATGAATCTTTTACTTTATAATCTTCTCCTGCGATACAAAAGATATGTATTTTTTATCAACTGCACACGGTTCTTCATAATAAAACTGCAGCATTCCTTTTTCCATTACCACTTTGTCACTTTCAGGCTCATTTGATATTACACAGTTGACTATCCAATAACTTTTACACATTTGAGTTATTTTAAAAGCAGAGAAGACAAGAAACATTCTATAGGCAATAAATTTAGATTATCAGAAATGAAAAATATTGAACTTTTAACATGCAACAAAAACTAGCATTTGTCTATGAATCGGTATTATATTTGTATGAAGATTTAATTCCTAAATTATGCCTGCCTTGTGCTCTCTATCTCTTCTGCTTCTCTTCAGACATTTTCAGTTGTGGGCATCAGTCAACCTTTGGAGATTTCTATGACCCATGTGACAGTATTATGCAGGTACGAATCCCATTTTTGGGGGAATTGGTACAAAACAAGTTTTACACTTGTTACTATCAATAAGCACTTTCAAAAGACAAAAAAGCAGCATTTTTAAAAGATTCAACCTGGTTTAATTAGAAAACAATACTGGAACAGATAAGAGGGATGAGTGCATAAATCAGCATTGAAGTGAATTTTGTTTTTACCAATGCAAATAAACTATTTTCAAAACTTCCTTGGAGTTAATGCAGGGCATCCGACATTCACTTTTAACATACATGATAAATCAAGCTCCTGGCTTTGAATTATCTTTATTTTGTAGATACAGATGTTGTGATTAAATAATGACTCAAAAACCTAAATGTACCACAAGCCACAATTATTTCAGTTGATGGCACAGTCCAAAACAGGATCTAATAACCTGTGATAAATGACAAAGAGTGGTTTTGTGACATCTAACAGCACATTGAAATATAGTGCTACATTTGTGTAAATCTCACCAAAATAAGTTAAACAGCTGAGTGATGAATTGGTCAACATGGCCAGAACATTTATCTTCTTTCCTGATTTGACTTCCCAATGTCACTGGACCGCTGGATTTACCAAAGCTCAGGGGTCACTGATGGTAGCTGCATTGCCATCCCAGTGTGAGGATCCTTCTTGTGCTCTGCTGCCACCACTTAGATTTCAACTAAACACTATGAGTAATTCATTGTCACTTCCTGAAGCTGTAAGACTCTTAAAAAGGGGGTTTCACTTTTATTTTACTCATTCATGGGATTTGGGCGTCACTAGCCAGGCCAGCATTTATTGCCCATCCCTAATTGCCCTTGAGAAGGTGGTGGTGAACTGCCTTCTTGAACCGCTGCAGTCCATTTAGGGTAGGTACACCCACAATGTTGTTAGGAAGGGAGTTCCAGGATTTCGACCCAGCGACAGTGAAGGAACGGCAATATAGTTCCAAGTCAGGATAGTGTGTGACTTGGAGGGGAACTTGCAGTGTTCCCATGCATTTGCTGCCCTTGTCCTTCTAGTTGGTAGAGGTCGCAGGTTTGGAAGGTGCTGTCAAAGGAGCCTTGGTGCATTGCTGCAGTGCATCTTGTAGATGGTACACACTGCTGCCACTGTGCGTCAGTGAACAAAAGAACAAAGAACAGTACAGCACAGGAACAGGCTATTCGGCCCTCCAAGCCTGCGCCCATCTTGATGCCTGCCTAAACTAAACCTTCTGCACTTCCGGGGCCCATATCCCTCTATTCCCTTCCTATTCATGTATTTGTCAAGATGTCTCTTAAACGTCGCTATCGTATCTGCTTACACCACCTCCCCTGGCAGCAAGTTCCAGGCACTCTGTGTAAAATACTTGCCTCGCACATCTCCTCTAAACTTTGCCCCTCGCACCTTAAACCTATGTCCCCTAGTAACTGACTCTTCCACCCTGGGAAAAAGCTTCTGACTATCCACTCTGTCCATGCCGCTCATAACTTTGTCAACCCTTATCATGTCGCCCCTCCACCTCCGTCATTCCAGTGAAAACAATCCGAGTTTTTCCAACCTCTCCTCACAGCTAATGCCCTCCAGACTAGGCAACATCTTGGTAAACCTCCTCTGTACCATCTCCAAAGCCTCCACGTCCTTCTGGTAGTGTGGCGACCAGAATTGCACACAATATTCTAAGTGTGGCCTAACTAAGGTTCTGTACAGCTGCAACATGACTTGCCAATTTTTATACTCTATGCCCCGACCGATGAAGGCAAGCATGCCGTATGCCTTCTTGACTACCTTATCCACCTGTATTGCCACTTTCAGTGACCTGTGGACCTGTACGCCCAGATCTCTCTGCCTGTCAATACTCCTAAGGGATCTTCCAATTACTGTATACATCCCACCTGCATTAGACCTTCCAAAATGCATTTCCTCACATTTGTCCATTTCTGCCATTTCTCCGCCCAAGTCTCCAACCGATCTATATCCTGCTGATTCCTCTGACAATCCTCATCATTATCCACAACTCCACCAACCTTTGTGTCGTCCACAAACTTACTAATCAGACCAGCTACATTTTCCTCCAAATGATTTATATATACTACAAACAGCAAAGGTCCCTGCACTGATCCCTGCGGAACACCACTAGTCATATCCCTCCATTCAGAAAAACACCCATCCACTGATACCCCCTATCTTCTATGACCGAGCCAGTTCTGTATCCATCTTGCCAGCTCACCTCTGATCCCCTGTGACTTCACCTTTTGTACCAGTCTGCCATGCGGGACCTTGTCAAAGGCTTTACTAATGTCAATATAGATAACATCCACTGCCCTTCCTTCATCAATCATCTTCGTCACTTCTTCAAAAAACTCAATCAAATTAGTAAGACACGATCTCCCCTTCACAAAACCATGCTGTCTCTCACTAATAAGTTAGTTTGTTTCCAAATGGGAGTAAATGGAGGGAGTGAATGTTTGAGGATGGGGTGCCAATCAAATGGGTTGCTTTGTCCTGGATGGTGTCAAGCTTCTTGAGTGTTGTTGGAGCTGCACCCATCCAGGCAAGTGGAGAGTATTCCATCACACTCCTGACTTATGCCTTGTAGATGGTGGACAGGCTTTGGGGAGTCAGGAGGTGAGTTACTCGCCTCAGGATTCCTAGCCTCTGACCTGCTCTTGTAGCCACGGTATGTATATGGCTACTCCCATTCAGTTTCTGGTCAATGGTAGCCCCTAGGATGTTGACAGTGGGAGATTCAGTAATGGTAATGCCTTTGAATGTCAAGGGGAGATGGTTAGATTCTCTCTTGTTGGAGATGGTCATTGCCTGGCACTTGTGTGGGGTGAATGTTACATGCCACTTATCAGCCCAAGCCTGGATATTGTCCAGGTCTTGCTGCATTTCTACACAGACTGCTTCAGTATCTGAGAAGTTGCGAATGGTGAACATTGTGCAATCATCAGCGAACATTCCCACTTCTGACCTTATGATTGAAGGAAAGTCGTTGATGAAGCAGCTGAAGATGGTTGGGCCTCGGACACTACCCTGAGGAACTCCTGCAGTGATGGCCTGGAGCTCAGATGATTGACCGCAAACAACCACAACCATCTTCCTTTGCGTTAGGTATGACTCCAACCAGCGGAGAGCTTTCTCCTTGACTCCCATTGACTCCAGCTTTGCCAGGGCTCCATGATGTCATACTCAGTCAAATGCTGCCTTGAAGTCAAGGGCAGTCACTCTCACCTCACCTCCATGATGGGCCAAATGGCCTCTTTCTGTGCCGTAAATTTTTCTATGGTCTGAATTTTCTCGAAAAAGATAAGTCCCACTGCTAGGGCCAAAAGCAGGAGCCAACCCCACTCCGGTAGACAGCAGGACCCCGGGGTATCATTTTGCTGGTGTTCCAACCGAGACAGGAGGAGTGCACTGTATTTTCTAGACCCACTTCTCCACAGGTCACAACATATATTTTTTAAATGTTGGCCCAGTTACCGATTCAGTCAATTATATACTCTACTCTTTATCCCTGAATAAAATGCATCAACCATGTTTCTTGAATAAACAACTAAATTATCAGTTTATTATAAAACAAGACTTGTCCAGTAATGAAGCAAAGCATTAACATACAGATTGAAATATGAAAGTTCCCCTTTTAAATTCCCCACACACAAACTGAAAATAATATCAAAATTCTCTCTGCAGAGGTCTGTTACCAAAAAAAAAAATGCATTGGCCAGATATTTGCTAATTTTTGCAGAAAAAGGAGAAGATATGGAAGGATGTCAGATGTCCCCTCTGTCTAGCATCCGGGTATATGGAGACGGTTAATGGGATCTTTTCAGAAGCAATTCATTCTGTAGATGTCAAGAAATCATCAGATAGGCTTTCCAGGAGATGGGTGGCATCAGGAGTTTCAGCCATCACACACTTGAATCACAGGAGTTTTCAGCTTCTCAGGAGAGATGCAACACCAGGAATTTTAGCTCTCCCACACTTCAATAGGCAGGCTTTCTCTGTGACAGGAGGAAAGAAATGAGTTGACACACTGGACCTCTCAGGGAGGTGCAGGAAAGATGAGCCGGGGTGTTTCTTTCTCCTTGGCAGGCAAAACACCAACTGTCTTCAAAACAGTTCACACCCCAACTGACTTGAAAAGAATAGGGTGAATTTTTATAGCTCACCGCCATTATTTGTGGTGAATTTCAAAATATGCGTTGTGCACGCTAAAGATGTGCACCGCGGAGCCGCGATATTTTGCGCGGTAGCTCATTAACATGGAGGGGGCAGAATGCCCGCCCCGATGACATAGAAGCGGCGGGTGCTCTGTGCCTAGCAATGGCATCCGGCTCCATTATGCAGTTGCCAGCGCCATTTTTAAAGGGCTTCAAGCCCTTACTGGTAATTTTAATTTTTAAAGACAAATATATGTTACAGTGAGATAGAAAATCTCAATAGAAGATCGAAACCCCTCTCCCACCCCCCAATGACCATACAATTTATTTATGGCCCTCTTCCCAACCCAAACTTCCCTTCCGAACTTCATTACCTCTGCCCTCCAACCCCTTCTCACCATCCCCTCAGCTAATATTCAGAGTTTTTCCCACTCCCCCACCCGACATGAAAATTTCATTCCTCCCCCTCCCAACCAGTGTTACGCCTCGGATCTCCGAACGGAGGTAGGTAATTATTCATTTATTAGCATTGATTTTGATATGTAAATGTAGTTTTTTTGCCAAGCAGTGGTGGGGCACCCGAGGCCTCACTGTTGCCAGTAAAATGGGATGGGCCTTCCCGGTGTCGCGGCCTGTGGCGTGTCTCTCCCGTAGGGAGTTTCCAGGCTCCCCTCCGCCACAACCCCCAATGTCCGGGGGCTGGTAAAATTCAGCCCAATATCCAAAACCCAAAACAGAAAGACAACCTCTTGACCTCGAGAAAGCTTGACATGTGGTTTCTCTCTAAACATCTTCCCCAGGTCACCAAGGTTTCTGTTGTTTATTAAGCTTAAAGCACATGACTTCCAGCAAGGCTGTTTTTAAACAACATCTCAGTGTCTTTTCGATGAACTGTCAACAACAAAGCAAAGTCCAGCTTCTAAGAAATCTTCAGCCTTCCAATGAATCCTTCTCCACAATTTAAATATGAGTCCTCAAAAAAATGCTCAACAAAAAATCTGGAAGCATCTTCATAACACAGTTGTCATTCAGTTAACAAGCTGCCTCCAGGGCCACCATCCAGTTAAGGATGGTGACCCGTCCCCCACAGCTGCCAGCCCAATCAGAGAGCCAGCAGCTCAGCAGAATTGACAGCGCCACCACTAGGGGTGGCCACAGCTGAGGCTACATCACGAAAGAGAGGACGCCTCAATGCTGAGGTGCTTTCAAAGAAGGATGAGTTTTTTTTTAGGAAGCTGGGGCCAGGCAGGCAGGCAGGCCCCAGCGATCAAGGGTGAGGGAGATCTGGATCATTGCTGCTGAGTGGGCCCCTCCGTGGGCCTTGGAGCGCTAATTAAGGAGGGAACCCCCCCCCCCTCCGCCACCTCAGGAACTCGCTGAGAGGCCATCAGGGTTTACCCGGCAGTCTCTTCACACTGCAGCTGCCCCTCCCAATGCTGGTGAAATGCTGGTGGATGTGGGAGGTGGCGCTTAATTAGGCAATTAGTGCCTCAATTAACTGCCCTAAGGGTGGCTGTGTCGCTGAGGTTCCCACCACTGGTAATATGTTATGACAGCGGGAAGACGTCGGGCTCCCCTCCTAATGCCTTCTCCAGCCATATTGCCAGCCCTCCCACCTCCTAGCTCGTCTCCAGATGGCTATATTTATAAATTACATCAATGATTCAGATTCAGAAAATCAATACAAGATGATCAAATTTGTAAATGATACCAAACTAAGAGGGACAGTGGAATGAAAAGATTCAGAAATCACAGAATTAATTGAATAAAATGTGAAAGTGGGAAGAACAATGGCAATTAAAATTTAATGCAGACATGTGTAAAGCACTACACATAGGAAGAAAAAAATTAGTGGCACATGTACCTAAGGAAAGGTGTTGAAATTGTTAAGGATGAAACCACAAGGACATGGAGTCTTAGAAGACTCAATGCTCAACTTGTCAATCAACAAAGTCAATATATTAGAAAACAAGTCAAAGGAAATGGTGACCAAACTGTATATTGCTCTGGTCACACTACACCTTGAGTTCTGCATCTAGTTCTGGTGATAGAGTTAGGCTAGAAATCAAGCACTGAAGTGAGTGCATGGAAGAGTTACAAGACTAATCCCTGGTGTCAAAGGGATCAGCTATGAGGAAATATTGGAGGCACTTTGGTCGTTCAGTCAGAAAAGAGCATATGAGAAGTAATTTTACAGAGGTGCAGCAGATAATTAAGGAAAAGGTCATATCTGGAATATTATTTTAAATTAAACTGTGAGAATAGGACAGGGAGGCACAGGTTCAAACTAATAAAAGATAAATTTAGGACTGTTATCAGGAAATTCTTCTTCACAGAGAGAAGGATCAGCATATGAAATAGACTTCTCAGGAATTGGGGAGGCAAAAACACAAAATCCTTCGAAGAAATAATTGAATGCTGCAATGAGGGGACTTTAGGATCATTCTGGATAGATGCTTTAAAATGAGCTGAATGGACTTCCTCATGTTGTGATCGTATGTGCTCCCCGAAATAAGCAAAAACTTCAGGCTCAGAACAGACATGTCCTAAAATTCCATTTCAGAGCTACAATACTACCAGTCAGAAGAGTGCAAAAGTAAATAATAATATTAGCGCTGATTTTACTGTCAAAATAATGTTGAGGTTAATGGCACTCACTGTTATTTGTGAGCATGTAGAACAACAACTACAGACGGGGGCAGATGCGTGGTTAAACTCAAATATCCAAAAGCTGCTGTCTTGAGTTTCACTGCTTCGCCATTAATTTTTCAGAAACAGCATCTTGCTGTCTGCCTCACCAGTGAAATGCATTGAATGGAGTGAAGTTGTTGTATTTGTGCAATATATACAAACAAAACTCGCTACAGAAAATTGCAGTTGGTCTGACGTGACACAAGGAAACTCTTTTTGAGCATTTAAAGTTTGCACATATTTAATTAAGCCAGGATTTAGACAAAGGGAGCTTTTTAGCTGTTTCTTTTAACAATGTACTAAATATTAATGTCGATTGATCTCTGGGGCTGAAAATGAGATATTAAACATGAGGAATCTTATTTCTTCAAGTTTTAATTATTGTTGGAGATTTTTAAAATGTAAAATTTGAAATTAGATTTTTTTTTACTTTTCCTGACTTTCTTTTTCTTTCTCAATCCAATCTTTCCTTCCCTCACTTTATTTCTCTTTCTGTACCTGATTTGACATTGAATTCACCCATTCTAATTTACACTATTTTCTCACTCCTTACACTGTTAATTTTACAATCCTTCAATCTGATTTATTAAGCAGTTACACAGTTGTTTTCCCTGTTCACTCAGGACCCAGATGCCCTCTTACTCTCTCAGTGATGTTATCAGCTTGCATTTCAGCAACTTGTCATATAAAAAATTTAAAAAACTAAGCATACAAAGGCAAGCCTAAATAACATCAGACACTGTAAGATGCCCTGTTACTGCAAAATCTAGCTCAAGATTGCAACTTTTACATCAAAACATTCCAAAGCACTTTCCAAAATAAATTACTTTTTGAAATGCAGGGATGAATTTTGTTTTGCCGATGCGGGTCCCATAGCAGGCCAGAAGGTGGGGAAATTAGTCAAATTAAACACTTTATTAATCCGCAGAATAAAACACACCAAACCAGGAATCTTTAAACAACAACAAATTAACTATTTATTAATAAACTAAACCTTAAAATTGGGTGGCACAGTGGTACAGTGGTTAGCACCACAGCCTCACAGCTCCAGCGATCCAGGTTCAGTTCTGGGTACTTCCTGTGTGGAGTTTGCAAGTTCTCCCTGTGACCGTGTGGGTTTCCACTGGGTGCTCTGGTTTCCTCCCATAGCCAAAGACTTATCGGTTGATAGGTAAATTGGCCATTGTAAATTGCCCCTAGTGTAGGTAGGTGGTAGGAGAATGGTGGGGATGTGGTAGGGAATATGGGATTAATATAGGATTAGTATAAATGGATGGTTGTTGGTTGGCACTGACTCAGTGGGCCAAAGGGCCTGTTTCAGTGCTGTATCTCTAAAACTTAAACAATACTGAAATAAATGTATGTCTGAAAAGACTTTATAACTTCTTATTCCTCCGAACCCTCATGCATGCACACATACATTCAAAAAACAACAGTTAACCGGTTTTTAAAAAATTATGTCTAAAATTAGAGCTGTTTCTTAGGAATAATAAAATAAGTTGGTTGTAAGTCCTGGTGTTATTTTCCTGGAATGGTAAGATGTCCCAGAGTCAAATAGTCAGATGCCACTCGGAGTGTCCAGGTGAGCTTGATGAACAGTCTGTAATGTATAGGCATTCACAGCACTTCCACTGCAGCAGGTGTCACACTGATCTTTCAACAAGGAGTATAGCAATAGGTCTATTTGGATTTTGAATTAGCAGTTTAACAGTAGAAACTTCACTGAGTTTCCAGAACTCCCAGAAACATAGAAGGTAACAGAAAGTCGCTCCTGAGGCAGAGACATCTCAGAGACAGGAAGTAAAAAGGAATTTTCAATCTCCAATAATGCAAAGATTACTTTCCAGGTGAAACATAGCCAATAGGCCAATGTAGAGTTTCTGCTGAGAACAACAAATTCTTCCTTCAGGAGAGAGAACACTTTGCTGGTCTCCAGATCAAACCAGTTCTAGCCAGTCTTTACACACAGTCAAATAATACAATCCAGCATGTGATCTCTCTCTCTTGTTGCCTAGGAAACAGATTTGCAGCTTGCACACTGTTCCCAGAGAATATAAAAACTTCTCTCAAACTTTAAGGTACACAGGACCCCCGCCGCCCCCACCCTTAGTTTTTAAACAAAGGAGAAAAGAAACACTTCCATGACAAAGTAACCTGTGTGCAGAATGAGATGGAAGAGGTTTCCCCTCTTTTTTTTTGGACTGCTTTGAAAAAGAGAGGATGTGATTAATTTCGAGACATTCAAACATTCAAATGAAAAGCAGCCAAATTATTCTGAAATCACTGAAAAGCTGGCTCTAATAAAAGTACTTACAGGAGTTCAGCAAAACAGGAAAATCTTTAAAGAGTGGATCTGCAAAATGGATCCCAGAATACAAACATTCACTTTAGCTCAATGGCATGCAAGTTGTAAAATCCAGAAGGATATAGAGAATCAACTAAATATTAATAAAAACAAAAATACATAGTAGGTCAGGCAATATCTCTAAAGAGAAATGCCAAATATTATTGCTTCATATGCACTTTTCATTAGATCTGAAGATTAAAAGATACAATGGAAATTTTAGTAAGATTGGAAAAAATATAGAGAAAGGAGGAACGGAGGGGAGAAAATCAACATAGAACCATAGAATCATAGAACAATTACAGCACAGAAGGAGACCATTCAGCCCTTCGTGTCCATTCTGGTCGACAAAGAAAAAAAATAGAAATTAGCCGCCCAATTTAATCCCACCTTCCAGCACCTGGTCCGTAGCCTTGCAGCTTGCAGCACGTCAGGTGCATGTCCAGGTACCTTTTTAAAGAATTGAGGGTTTCTGCCTCCACCACCATTCCTGGCAGTGAATTCCAGACACCCACCACCCTCTGGGTGAAAAATCTTTTCCTCATGTCCCCTCTAATCCTTCTACCAATCACCTTAAATTTGTGCCCCCTGGTAATTGACCTCTCCACTAGGGGAAACATTCTTCCTGTCTACTCTATCTAGGCCCCTCATAATTTTGTACACCTCAATCAAGTCACCCCTCAGCCTCCTCAGTTCCAGGGAAAACAACCCTAGCCAATCCAATTTTTCTTCACAGCTGCAACCTTTGAGCCCTGGCAAAATTCTTGTAAATCTCCTCTGTACTGCCTCCAGAGCAATTATGTCCTTTCTGTCATGTGGTGACCAGAACTGTACTCAATACTCCAGCTGTGGCCTAACCAGCATTTATACAGTTCCAGCATTACATCCCTATACCTCGGCCAATCAAGGAAAGCATTCCATATGCCTTTTTCACTACTCTATCTACCCGTCCTGCCACCTCAGGGACCTGTGGACATGCTGTCTATTCTCTTGCTTTATTTGCCCTCCCCAAATGCATTACCTCACACTTATATGGATTGAATTCCATTTGCCACTTTTCCGCCCACTCAACCAAACCATTGATATCATTCTGGAGTCTACAGATATCCTCTTCACTATCAACTACACAACCAATTTTTGTGTCATCAGCAAATTTCCCAATCATGCCTCCTATATTTAAGTCCAAATCATTAATATATACCACAAACAGCAAGGGCCCCAACACTGAGCCCTTTGGAACGCCACTGGAAAAAGCTTTCCATTTACAAAAACATCCGTCGACTACTACCCTTTGCTTCCTGTCCCTGAGCCAATTCTGGATCCAACCTGCCACAGTGCCCTGTATCCCATGGGCTTTCATTTTACTGACCAGTCTGCCATGTGGAACCTTGTCAAATGCCTTACTAAAGTCCATGTAGACCACATCCACTGCACTTCCCTCATCAATCCTTCTTGTTACTTCCTCAAAAAACTCAATTAAGTTAGTAAGACATGATCTTCCCTTAACAAATCCATGCTGACTATCACTGATTAATCTGTGCCTTTCTAAGTGGCAGTTTATCTTGTCCCTCAGAATAGATTCTAACAATTTACCCACCACCGAGGTCAGACTGACCAACCTATAATTATTTGGCCTATCCCTCGCACCTTTTTTAAACAATGGTACAACATTCGCAGACCTCCAATCGTCTGGTACCTCTCCTGTATCTAGTGAGGATTTGAAGATGATCCTCAGTGCATCCACTCTTTCCTCCCTCGCTTCCTTTAACAATCTAAGTCTGGCCCTGGTGATTTATCCATTTTCAAGGATGTCAGACCCTCTAGTACTTCCTCTCTCATTATGCTTATCGTATCTAACATTTCACACTCTTCCTCTTTAACTACAATGTCTGCATCATCCCTCTACTTTGTGAAGACAGAGACAAAAAACTCATTAAGAACCCTGCCCACACCTTCTGCATCCACGCATAAGTTCCTTTGTACATCTCTGATCGGCCCTACCCTTTCCTTAGTTATCCTCTTGCTCTTAGAGTACTGATAAAACATCTCTGGGTTTTCCTTGATTTTACTTGCCAATAATTTTTCATGCCCTCTCTTTGCTTTTCTAATTTCCTTTTTTACTTCACCCCGCACTTTCTATACTCCTCTAGGCTTTCTAAAGTATTAAGATTTTTGTGATCGTCATAAGCTTTCTTTTTCTGCTTTAACTTATCCTGTAAGCTTCAAGATAACCAGGGGGCTCTAGATTTGGCCGTACTACCCTTTATCTTTGTGGGGACATGCCTACACTGTGCCTGTAGCATCTCGCTTTTGAATGCCTCCCGCTGGTTTGCCACTGATTTTCCCTCAAGTAGCTGTATCCAGTCTACTTTCGCCAGGTCATCTCTCAGTTTCTTAAAATTCGCCTTCCCCCAATTTAGAACTTTTACGCCTGTTTTATCTTTGTCCTTTTCCATGATTATACTAAAACTTACTGTATTATGGTCACCATCTTCAAAATGAGCTTTCTCTCCCTTGATTTTCTTTAGCTATTTACAGGCACTAACAGCTGTTACTTACCCAATCAATCAGTTTACAAATTTCCCGTGATGTCACCGTAAGTCTTTTTTTCCTCTTTTGAAACCCAGCGCACGCCAACACAGCTAGAGAGCCGCCGACTGCCGTTGCTTCAGTTCAAGGTAGGTGTAGGCCTCGAGCCCCGCTCTTTATTTCACAGGTCCCGCTCTGGATCCACCTCCTCCCAGGTCCACCTGTCAACTGCCGCTGCTCCAGCCCAAGGTAGGTGTAAGCCTCATCCCCACTCTTTAATTCACAGGTCCCGCTCTGGATCCGCCTCCTCCCAGGTCCATCTGCTGACTGCCGCTGCTCCAGTCCAAGGTAGGTGTAGGCCTCGAGCCCCGCTTTTTATTTCACAGCTCCCATTCTGGATTCGCCTCCTCCCAGGTCCATCTGCTGACTGCCGCTGCTCCAGTCCAAGGTAGGTGTAGGCCTCGAGCCCCGCTCTTTATTTCACAGGTCCAATCACTGAGAGGGGACTATTTAGTTGACTGTCCTGTAAGCAGCTTAATAGAAATATGTTAAAGGGTCATCAGTAAAGTTATGGAAAGAAATAAAAGGAACAAAGGAATGTGAAAATAATTTAGAGGGTTAAAAGGCATTGAAGAGGCCCATAACCAGAGAAAGGTGAGAAATTGGGGAAAGAAATGAAAAGAGAAACTAAGATTGCAAATGCACCACACCTATAGTTAAATGAGAAGGTATTGCCACATTTTAACATCTGCGATCCAACTGCTTTCCTCTACCAGCACTGCATTTGGCAAAGGGTCTCCATGGCAACTGTCAATCTTCCAAGCCCCCTCCCAGGCATGGACAGACCTAACTCATATCATTGGTGCTTCCTACTGTAGAGAAAATGGAGAATATAGCCAAGGTCTGAAGTCAATGTTCAGATTAGCTCAGAAAGCCTGGCAGAAGTTTGCGGTATTGTTCCAGACATTTGCATTGAGCCTGGTTGGAAGCAATAGATGGAGAAGTCAGAGGGAATGGGAGAGGGAATTAAAATCACAGGAAATCGTTGGCATGCTTGTGAATAGAATGGAGTGTTCAACAAAATGTTCATATAATCCACATTTGATCTTTAGATCACAGAGGAGACTACTTGAGCAGCAAATTCAGAATACTAGATAAGAGCAAGTGTACATATGTTGTTGGCTCAAATGGAAGGAATGTGCGTGGCCCTGCATCCCTTCCTGAAGATACTGGGAGCCTTACTGGGTACAGTTTCACAGCCCCTTCTCTGTTACTTCATGCAAGGATAAAGCAAGCATTTCCCCACGGAATGAATTAAAATACATCAAATCATCCTGGGCCATATACATTCACATACTAGGGACTTAAATGGATTGCAGACCAGTGCTCCTCTTTCTTGCTAGGAACGTTCGATCAGGAGATCAACCTAACTATCCCAAAACCAATACTTCAAGTGAAAGGAGCTGCTCCCTTGAAGGAACAGTGCTCAATCCCAGCACAGACAATATTCTGTTCCTAGTCAGCAGAAACAAAGGAAGAGACAGTGAACAGACACAAAAAGTAAAAAACAGAGACAGAATTTACTTTCCTCTCCCTGGCAATATTGCCTTTCCTGCCTAAACAGGAGCAGTGAACCACAGGAAACAGCAGGCCTACCAAGGATTACAGGTGACCTGAACGTTGCCTTTGGAAGCATTATACTAACAATGGACCAGACAATTAAAAGTATTTTTTGCTCTAGCAAAAAAGATTTGTTTCAATAAAAAGCAGAGTTTGTGGATTCTGGCAAAAAAGTGTTGCTGAAATAAAAATCACTGTTTGATGGCAAAATCTCATAATCATTATTTTGTTTATAACTCAATGATTTTTGGCAAGTTTTTAAATAGAGACTTCAACAGATTATCAGAGTTTATATGACAAAGTAATTATAATACATTTACATTATCATCATTAAATACAGTAAAAAGGCCAAAATGATAAATTGAGGACAAAAATATCCAATGAAGGAAGCATGAATTTTTTCAGTATCAGTTAATTGCTACATAACAGTCAGCTTACAAGAATTCTGTGTAAAGCCAGTATAGCCAATTACTTCCGAATAAATTAGCAAATACAACTGCCAGATCCATGCAAATGATTTGTCAGCATCCAGCTTTTTTAACACTGAATTTGTTAACAGCTTGCGGTGTAAGCTATTTCCAACACATGGTGAATCTCATCAAATGGCCATTTACTTCTGAACAGGCATTTGTTTACAATATTCTTTACAAACTGATAAATTAAATGACCGACAGATTTACAGAATAGCAATAACTTGGGAACTGAACAGTTTTCAATTGTTTAAGGTTAAGAGCCTTGCTGTCATGGTTCCTCCTTGAACTAAACATCAGACCTCTCCATGAGCACCATCAATACTTTGTGATTTTTCAGCAGTAGAAGGCATAATTCCATGGAGCAGAACCCACTCTGCCAGGAAAATGATGGAGTTTCCTTTCAGTGTGTAGTCATCCTGTGAACAGCCTGGTAGACACACTGCAGCTATCAGCTCTAATCTCAGTTTATTTTTGCTGTTCATGGTTGATTTAGATAAAGGAAGTACCTAAAGTCCTTTAGCACTTAGGCCCAAGTTTATAGCTAAGACCAAATTCTATTATCTTTTGTACTGTTTATCTTTCGTTCTGCAAAGCACCATCATTTTAATTTATTCCGACAAATATCAATATAAAATAAATTAATTGTTAGAAAATGGATTTCACTTAACATTTTAGCAATATTGCCCGATGATTAATTTTAACCTAAGTTGTTTCTCAGAAGCCCTTTTTTGAGGATCAAAACAAAATGTCAAAGCCCAATTGATCAAGATTATTCACTTATTTTAGCAGGTCTATTTTATTTAGCAACTTGGTGCAGGATACAGATGGTTAACACAGGTGTCTAGTAAGAAGTGTTTCAAGCACAACTGCTACAATATGTGACATATTAATAGTGAAATACAATCACTGCCCTTGAAAGCTATACTTTACCATAATGCTTTTGCCTGAAGAAACAGAAGATGTACGTTAATGTATTACGAGCCAGTTGAATCCAAATAACTAGAATTAGAGATTACTAAAGATAAATAGCCAGTATCGTGTTAATCTTAAAGCAAAGGTTGTACTATGTGTCATTGAAAATTCCTTGCACAGTGATGGAGTTTACAAATTAGATATCTGCTCAAATGGAAGAAATAACCCATGACACCAGTGAGAAAAAATTAAATTACAGTCACTAATAGCAGGTCAGCAGAGCCTGAGCAGAGCTAATGAAAGTGACCACAAGATAAGCAGACCAAGCTTGGCTGCAATAACTGCCTTCGAGTAACTGTGGCAGACATTCATCTATTCGACGATCAATTCACAAGCGAGACACAAACATGTTTACGGCACAATATAATGAGCAAAGCAGGACTGAATCTATCAGCTCTGGCAGGAAGCTACCCTGATTCCCCGGTGAAAGCCATTAGAAAGATCCAAGACTGTATTGGTGTGTTTCAGCAGAGTCATTCCATCATTCAGAGTCCATACTCCTCTATTGCGCTTTGAATGCCTTTTCGAACCCTTTAGTGACCTTTGCCTTCATAGTGTTTGCGTTTTGTGGAAAGGAAGAATAATCTATACCTTGGAAAACAGAAGCAATTGACAGCATCTGAAGGGTAAAGCTGCCTTCTATGGCATTTCTATAAAGTATTTCTGTTTGTAGTTGATGCTGGCAACTGTAAAATCCATCACTTATCCAGTGATTGGATACTTATATTCTAGTCAAGGCTGCCAAGTACTTCAATATTTTGAAATTCTGCACTCACACTGAATCTAGTGCCGTTACAACTTCTGAACTGCAAACATTTAAGCAGTGTTAAGCTGCTTAAGACAAAGTAATTTTTATACAGAATGATTTTAAAATCATTTAAATAAATGCATGAAATTGCCTATTTAATCTACGTTTTTAGTTCTGTTTTCAAAAACATGGGAAACACACATATTTTATACACAACAGCTGTTTGTAATATTTGTACAATTGTTTTTTAGCTGGTTGCAAGTCATGGAAACAGACTGGCATAAAATCAATTGATTTATACCCTGCAACAGATTAACTGGGTAATAGATCTGATGCATGACAGCTGGATTTGATACGTTAAATTTCTATTATATCACAAACATTACCAGTGCTATGCCCCTGAATGATGCCAGATCAGTTTATTGATGGCTTGAGGAAGATTCTAAAGTCAAGGACGGCTTCATGTCATGAAAGTATGGGAAAGCAACTCTAGAATAGTTATATGGTATAAACATTTTTAAATCTTCCTTATTATGCAATGAATATTAAGTGTGCAAGAATTTTTTTTCCAAATTTAGGTATTTTGTTCATGTTAAGAAATAGTTATTACTTCATTCTTCAATGTTCAATAATCACAATTGGACAGGAGGGGATGTATCAGTGGACATGATTTGCAAGTTACAGGGGCCAATAAGTTACACACAGTTACCTCTGGAGCCCCCAAGGATCTATCCTTAGCCACCTGCTCTTCTTCACCTACATACTGACCCTTGGCAACACCATCGGCAGACATGGGGTCAACTTCCACATATATACTGACAACATACACAATCTCTCCATCAGCTCCCTCAACTCCTCCAATGCTTCTGTGTTGTCAAACTGCTTATCTGATATCTAGTTTTGGATCAGCCGCATTTCTTTTAGTCATTGAGAAAACTGAGTTCATCCAATTTAAAATTTATTTATACAGGACTGAAACAGGCCCTTTGGCCCACCAAGTCTGTGCTGACCAACAACCACCCATTTATACTAATCCTACATTAATTCCATACTCCCTACCACATCCCTACCATTCTTCTACCACCTACCTACACTAGGGGCAATTTACAATGGCCAATTTACCTATCAACCTACAAGTCTTTGGCTGTGGGAGGAAACCAGAGCACCCAGTGGAAACCCACGCAGTCACAGAGAAAACTTTCAAACTCCACACAGGCAGTATCCAGAACTGAACCCAGGTCGCTGGAGCTTTGAGGCTGTGGTGCTAACCACTGCACCACTGTGCCGCCTTACAGTTCTCAAGCTTGAGTTTATATTCCTTGATGGCTGTGCCCCTCCCTATCTCTGTGACCTCCCCCAGACCGACAACATCCCCCAACATACCATCCCAAACTCTCCTATTCTTTGACTCTGGCTGTTTGTGCCTTAACCCTACCATTGGCAGCTATGGCTTCTGCAGTGCTTTGGAAATCCTCTGTAAACTACACCACCTCCCTCTACACCTTTAAGCTCATCTTTAAAATCCAAGGGCTGAATTTTAACTGAAGAAAACAGGTGGCTTTGGGTCAAGTGGGAGTTTAAAGTGTTTCCCAACCTAATCCTACCTTCAACCCGCCCATTTCCACTTTTAACTGAAGCTACAGTCGACTCCCTTCCTGATCGCCCCCACCCCTCCAATTGCTCCCCACAGCTGTCAAGCAGGCTAGGCCTCCGGGTGGGGAACTGATCACTGAGATTAAAGGGAACCCCGCCCCCCGCCAACTTTCTGTCCTATCCGCTCCCTGCAGCTCAGGTTAGTAAAGATTCTGTCCCAAGTCTTTGACCAAGCTTTTTGACAGTTCTTCCAATATGTTCTTCTTTGCTCTATGAAGTGTCTCGGAATGGTTTCCTACATTAAAGGCAAGTTGCTGCTGATGCTGAATGGGTGTGAAGTTGGATGGGATGCAAAATTTCAAACAACTTGTTCTGCAGTAGGTGGAGTAGCTTTATGAACTGGGGAGATGTGGCAGGCGGAGTTGACTGGGGGAGAGAGGCCGTTCAAAACATTTAAAGTTTACTTGCTGCTCCCATTCTATGATTTATTGAAGTACTGTTATGCTTACTTCTTAATTTAACATGTAATGAGATGTCTCCCTGAGGTTGTGGAGCAGTAAAGTAAGACAAGTTGTTTTATATTCTTTACATCAATGCTTTTGCCATTAAAAATATATTATTTACTTCTGTGTCAATAATTTCATGATAATGTGAGAAAACTAACAAACCATAATTACTTGCATTATTACCTCATTTAGCTACAGCAAATGTCTAGGCTGCTGTGTTACATTCATTGAGTATTAACTTCTGATGCTGCAAAAAATCAAGAATCAATCGTTATATGTATTCTTTGGATCAATTTTAACCCGGAGTGGCTTTTGGATGGGTGAATGCAAAATGTGTTTTGCTGGCCAGATTTCAAACCCTGAGTAATTTAACATCTTGGCTTCGTTAACAATTGATTGGCAGGCTTTCCACCCAATCGCATCAGGAATGTGAAGCCACCACTTTCTGGGAGTAATTTTTAGTGGGCCTCCAGAGTTCTATTTAAATTGAAAATACACCTATTGAAGGGAAGTTGCATTCACTTCTGGAAATTTCCACAAAATGAGTAATTTATATACAAATAAGTCTGAAGCAAGACCTCAAGTTCTCTGAGGCCTCCCTGAAGATACTGGTCGCAAGGTGAGGCCAAGGAGGGAAGTTCTCTTTCCAACAAATGGGAGGAAAATTCCCAAGAATGATATCCATCAAGGTTGAAGAGAGGCTGTCAGCTCCAGGAGCTACAGCCATTGCAGGATACATTTCAACCATAAGAGCAGCAAGGGTGAATACAGCTCTTCATTTCTCTAACCGACTAAGAACTGTCACTGACCTCATCTCCTCTGGAGATCTTCCCTCTACAGCTTCCAACCTCATAGTCCCGCAACCCCGGACAGCCCGCTTCTACCTCCTTCCCAAAATCCAAAAACGGGACTGTCCCGGCAGACCCATTGTATCAGCCTGCTCCTGCCCCACTGAACTCATTTCTTCCTATCTTGACTCTATCTTTTCTCCGCTGGTCCAGTCTCTTCCCACCTACATCCGTGACTCTTCTGACGCCCTACGTCATTTTGACAATTTCCAGTTTCCTGGTCCCAACCGCCTCCTCTTCACTATGGATGTCCAATCGCTCTACACCTCCATCCTCCACCAGGATGGTTTAAGGGCTCTCCGTTTCTTCCTTGAACAGAGGCCCAACCAGTCCCCATCCACCACCACCCTCCTCCACCTGGCTGAACTTGTTCTCACATTGAACAACTTCTCCTTCAACTCCACTCACTTCCTTCAAGTAAAAGGTGTTGCTATGGGTACCCGCATGGGTCCTACTTATGCCCGTCTTTTTGTGGGATATGTCGAGCATTCTTTGTTCCAGTCCTACTCAGGCCCCCTCCCCCAACTCTTTTTCCGGTACATTGATGACTGTATCAGTGCCGTTTCCTGCTCCTGCCCCGAACTGGAAAACTTTATCTACTTTGCTTCCAATTTCCACCCTTCTCTCACCTTTACATGGTCCATCTCTGACACTTCCCTTCCCTGCATCGACTTCTCTGTCTCCATCTCTGGGGATAGGTTGTCTACTAATATCCATTATAAGCCCACCGACTCCCACAGCTACCTCGACTACACTTCTTCACACCCTACCTCCTGTAAGGACTCCATTCCATTCTCGCAGTTTCTCCGTCTCTGACGCATCTGCTCTGATGATGCTACCTTCCATGACGGTGCTTCTGATATGACCTCCTTTTTCCTCAACCGAGGATTCCCCCCCACTGTTGTTGACAGGGCCCTCAACCGTATCCGGCCCATTTCCCACACCTCTACCCTCACCCCTTCCCCTCCCTCCCAGAACCGTGAAAGGGTTCCCTTTGTCCTCACTTACCACCCCATCAGCCTCCATATCCAAAGGATCATCCTCTGCCATTTCCGCCACCTCCAACGTGATGCCACTACCAAACGCATCTTCCCCTCCCTTCCCCTGTCAGCATTCCGCAGGGATCATTCCCTCCGCGACACCCTGGTCCACTCCTCCATTACCCCCACCACCTCGTCCCCGTCCCATGGCACCTTCCCCTGCAATCGCAGGAGGTGTAATACCTGCCCACTTACCTCCTCTCTCCTCACTATCCCAGGCCCCAAACACTCCTTTCAGGTGAAGCAGCGATTTACTTGTACTTCTTTACTGTAGTCGCTGCTCACAGTGTGGTCTCCTCTACATTGGGGAGACAAAATGCATACTGGGTGACCGCTTTGCGGAACACCTCTGCTCAGTCCGCAAGCAGGACCCTGAGCTTCCGGTTGCTTGCCATTTCAACACTCCCCCCTGCTCTCATGCGCACATCTCTGTCCTAAGATTGCTGCAGTGTTCCAGTGAACATCAACGCAAGCTCGAGGAACAGCATCTCGTTTACCAATTAGGCACACTACAGCCTGCCGGACTGAACATTGAGTTCAATAATTTCAGAGCGTGACGGGCCCCCCATTTTACTTTTATTTTTAGTTATTTTTTCTTATTTTCTTTTTTTACATTTTTTACAACTTTTTTTCATGTTTATTTCATTTCATCTTCGTTTGTTCAGTTTGCTTACCCACTGTTTTTTTCATGTTTGTACTTGCTGCTGTTCAACCTTCAGTCCGTTAACACTCTATTTGTACTAATGTTTTGTCTTTCAACACACCATTAACATATTGTTTGCCTTTGTTCCATGACCTTTTGGTCAGCTATGTGGCCTTGTCCAATCTACACCTTCTCCTTTGTTATCTTTTCCCCCACCCCCGCCTTACTTGCTTATAACCTTTGACATTTCTAATATTTGCTAGTTCCGAAGAAGGGTCACTGACCCGAAACGTTAACTCTGCTTCTCTTTCCACAGATGCTGCCAGACCTGCTGAGTGGTTCCAGCATTTCTTGTTTTTATTTCAGATTTCCAGCATCCGCAGTATTTTGCTTTTATCTTCATTTCTCTACCTCTCTCAATAACACCTGGCAACTGTCCTTCCGATCCTTTCCCCCAGCGCTCTAAACAATTCCCTCCCCTGCCTCATATCTCCAACACCTATCACAATGGCACAATAAGCCACCTTTCATTTTCATTCCAAGCACATATTCACCTTTTACTTTCTCCTTTTGCAGCAGCCACTAGCAGCATTCTCTTCACACATGATTTCCTTTCCAGAATGAGGAATTTCTCTCATGACTCCTTCCGCATTTCACACTCTAGCTACTTGCTTTGAATTCTACACCCCTCCATCTTGGTTGCATCTAGCTTCTCACTCTGAACAAGATCTCTGATAATCACCTGTACCACTTCACCTACATCAGAAAAACACACAATCAGTGGGCTTTAGGTTTGTTCTGTTAAGATAAGTCCCTAGCCATGAAAACTCCAAATTTGTGCATCACTGAAGGGGCATGTCACTCCAAATAGAGATGACCATCAGGTCATGGAAGTTCCTAAACTCACAATAGTTACTGCCAGGTCAGGAATTCCATTCAGCAACATATGGCAGAGCAGGAGTATATTGGCCTGCCTGGCGGGAGTATAACAGACAGGTGAGCCGGACAGGTGTAGAACGGTCCGCCAATGCAATACGAACAGTTTTCCATCTCCACCAAAGACGAAAATAATCCCTGTTGTTTCTAAGGGCAATTTTAGAATTCATTGAAACAATTACACAAATGGAAATATTAAGGTGTATGTTGATCCAACACTGGTTCCACAAAGTTTAATCAGAAACAAAGGCATTCCAACATTCTCTGCCACTTTCCAAATTACTGGTGGGAATCTTCAAGATCACGATGTTGTAATCCACGGAAGGAAATCTGTTCAGATGTAAATTATTTACAAAGATGCTGTAGACAGTCACATCAGTTGTGGGTTGTGATGAACAGTCTGGCAGATTGTACTAATGGTTTCACCAATCTATTTTGTTAACAGCCAAGTGTAGCACTGGATTATGCATAATGTGTCAGCACTGAATTAAGTTCCACTTAGTTTCCCACTCTAATTAACATCACAGGATTAATAGCCAGAATCAGTGCTTGCTCCAAAATAAATCAAAAGTTTTTTGTATTACAGTCATCCACAGTCGACCAATCTGTAGCTACACCCCCCTGGTCAGTTTTATTCTGTTTTGAATAGAACCAGCACCCAAGCCAGAGTAAGCAGGAAAGGAAACAGGCCAGATACAAGTTCTCACCATCCAGAAGTCCATGCCCAAACCTACCAGCAAATAGGCAGCAGAGGAGCTGAAGCCACTTCTTCAATCTAACCATCCTGAACATGTAGAATATACTGCCACCTAGTGCTGCTGATGGTATTTGGTCAAACAAATCAGTTGGAAATTGGTTAGATGTTTGATTCACAATATGCAAAGGGATGTTAATTTAAAGGAGAGAAAACATGAAAAAACATTAAATTGGGTCCTGAAATAAAAGCAAAATACTGCGGATGCTGGAAATCTGAAATAAAGACAAGAAATGCTGGAAATAGTCAGCGGGTCTGGAAGCATCTGTGGAGAGAGAAGCAGAGTTAACATTTCAGGTCAGTGACCCTTCTTCAGAACTAGCAAATTGGGTCCTGAAACTGGTTGAATCATCACACAGCACAGAAGGAGGCCATTCAGCCCACTGGGAGTGCCAGGCACTGTGTCATAGCACTTTGAGCTGTCCAATTAGTGCGACTCGCCTGCTTTTTTCCCCACAGCCTTGCAATTGTTTCCTTTTCAAGTAGATAACCAAATCCCTTTTGGAAATTATGATTGAATCTGCTTCCACCACCCTATCAGACAATGAATTCCAGAACATAACAACTCACTGAGTAAAGAAAAAGTCTCCTCATCTGTTGCAATTCTTTTGCCAATGATCTTAAATGTGTATCCTCTGGTTACTGATTGCATGAATAATCTTTTCCCATTTTGAGATACATATATGTATTTTCAAGAAGAAGTTATAAATTATAATGTGTTATATTTTCAAATGCAAATCCAAACTTCTGCTTCGTAAAATTTACTTTAAAATTCAAACATGTTTGCATTTTGTATGCTCTGAAAATTATTCAACTATGCTTTGTACTAATGTCCTATGGTTTGCATTGCTGCTGACTTATTTCTGTTTCCCTCCCTTTCTTTAGACATGTAGTTTTCAAGATATACATTTTTGTATCCATCTAATGTTACATTGTATCGTTTGCAGTTCTTAGTCAATTTTTGTTCCTTTCTCCCCTCCTACCTGAAATTGATGAGTCTCACCGAGACAGGGTTCCAAAAGTGCCAGGATTCCTTGGGTACCTCAACTGAGCAGGCATCCTTAATTAGAGCCTCTACTGTTGCCCCAGTTTAGAGTAAATTATTGAGTAAAGACTGGGGCCTAGAAATTGAACTTGTTGCACCATTTTCTAGGCAGAAGCACGTCTGATGCCATATTTGATTGGGCGCTCTGGAGGCGTCCCTGGTATCAAGCCCTAACACCTGTTTTAGAACCCATTCTGGAAATTTCTTTGCCATGAGCAACTCCCCTCAAAATTGCTGGATCTACACTCGCATCAAGGACTGAGTCACGATTGAGGAGATCCAATCCGAGTGTAAACTGGGGTCAAGCAAGGCTGTGTCATCGCACCAACACTCTTTTCCATCTTCCTCACCACAACACTCCTCCTCATCTCCTTGAAGCTCCCTGCTGGAGTAGATCTAGGGCCACAGGACAAGCGGGAAACTATTTAACCTCTGTCGCCTCCAGTCCAGAACTGAGGCCATGCAACCTCTGTCAACGAGCTGCAGTATGCTGACAACGTTGGCGTATGCGCACGCTCAGAGGCCGAGCTTCAAACTCCCGTCAATGCATTCACAGAAGCGTATGAAAGAATAGGCCTTAAGCTAAACATCCGGAAGACAAAGGTCTTCCTGCCTGCCTGCTCCCACAGCGCAACACTGCCTCCTGACTGTCAAGATCCACAGCAAACCATGGACAATACCTTGGGAGTCTCCTCTCAGCAAGGGCAGACATCATGATGAAACTCAGCATCGCCTCCAGTGTGCCAGCGCAGCCTTCAGTCGCCTGAGGAAAAGAGTGTTTGTCGACAAAGAGCTCAAATCTGGCACCAAGCTCATGGTCTACAGGGCCACAGTGCTACCTGTCTCCTGTATGCATCAGAAATATGGACACTGCACAGCAGACATCTCAAAGCCCTGGAGAGATATCACCAGTGCTGCCTCCACACGATCTTGCAAAATCAGGGGCAGGACAGGCGCTCCAATATCAGTGTCCTCTCTCAGGCTAACATCCCCAGTATCGAGACACTGGTCACGATTAGTCAGTTATGTTGGGTGAGCCTCATCGTCCGCATGCCTTACATAAGACTCCCAAAACAAGCTTTCTACTCTGAGCTCCATCACGGCAAGAGGCTACCAGGAGGGCAGAGGAAACGCTACAAAGATGTCCTTAAAGCCTCCCCAAAAAAATGTGACATCTCCACTGATTTGTGGGAATCTCTTACCCGTTACCACCCAAAATGGAGAAAAAGCATCCGCGAAGGTGTCAGCCAGTTCGAACAACGTCAACATGCCCAGGCAGCAACCAAGTACAAACAGCGGAAGGAGCGTTCGGAAATTCAAGCATCCCTTTCAGTTGCCTCACCAAACACTACCTGCCCCATCTGTGGCAGTGTGTGCGGATCCAGAATTGGACCATTCAGTTATGTAAGGACCCACAACCCTGGAGTGGAAGAAAGTCATCCTCATTCCCGAGGGACGGCCTAAGAAGAAGACTTCATCTACATGCAGCCTACCATCAAAAAGCTACATTTCTTTATAAATACTTTGTTTAATATGGAGCCAGAAGAATCAAAAGTGCTCCTCGCTGCTTCAACACTATTGCAACATGTTGCCAGTCCCCTCCCTGTCTCCTAGTCTTCTTCCAGAATCTGCCTTGCTTTGCTGCTGAGCTGCCTTGGGACACAAGGTCAGCACCTGCAGCTCACCTGTCTTATTAAAGTAAGACCTGAGGTCTGAAACCCAATATTGAGGCTTACCTGTTCCAGTGCAACGATTGTTCCCTGTGCACAGTTTGTAGTGGCAGGCTGAAAGAAAGAAAGACTTGCATTTATACAGCATCTTTCATGACCACCGGATTTCTCAAAGCGCTTTACAACCAATGAAGTACTTTTGAAATGTAGGCCGGAATTTTACGTCACCCCGGCGAGCCGAATGGTGGCGGTGGGGTGGGGGGGTTGGCACAAAATTGAGCGGGAGCCTCTGGGAGGCCTTCCCGACACGCTCCTGCCTCCGCCCCACTTTACATAGGACGGAGGGGGATGAAAAATGGGCCGCCCGTCCCAAGCCAATCAAGGCCTTTAAGTGTTCACTAAAGGGCTTTCGCCCGCCTCCACGGGAATTTTACCTGTGGCAAGCAGGTGTCCGGGAGACGTGAAAGGCCGCCCAGAGAAACTGGGCGGCCTCTTAGCGCACGGTGGGGGGTGGCGGGGGGTTGGCGGGCCCTGATAATTAGGTACAAAGGGCAGTCCCCACCTCCCCAACCGCCCCCAGGACCCAAGACGCATCCCTGCCCCCAAACGATTACCCCTCAGCAAGACAACCCAAACTTACCTGCAGTCCTGGCTCCATGCCCTCCCTCAAGCGGGTGGAAGTCCTGCCTGGAACAATTAAAGTCTGGGGACCCGTAAAATGCGGGATGGATCCCTGGGCCAGAAAGATGCGGGTTCGCCACTGACTTTTACATCACTGGCCAGCTCCCATCCGCCCAATGTAAAATCCAGCCCTACGTCACTTGTAATTGAGGAAACAAAGTGATTCCTGACAATGCAGCCGGCCACTGACATCATCAGGCTGTGCCAAGGTGCGCACATGTGCAGACGGGCTCCTGCTCTCTGTGCGTGCGCTGCGTTCCAACTTGCCAGGACTGGTTAGCGCATGCGCCAATGATGTCATCGCGTGATGTGTGCATCTTCGGGCAACGCGCCTGGTCGGCCTCTGCGCATGCGCTTTACGTGTACAGCAATGCGACGCCAACGTGTATTCACCCATGCGTCAAGCTCCGCTCCCCCCCCCCCCCTCGTTGCTCTCTCCGGCCGCTCTGCTCCCCCCCAGTCCCCAGCCCGCTTGCTCGCCCCTTCCCCGGCCCGTTCCGCTTCCCCCCCACCCCACCCCACCCCGTCCCCAGCCCGTTCTGCTCCCCACCCCCGTCCCGGCCTGCTCGCTCGCTCGCTTGCTCTCTCTCTCTCTCTCCCCCGCCATTGTGTGCTGCCATGAGTTTAGGTTAGGTTGCCTTCGTGTGATTATTTGAGCAGCGCCATCTTTGGTCCTGGCAGCTGCCTGAAGTCGCAGACTGTGACGTTTTAGTGGCACATGCTGCTTTTGCGCATCTGTTTTTTGTGATGTTGATTGAGGGATAAATATTGGACAGGACACTGGGGATAACTCTCCTGCTCTTCTTCGAAGTAGTGCCATGGGATCTTTTACATCCATGTGAGCAGGCAGATGGGGCCTCGATGTTTAATGTTTCATCCAAAAGACAGCACTTCCAACAGTGTAGCACCCTTTCAGTACTGCACTGGAGAGTCAATCTTGATTGTTGTGCTCGAGCTCGAGAATCTAACTTGAACAAGAACCTTGTGATTCAGAGGTGACAGTGCTACCAACTGAGTTACAGCTGGCAGAACTTCTTTAATGAATCTAATTTGAGACACTCAATTCTGTACGGCAGTGCATTACACTGGCTGATGTAGTTATCCACTGTACCGATAGGGGAGGTTGTTTATACTTTTTATGATTAAGTATTGGGTAATAAAAACATTTTTTAAAATGTTAATGTTCATAATAAGACAGATTAAACTACTTTGTATGTATTTTGTTTTCACTTGTGTTTGTTCAGTTTCTTCAGGCTGATGCTTTGAGAATTATAGTCTTACAGCTATTTTTTGTAATAATTGCTTTTTGGAAATAATCCCAAGGATAAATATTTCCACACTCTGTAGCTAATTGGGTGATTGTGCATGAGCAAATGCCAATAAAATGAACCATGTGTGAGCATTTGACATGAAGCAAAGTGGTTCCACATGCTTGCATCAGAAGCAGCAACGTAATATTGTTCCAGCATTACGTACCATCTTGACTGTCTTTTTCACTTAATTTCAGTTTGTCCTCACTTTAACAGATCTGTTGTGTTGCCACATTGTAGAAGATATAACAGACGACAAAACATTCACAGGTTTTCTTGGGCTGCATTATGCTCCTGTTTAATCTATAATAATGTATGTAGAATTTTAGGGACAAGTGCTGTGTCAAGTTGTTCATCAACTGGATGCAGTCTCCATAGTACAATCCCAAACTCTTTCATTCGCTAGCACAACATTCTATTCGCCTATATTTTTAAACCTGTTTTACAATTTGTCTTCAAGAGCTGACAGAATTGTTTGACAGATTTTTGTTTATCAGATGCAAGTAACAAAAAGTAGAGGCCTTGAAATACCTGGTAGATTTTTTAAACTTTTTTAATCAAACAACGAATAAAGCTTTTTCTCCACTTGGCTCCACCTCTTTCTATACTCTTGATTGTACCTGAGAGCACGATTGCAGCTCTCTCACAGGAAGAAATAGATTCCAATGCAGAAGGCAGCAGCATTGTAGCCACGCCTGACAGCACAGCCTACATTACCATCAATTGACAACAAAGCAAAGCAAAATGTAAAAGCACAGTTAAAGAAAGAGAGACAAGCGAGACAACATCATTGGAGACTTCATTGACAGGCACGCCAACACCATGCTGTGCAGAGATAAAGCTTTGTCTCGTGTGGTTTTGTGTTTACCTGGAACCAAAGTTGATGATTTTACTGAGTGGATGAGCTCATGAAAGGTGAGAAACATGGAACCAACATGACATTGCATGTGGAAACAAATAATTTGATGAATAAAAATTGATTTCTCTTGCAGGACATCTATGGGAAGGTGGTTCATGGACTAAAGGACAAAGGAGCGAAGTTAATCATCTCTGGCGTTTTCTCAGTGGCAAGGTAAGCCTTTTAAGAGGGATGGCCTCCATCTTAACTCTGTGGGTGCACAGATGTTGGCTGACAATTTTGAGATCACCCTGGGGAGTGGGGGGGATGGTGGTTGCATTTAAACTAGTTGAGCCAAGGGTTACAATAGATCAACCAGCCAGAAATTTGACTGCAGTACGTAGCACTAATGGTTTACTCAGATTTTCTAAAGTTAAGTCACAGAAAAGGAATGGTACCCAGAGTCAGCTAACTGCTCATCCAAGAAGTCTTAGAAATAAATTGTTGGAGCTACTACAATCTTATGCAACATTAGTTAACACCAATGTTATAGGTGTTACTGAGACATCACTAGATTTGAATGATGCCACATCACAGGATATATCTGTTTTCGGAAAGATAGAATAGGTCGGATTCATGAAAGTGGCTTTTCAACTGCTTCATATTAGAGTCCATCTTCTACAATGGAGTATTGTGTTCAAGTCTGAGCACCACATTTTAGAAAGAAAATTACGACCTTGGAAAGGGTGCAGAAAAGATTTAGTAGCGTGCTACCAGGGATAATGGACTTCAGTTTATGTGGAGAGACTGGAGAAGTTGGCGTTGTCCTCATAGGAACAGGGATATGTCATTTATACTCTTAAGTCTGTTCTGCCATTCAATGAGACCAGAGCTGATCTGGCCTACATAAGAACATTAGAAATAGTAGCAGAGGAGGCCATTTGGCTCCTCCGCCATTCAGTAACATCATGGCTGATCTAAAATAGTACGAGTCAGGCAGGAATCAAACCTACAATCTTCTGATCTAGAGTCAGATGCGTTATTCATTGCACCCTGACCCCACTTTTTTTTTGCCTTTGCCACATATCTCTTATACCTTTGACTAACATCTATCTCAGTTTTAAAATTAATGATTGATTTAGCATCAATTGCCATTGTAGAAGAGAGTTCCAAACTTCTACTACCCTTTATGTGAAGAAGAGTTTCCTAATTTCACTGCTGAAAGGTCTAGCTCTAATTTTTAGACTATGCCTCCTACATCTAGACTTCCTAAACAGCAAAAATAGTATCTCCCACACTACCCTATCTGTTTCCCTTCATATCTTGAAATCGTCAATCAAGTCGTCCCTCAACTTTTTAAATTCTAGGGAATACAACCCAAGTTTGTTTAATCTCTCCTTTTGGCTTAATGCTTGGAGCCCAGGTATTGTTCTCGTAAATATATGCTGCATTCCCCCCAATGCTAAGGTGCAGAGCCCAGTCTCCTTAGAGTAGAGAAGGTTAAGAGGAGATTTGTTGAAGATAATATTTCACTAAATTGATTCCTAGGACGAGAGGGTTGTCCTATGAGGAGAGATTGAGTAGAATGGGTCTATACTCTCTGGAGTTTAGAAGAATGAGAGGTGGTTTCATTGAAACATGCAAGATTCTGAGAGGACTTGACAGGGTAGATGCTGAAAGGCTGAATCCCCAGCTGAAGAGTATAGAACTAGGGGAAATAGTCTCTGCATAAGGGGATGACCATTTTGGACTGAGATGAGGAAAGATTTCTTCACTCAGAGGGTTGTGAATCTTTGAAATTCTCTACCCCCAACTGCTATTGATGCTTAGTCATTGAAAGAACAGCCATGATCTTATTGAATGGCACAGCAGGCTCAAAAGACTGCCTGCTCCTATTTATTATACTCTTAAATGTTCAAAATTATGAAGAATTTTGATAGAATAAATAAGGAAGAACTGTTTCCAGTGGCTGAAGGGTCGGTCAGTAGAGGACTCTGGTTTAAAGCAATTGGCGCAAGAAACAAAGACAGCATGAAGAAACAAAATTTACTCAGCAAACGGTTGTTTTTCAGACTGCACTTGGATCTTGGAATACAGAGTAAAATTTCAAAATTTGCCGATAATCAAACTTGGAGGTGTGGCAAACAGTGAGGATGATATGAACTGCCTGCAACAGGACACAAATAGGCGAGCAGAATGGGCAGAGATGTGGCAGATGGAATTTAATACTGACAAATGTGAGGTGATGCATTTTGGCAGAAGGAATAGGGAGAGGCAAAATATACTTAATGGCACAGTTTTAAAGAGCGTACAGGGACAGAGGGACCTGGGGATGCATGCATGTCGATCTTTGAAGGTGGCAGAACATACTGACAGAGTGGTTAGTAAAGCATATGGGATCTTGGGCTTCATAAATAGAGCTATTGAGTACAAAAGCAGGGAAGTTATGCTGAACCTTTATAAAGCCTTGGTTAGGCCCCAATTGAAGTTTTGCATCCAGTTCTGATCACCACACTTCAGGAATGATGTGAGGGTCCTTGAGAGGATGCAGAGGAGATTTACTACGATGGTTCCAGGGATGGGGGAATTTTAGTTACAAGGTTAGGTTGAAAACCTGGGGCTATTCACCTTAGAGCAGAGATCGAGAGGAAATTTAATAGAGGTGTACAAGATTATGGCAGGCTTAGATGAGTTAGGCAAGGAAACATTGTTCCCATTAACTAATGGTACAAGGACTAGGGGACACAGATTGAAGGTTTTCAGCAGGAGATGCAGGGGAATATAAGGAAGAGCATTTTTACACATTGGGTGGTAATGACGAGGAACAGAGACAATAATGAGACAAAAATCAGTGATTTCAAAAGGAATTTTGATGGCCACTTGAAGGAATTAGATTTGCAGGGCTACGGGGATTGAGCGGGGAGTGGGACTAACTGGTTTGCTCTGTGGAGAGCCAGCATGGCTCAATGGGCTGAATGGCCTCCTTTTGTGCCATAAATGACTCTATGACTCTATCAGCATCACATGATTTCCTACAGGAGATCGTTTTGTGCAAAGTATCAGAAAACTTGGTGATTTGGAGTGTTTATCTGTAAAGGAATCCAGTCTGCCTTTTAAACTAATAGAAAGAAAGTCAGGTGAGTGCTTTTTCAAGAATACACCTGACAATTTTCCAAATTTTGCTGTGCCCAGACATTCCAGTATGCCTGGGCATAGACCCAAGAAAACCTCCACTCTTCGCTTTGAAATGAGTGCTCAAAATTTACACCAGGAACACAAGAGTTGCTGCAGCTGCACCGTAACAGATTGAATAAATCTAAATAATCCATAAAGAATGGCAAAGCTTCACTCATCACTTTTCCTTCACAGAGCTCTCTCCCAGGCAATGTTATTGCCTAGAACTCTATCCAATATATGTTTAATGCCAGGAAGCTTCCTAATGGATAATATCTTTCCACTCTCAAATAATTGGCATTGGTATAATCCTGTAGCAAAATTTATACACTACTTAAAACAGTCCAAGAACAGCCTTTATGAACAATGTTTTAACGTGAATAAATGTATTGGTTCGATTTATAATACTCAGTATATCGGTTATTGTGCCAATTTGAGAATGTAATGCACTTTGTGAAGTTTGAGTGAGATAATGCACTAACGTAAATTCCATTGTGTGATTTTTTTTCAGCAAAAAATTGCTGATTGATAATCCCTACACAGAGATAATTGCCTCATTGTTTTAATGTATTCATCCTTTCAGCATTAGGCATAAAATGGGTGATGCATCTGCTTGTCTAATTAATGTAAGTAATACCTCAATTCTTTGGGTGATATTCGGATGTGTCAATGTGCCCAGTGTAATGATTAACATTAACAGCACTCTTTTGATGAATGATCCATTAGCTAATAAGATATAAATAGCCTTATAAACTTGTATAACTGGAAACAAAGTAAGTCTTCCGATCTTTTTGAGTGTCAGCTTTATTTGTTATTCCATAGATCATTAAAACTCCATTTTCTTTTTTGATTGGCCCTGTATAGAGCACATTGAAAAAGTATAATTTTGTATGTTGTCTCTTTTAACCAAATTTAGCATCCTTAAAATATTTGCTCATGTATCTTCTTTTTTCTTCCTTACCTCTATGTGATATTCATTATGTTGCAGGATTTTCAAACACACCCCATATTCTCATCTTGCTCCTAGCATCTAATAGCAATGCCTTTTAGTAGCTAAGCCATTGGGGATACAGTTGTAGCAAATTCAGATAGATATAAATGTGTTTCTATCAAAGGGGATGCCATACATGGCAAGCTACCTGAAACCTGCCAAAACACATCACTCAAGTATAGTGCAAAATAAACAGCATAACTGCGACTCTACAATAATGTTATATTCATATAGTATGTAAGAAAATGAAATTATGCCAAACGATATCTATTTATTTTAGTGAACTTTACAAATCTATCTATATTTATTATATACTAAACTTAGTATGTGAAGTACATATTTTGCTGTACCATTTCTGCCTGTTGTTGGCACTGTGATGGTTATTTCAATGTTAAAGGTGTGAGAGACACAAAGGGCAGCGGCCGCCACGGAACCCGACACCGGGGTTGCCGGGCCTGATCTTCCTGATGGCAGGGAAGCTCTATGGTAGCCCCTCTGCCGCCCTGCAACAAGACCCTGGTTCAAATATTTAAAATACTTATCTACATATATTATATATCTACATATCTTCCCATCCGTTCCCTATCTCCAGCGCAACGTGTTGTGAGGAAGATGCAAAGCAGCTTCAAGGGGATTTGGACAGACGTAGTGAGTGGGCAAAAACATGGCAGATGGAATATAATGTGGAAAAATGTGAGGTCATACACTTTGGTAGGAGGAACACATATGCAGAGTATTTCTTAAATGGTAAGAGATTAGAAAGTGTAGATGTACAAAGGGACCTGGGTGTCCTTGTCAATAAGTCACTGAAAGCTAACATGTAGGTGCAGCAAGTAATTAAGAAGGCTAATGGTATGTTAGAGCGGGGGGGAAGGGTCAACTCTGCATTCTGAGTATAAAGTAGGAGGGTGTGGAAGGGGCAACTGTGCATTGTGTCTATGGATAAGGCGGGGAAGGGACAACTCTGCAATATTATGTGGATATTGGGGGGATGTGGTCAACTCAGCATTATTTTGTGTATGCGGGGGAAGGGGTCAACTCAGCATTATTTTGTGTATGCAGGGGAAAGGGTCAACTCTGCATTATTTTGAACTGTTTGCAGGGCTGGCTGCCATTTAAAAATGGTGCCAGCATCTGCTCCTGCATCAGGTGACGCCATGGAAAGCATCGCTAATTCCGCCCCTGCCACATGATTGGGAATATGTTAAGTGGCCGCCTGCTGCATTATTGCGGCAGCACACCAGTGCAGCTCCCATGTGCGGCGGCCGCCATTTTCTGCATTCTTGGTGGCAGAACAACAAAATTCAGCCATAAGGGTGGGTGAACAAAAGAGAGAGAGATTGGCGTCAGAGGGAGACAGTGAAAAAGACAGTAAGAAAGGGTGAAGCCAGGGTCAGAGAGGGAGTGAGAGAGATTTCAGTGTTAAAGGGAGACTGAAAAAGAGCATGTGAGGGGGTAAAGTGGGGTCAGAATGAAGGGGTGGGAGAGAGAGAGTGAGACTAGTTCAGAAGGAGACATGGTGAGAGGTAGAAAGTGGATCCGAGCAGATATGAGAGAAATTATAGAGTCAGAGAGAGGAATGAGAGAGGGAGAACATGTGTGACAGGCATTGGGATCAGAAAGAGGGAATGAGAGAGAGAAGTAGAGGCAGAAAAAAAAGATAAGGGGATGTTCTTTCTTGATTTAATGTTGTTTCAATTTTCAGAAAACATCAGTTGAATTTTGAAGCCAAGTAATTATCTCCACATTTAATTTGTTGATAGTTAGGGAAGGTTTACACTATCGAGACACAAATTGGTCTCAGCCACATTTCAGGACTGATGGGTTGGTGTGCTTCTGTGGCATACCAGAAGCCCAAGGCAGAAGCCTCACCCGAAATCTGGCCTCATACCTCAACTTAATGATTGCAGTGAGCTGCCAGCAGTTTCCATGTCTCCAGAACCAGTATGCTGATCACCATGGGCCAATTTGGGTAGGCTTCCTCGCTGTCAGTGATCCTAAGGTAAGTCCTGGGATGGGGAGTGTAATGCATGCTTTTATGTTGTCTGATGCAACATAAATGAGATGTGTGGAGTCCGGTTGGTTGAAGATCTCAAACAGGTTCATTGCAGCTAAACTATTATACAGTATAGAGCTAACTATTTACAGAACCTGCTGCTAGGTGTTACAGTTGCAGAGTGACTCTGGCTCCGAGTCATGTGATTTGCATCTTGGTACTTAGCTCATTTGCATAGAAAGATCTTAAAGAGACATCACTCTTAAAGGCATTTGAGCAACATCCCCTTTCTTTCCAAAGATGAGTCTCATATGCTAAAAGTAAAAATAGATAACATTAGGCAACATTAAAACTAGTTACACAGGGATAGATTTTGAGAAATTTACAAGTGTAGAGGCTCAAAGGTCGTGGTTCGATAACTCTTGCTCGGGAAATTTGGGTCTCATCTGCTGCTACTATTTCTGCAGTTTCACCCCCTCAACATTCAGTCTTTATTGCTCTACCTTCATCCTGCTAATATAGTCTTTTGTTTTTCTCAAGATGACAACTTTTGAGGTCTTGTCATTCTTGGAAAGTTCTGCACCTCATCTCGAAGAGCCAACTGACAATGCTTCAACTCATTTCTCCTCTGCCTTTTCAGGGCATTACATGTCCTTCACCTCTCCTCATCCTCCACACCTGGAGGCTTTAGGCTCAAATCGAGGACTTTTTGTGGGGAGGAGTACTTGGCTCCATGGCTGTACCTGTCCGTTCTGGCTCATTGTGGTGCTGGTGGTTCTCGAGAGAGCAGAAGCGAAGGCACGGCATAGTTGTGCTGTTGCTGGGTTTCCAGACTGCACCATTTGATGATGGTCAGAGTCTGCGAGCAAGTTACGGTCTTTGGAGATTTCCCCTTGGCAATGCTCCCCACTGATCCTTTGCTTCTCGGTGGTTACAACATCAATCTCTTCTTCTGAGTCGCTGTAGCTCGAACAGACACTGCCCGTTGATGAAGAACTTTCACCATCTGATTTTGGTTCTTCATCCTCTTGGTGTGGCGTGTTTGAGAAGAGGCTGATACTCTCCAAACTAGAACTACTGAGAGTCTGGAGACACTGTGACTCAATGCGGATACCATTGGTCTTTTCTGCTGTATGGGTAGCTTGGTGACCGAGTGGATGGTGATGATGTTGAGGTCTTTACGCACTGGTAGTCCGCTACTGCTGGACCGCCTGTGTCTACTCGGTAGAATATTTGTGGCTTCCATGCCAACTTGCCACAGCTGCATTGCATTGTTAGTGTTCCACTGCAAAGGATAGGTGACCTGTTGTATGCAGATAAATTTGCAGTTGTCGGTTGTATCATTGATTTCCAACAGCTCCGGTACATATCTTTGAGGATTCGGACTGGTAGGATATTTGCACTGGCGCCAGTGTCAATCTTAACCCTGAGTCTATCTTTACCAGCTTTCTTTGGGCACATGATGTTAATGGTAGCAAAAGCTTCCAGTTGTTTGACTTCATCAACATGATGTGTAAGGTTCACAATGTGGAATGCCTGTCCATCTTCTGGCTGAGAAGCGGGAGGCGGTGGCATTGTGGTAATGTCACTGGACTAGTAATCCAGAGCCCAGGCTAATGCTCTGGGGACACAGGTCAAATCCCATCACAGCAGATGGTGGAATTTGAATTTAATTAATAAATCTGGAATTAAAAGCTAGTCTAATGGTGACCATGAAACCATTGTCAATTGTCATAAAAACCCATTTGGTTCACTAATGTCCTTTAGGGAAGGAAATCTGCTGTCCTTACCTGGTCTTTCCTACATGTGACTCCAGGCTCACAGCCATTTGGTTAACTCTTAAATGCCCTCTGAAATGGCTCAGTAAGCCACTCAGTTCAAGGACAATTAGGGATGGGCAATAAATGCTGGCCTAGTCAGCAGCACCCACATCTCACAAACAAATTTTAAAAAATTACTTCTTTCTGGGTCTTGTCTCAGGTATGTTTCGCTCTGGGCTTTGTGTATCAGCATGCTTTTACACAGGGCTCTGGCGCTTTCCTTGCTGCTGTTGCCCTGTTTTCTGTTTGTTTGTGTTCTGCTGTGACTTCTGGCTGTGTCTTTGGAGCCAGGTTTCTTGCATAGGTGGGCCCATTTTCCTTTTGCACCACAAGCCTTGCACAGATCGTGAAATGCAGTACAGCTTTGCCATGAGTGGGACCAACTCACTTACCACGCAGCTTGCTTGCCCTGGTTATGGTGCTGATACTGTTGGCTTCTTCTAGTGCTTGCACCTGCTGTTATCCAGCTACAATGGCTTCATATTTCCTGCCATCCTCCAGCAGTTTATAAATGCTGTGACCTTTCTTTTTTCCCCAAGAGGTCTTTCTGAAACACTTCAATGGGTGCTTTCCATATCTTTGTGGGATCTTTCTGGTCCTCTTCAGATGAGCCAGAGGTATTGATTCTGTAAAATCCCTCCTTTCCAATTGCTATTAGTATTTTCACTGCCTGTTTCTCTGGTTCTACTATTGCTTGGTCTATGAAGCATAACTGCATTCTTCGTTTGAACAGTTGGAACTTGGATAGGATATCCATGGCTTTCCAGTTCATGCTGGGAAATTTGGTATCCATCTTCCTTCTGTTCTTTTGCTTAAAACTTGCCTTAAGACTTGTGCTATGACTCTGCACGGTTTCCCCTATAAGAGACTGTCTTTTATTTAGACTAGCTGCTTGGTTGACAGGAGCAAATGTTTGCTAGTGCTCTGTGTTTATCTTGCTTCCAGCACCTAAATTTGTTCTGTTTACACAGCTGTTCAATAGGCAGCTCAATAGCCTTTTTTTGAGTTTGTTGATGTTCTTCACGCTTGAGTGGTTTTAATGGTCTTTTTGCTGTGGCTTCCTGAATGGAAGTTCTTATTCACGCTCGAATGATGTAACTTTCTTTAAACTTTGGCAGTGTGGATGAAGGCTCTGCAGTGATCTGGGTTTTCCAATGCTTTTTCTAATGGACGCCTCCTGTAATGGTTCTGACGTCGATGAGCCTAGTAGGGGAGTCAAGTTTTCCCTTTTTATTTAACAGAGGCTTTGAAAAAGATTAATTTTTAAGCACTTCAGAGCTTTTATTTTAAAAGCAGTATCCCTCGACTATCAATACAATGAGTCACCCGATTTACTTGCAGCCTGTCATTCTGAGCTCTGTCTTCTACAGCTTGAGTAAGTTCCTTTTTTTACTGTTTGAGGCAGTATTTTTGAACTTTCTCTCCAGTGGCTACAGAAAAGACATCTTCAAAACTGTTTTACTAGTGGTCTTCAAACTTAGACTTTGTCTTCTCACCATACTGCCACCATGTAATGAGTTTTTTTATGTTGTCTGATGCAACATAAATGAGATGCATGGGGTCCAGTTGCTTGAAGATCTCAAACGGGTTTATTACAGCTAAACTATTATACAATACAGAGAGCTAACTATTTACAGAACTTGCCTGTAGGTGTTACAGTTGCATAATGACTCTGGCTCTGAGTCACATGATTGTGTCTTGGTACTTAGTTCATTAGCATACTAAGATCTTTTTTCTTATTTGTTCATGGGATGTAGGCATCACTGGCTAGGCCAGCATTTATTGCCCATCCCTAATTGCTCTTGTGAAGGCGGTGGTGAGCTGCCTTCTTGAACCACTGCAGTCCATGTTTGGTAGGTACACATGGTGCTGTTAGGAAGGGAGTTTCTAAAAGGGACATCGTTCTTAAAGTCATTCATACAACAGGGAGAGGAGAACAGGCTGGAGGCTAGGATTTCTGCTCCCCCTAGCTCCACAAAATGGTAAATTTGAAAAGATTTAACCACTTTTTTTGTGAGGGCTTCTAATGGTCCCTTAAAAGACCATTGGTTAAGCTGTGTTAGAAAGCTAAAAACTGGGAGGAGTAGGGCCAGCACTTATCGTGCTGATAAGTTTCATGGGAAGGCTCGTTAAGGTAGTAATGTCAACCTACAATGCCTGTTTTACACTCCAGCGGTAAGTTGAAAATTAACCCCTCCCTCTGCCCCCCAAGAATTTACCATAATATGGTAATAAATCCTAGAGAAATCCAATTTTCTTCTCTAGTCAGTATGGCTCCATAAGAGCTGACAACTTTTTAAAAACATTTTTTCTTCGGTTTGCTTGGGCCCGAGATGAATTGGATCTGCCTAAGGTAGGTGCTGCTCATCTGGCCTTGCCAATGCTAGTGGCTCATCCTGGACATGCAAATGACCCCATCTTCAGACTTTGGTATAGGGTGACTGACCATGAGCAAGGTCAGATGAGGTTTCACTCCAATGCACTTACATTAACAGAATGGAGCCTCAGGAATTTTCAGGCCACTAGAGTAAGAAATATTAAGATATTAGGTGGGGTCAGATCAGGTCAAAGTAAGAGGGAATGCAAAAAGGTCTAAATTAGGTTTACAGCAAATATATGTTAATACATGTAGGTGCTCAATAACATTGGTGAACTCCAGGTGCAGATAACCATGCAGGAAAATGATATTGGAATGATAACAGAGACCTGGCTCAAAAAAAGACAGAACTGAGTGTTAAATATTCCTGGATATAAGGTGTCAGGAAAGATAGGGAAGAAAAGGAAGGAGAAGGCGTGGCAGTATTGATTAAGGAGAATGTTATAGTGCTGGAGAGAGAGGGTGTCCTAGAGGGGTCAAGGACAGAATCTATTTGGTTTGAGCTAAGAAACATAAGACATAGCATTACTACTGGGTGTATTCTACAGGCTACCAACTAGTGGGAAAGACATAGAAGAGCAAATTTGCAAGGAAATTACAGAGAGGTGCAAAAATTATAAAGTAGTGATAATGGGATATTTACTTATTCGAATATAGACTGTGATAGGAATAGTGTAAAAAGCAAAGAGGGGGAAAGAGTTTCTGAAGTGTGTTCAGGAGAATTTTCGAGATCACTATGTTTCCGGCGCAATGTGGAAGGAGGCATTGCTGAATTTGATTCTGGTGAATGAGATGTGTTAGGTGGATCAAGTGTAAGCTGGATAATGTTTAGAGGACAGTAATCATAGTATCATTAGGTTTAGGTTAGCTATGGAAAAGGACAAGAAGCAATCCAGATTAAAAATAATAAATTGGGGGAGGGCCAATTTCAACTGGGTGAGAACAGATCTGGCAGAGGTAAATTGGAATCATAGACTTGCAGGCAAAATGGTAACGGAACAATGGGCTGCCTTTAATGAGGAGATAGTTCCAATACGGTCAATGTACATTCTCACAAGGGGGAAAAGTAGGGCAAACAAAGCCAGAACACCCTGGACGACAAAGGAGATAGAGAGTTAGATGAACAGAGAAAGGGTGTGTATGACAGACGGTAGGTGCACAATGCAAGTGAGAACTAGGCTGAATATAGAAAATTCTGAGTGGAAGTGGAAAAACAAATAAGAGAAGCAAAGAGAGAGAATGAGAAGAGACTGGCAGCTAACATAAAAGGGAATCCAATTTTTTTCTATCGGCATATAAATAGTAAACGAGTGATAAAAGGAGGAGTGGAGCCAATTAGGGACCAAAAAGGGGATTCACAGGTGGAGACTGAGGGCAATAGATAAGGTACTAAATGTCTACTTTGCATCTGTAAAAGGGGAAGTAAAAGTATTTATGACACTGAATGGGCTAAAATTGATAAAGAGGAGGTATTAGAAAGGCTGGCTCTACATAAAGTTAATAAGTCACCAGGATTGGATCAGTTGCATGCAAGGATAGTGAGGGAGTAATAATGGAAATTGCAAGGCACTGGCCATAAAATTCCCATCTTCCTTAAGTATAGGGGTGATGCCAGAGGACTGGAGAATTGTAAGTGTTACACCCTTGTTCAAAAAAGTATGTAAGGATAAACCCAGCAACTATAGGCCAGTCAGTTTAACCTTGGTGGTGGAAAAGATTTTAGAACTGTTAAGTCAGGACAAAATTAACAGTCATTTAGACAAAGGTGGATTAATTAAGGAAAGCCAGCATAGATTTGTTAAGGGTAAATCGTGTTTAACTAATTTGATTGAGCTTTTAGATGAGCTAACAGAGAAGGTTGACGCAAATAATGCAGTTGATGAACATGGACTTCCAAAAAGCATTTGATAAATTGTCACATAACAGGTTTGTCAGCAAAGTTAAAGCCCACAGAATAAAAAGGACAGTGGCAGCATGGCTATGAAGTTCTCTGAGTGACAGGAAACAGAGAGCAATGGTGAATGGTTGTTTTTCAGACTGGAGGAAGGTATACAGTGGGATTCCCTAGGAATCAGTATTACGACCACTGCTTTTCTTGATATATATTAATGACCTAGACTTGGGTATGCAGGGCACAATTTCAAAATTTGTGGATGACACAAACTTGGAAGTATTGTAAACTCTGAGAATGATAGTCATAGATTTCAAGAGAAAATAGGCTGGTGGAATGGGTGGACATATGGCAGATGAAATTTAATGAAGAGAAGTGGGAAGTGATATATTTTGGTAGGAAAAATGAGGAGAGGCAATATAAAATAAAGGATACAATTGTAAAGGGAGTACAGGAGCAGAGATACCTAGGGTCTATGTGCACAAATCATTATGGTGATAGGGCAGGTTGAGAAAGCAGTTAGTTAATAAGGAATACAAGATCCTGGGCTTTATAAGTAAAGATATAGAGTACAACCTAGAGAAGAGTTTCTTCCAGAGTGAATGCAGAAAGAAATGGGGCTGAAAGGCAGATTTGGGTGGTGGAGATTTCAAGGAAAAGGTCAGAGCTGTCCTTATCACAAATCAAGATCGTAGTAGTACATAGTGCATGAGCAATGGCAAGATCAAGGGAGTTTTATATGGAGGACAAGGTTTAGGGAGAACAGCAGGACTGCGTATTCAGTGGACAGAGGATAAGGGGAGATGAGATGATAGTGAAACAGCCAATGATGAAAAGTGGAAAGTATTTGTGCCTTTGATAGTACTCAAGTGCTTAATCAGCTCCAGGGTCACCATACCTTTCATGAGGACACTTCAGAAGAAGAGTATTTCTGGATGACTTGAAATGATTCAATATAGGGCTGGATCTTATCCCCTTTAAAAATAAACATGGATCGGTCCATTTCCGGGTTCCAACCCCGTACTTGCCAGCAGTGCACCCGCTGGTGCGTTATTATGGGAGGCAGCCCCATAAGGGGCTCCCTTGGGGGCGAGCGGCGCCCCAGGGGAAGCCAATTAATTGGCCGCCGCTGACATGGTGTGGTTCCAGGTCCTGCTGAGCACCGAAGCAGGTTTACAAAGAACAAGAACAAAGATAATTACAGCACAGGAACAGGCCCTTCGGCCCTCCAAGCCTGCGCCGATCCAGATCCTCTCTCTAAACATGTCGCCTATTTTCTAAGGTTCTGTATCTCTTTTCTTCCTGCCCATTCATGTATCTGTCTAGATACATCTTAAAAGACTCCATCGTGCCCGCATCTACCACCTCCGCTGGCAATGCGTTCCAGGTGCCCACCACCCTCTGCGTAAAGAACTTTCCACGCATATCCCCCCTAAACTTTTCCCCTTTCACTTTGAACTCGTGTCCTCTCGTAATTGAAACCCCCACTCTGGGAAAAAGCCTCTTGCTATCCACCCTGTCTATACCTCTCATGATTTTGTACACCTCAATCAGGTCCCCCCCTCAACCTCCGTCTTTCTAATGAAAATAATCCTAATCTGCTCAACCTCTCTTCATAGCTAGCGCCCTCCATACCAGGCAACATCCTGGTGAACCTCCTCTGCACCCTCTCCAAAGCATCCACATCCTTTTGATAATGTGGCGACCAGAACTGTACGCAGTATTCCAAATGTGGCCGAACCAAAGTCCTATACAACTGTAACATGACCTGCCAACTCTTGTACTCAATGCCCCATCCGATGAAGGAAAGCATGCCGTATGCCTTCTTGACCACTCTATTTACCTGCGTTGCCACCTTCAGGGAACAGTGGACCTGAACACCCAAATCTCTCTGGACATCAATTTTCCCCAGGACTTTTCCATTTACTGTATAGTTCACTCTTGAATTGGATCTTCCAAAATGCATCACCTCGCATTTGCCCTGATTGAACTCCATCTGCCATTTCTCTGCCCAACTCTCCAATATTCTGCTGTATTCTCTGACAGTCCCCTTCGCTATCTGCTACTCCACCAATCTTAGTGTCGTCTGCAAACTTGCTAATCAGTCCACCAATACTTTCCTCCAAATCATTAATGTATATCACAAACAACAGTGGTCCCAGCACGGATCCCTGTGGAACACCACTGGTCACACGTCTCCATTTTGAGAAACTCCCTTCTACTGCTACTCTCTGTCTCCTGTTGCCCAGCCAGTTCTTTATCCATCTAGTTAGTACACCTTGGACCCCAAGCGCCTTCACTTTCTCCATCAGCCTGCCATGGGGAACCTTATCAAACGCCTTACTGAAGTCCATGTATATGACATCGACAGCCCTTCCCTCATCAATCAACTTTGTCACTTCCTCAAAGAATTCTATTAAGTTGGTAAGACATGACCTTCCCTGCACAAAACCATGTTGCCTATCACTGATGAGCCCATTTTCTTCCAAATGGGAATAGATCCTATCCCTCAGTATCTTCTCCAGCAGCTTCCCTACCACTGATGTCAGGCTCACCGGTCTATAATTACCTGGATTATCCCTGCTACCCTTCTTAAACAAGGGGACAACATTAGCAATTCTCCAGTCCTCCGGGACCTCACCCATGTTTAAGGATGCTGCAAAGATATCTGTTAAGGCCCCAGCTATTTCCTCTCTCGCTTCCCTCAGTAACCTGGGATAGATCCTATCCGGACCTGGGGACTTGTCCACCTTAATGCCCTTTAGAATACCCAACACTTCCTCCCTCCTTATGCCGACTTGACCTAGAGTAATCAAACATCTGTTCCTAACCTCAACATCCGTCATGTCCCTCTCCTCGGTGAATACCGATGCAAAGTACTCGTTTAGAATCTCACCCATTTTCTCTGAGTCCAAGCATAACATTCCTCCTTTGTCCTTTAGTGGGCCAATCCTTTCTCTAGTTACCCTCTTTCTCCTTATATATGAATAAAAGGCTTTGGGATTTTCCTTAACCCTGTTTGCTAAAGATATTTCATGACCCCTTTTAGCCCTCTTAATTCCTCGTTTCAGATTGGTCCTACATTCCCGATATTCTTTCAAAGCTTCGTCTTTCATCAGCCGCCTAGACCTTATGTATGCTTCCTTTTTCCTCTTAGCTAGTCTCACAATTTCACCTGTCATCCATGGTTCCCTAATCTTGCCATTTCTATCCCTCATTTTCACAGGAACATGTCTCTCCTGCACGCTAATCAACCTCTCTTTAAAAGCCTCCCACATATCACATGTGGATTTACCTTCAAACAGCTGCTCCCAATCTACATTTCCCAGCTCCTGCCGAATTTTGGTATAGTTGGCCTTCCCCCAATTTAGCACTCTTCCTTTAGGACCACTCTCGTCTTTGTCCATGAGTATTTTAAAGCTTACGGAATTGTGATCACTATTCCCAAAGTAGTCCCCTACTGAAACTTCAACAACCTGGCCGGGCTCATTCCCCAACACCAGGTCCAGTATGGCCCCTTCCCGAGTTGGACTATTTACATACTGCTCTAGAAAACCCTCCTGGATGCTCCTTACAAATTCTGCTCCATCTGGACCTCTAACACTAAGCGAATCCCAGTCAATGTTGGGAAAATTAAAATCTCCTATCACCACCACCCTGTTGCTCCTACATCTTTCCATAATCTGTTTACATATTTGTACCTCTATCTCACGCTCGCTGTTGGGAGGACTGTAGTACAGCCCCAACATTGTTACCGCACCCTTCCTATTTCTGAGTTCTGTCCATATTGCCTCACTGCTCGAGTCCTCCATAGTGCCCTCCCACCCACCACCCACTCACCCCCCCTTTTGGGCCTGGCGGTGGGACACCTGCTGCCAACACTAAATCTAGCCCACACTTTCACCAGTTTAACTATAGAAGGAGTTGGCATTTTAGTTTACTAGCATGCTCTTCTTTGGATTGCATCACTTCTTAATATATCATTTGTGTAAAGCTTGGCTATGTTATCAAGTATGAACCAAGTGACTGAAACATTCATAGTGAATTATGGATATCTAGGAAGGAATTAGTAATCTAGTCACAAAGTTAAAATGGAACAATAAACCATAAAAATAAAGTGTGGACATTTTATGAATATTACTTTTGTACTATGATTGGATTACTACCTCTAATTCCAGTAAATGATTTAATATTGTTTGTGGTTGATACTTCTGCTGTTTTTTTAGGCACACAACCCTAAAGTAGCTGTTTTTTTATTGATGAGTATTTTGTGACTCTGTCCATTTTTCAGTACATGCAGTTGTGATCCAGTTGGGGCGCAAAACAGAAAATACGTTGGTGTTCCTATTTTTGGTTGACATTTGCCCATCATCAGTAAACACTGAAGGTTTTTGTAATATCTTTGAAGAGAATAGTAGCCATTTCTTTGATGTAGGAGGGTCAATCCTGATCGCGAAAATTCAAGTAAAACTGCTTGATATAGGGCATGCGATATTACAGAAGATAGTGACACAGGACCTAAGGTATTGCTGCTGACAGTGATGTAGGGCCTGTCATACTGCAAGGTTATTTTTGCAGTAGTTTACAGGCCTATACACCTTTTGATATGCAATGTGGACAGAGGAAAGAGAGACAGAGTTAAAAATTGGCAAGATAACAATAATACCACAAGGTAATAAGTTCTAGACAAAAAAAAAATGCCCTGAATAAAGCATTGTAACTGAACCTTGAAATTCTGCCAATAGAAGGTTCTAGACTGTAAGGGAAAGAAATTGGTTCATGTAACACCATTTCAAGTGCATTACGTAGACTTCGTTGATTCCCCAGGGCAGACAGTGCCACAAGTTATTACCTGCACAGCCCACTCAATGTTCCTTATTGATACCATTGAAGGAACCTGTTGCAGGCCTTACAGATAACAGCCCACAGTGGTTTCTGCCCCCGGGGAATCAGCACAGTCTGCATATTGTTGCTTAAAGCGGTGGTACGTGAATGAAGTTTTCCACCTATGTGTTTTAAAACCAGGCGATCTAAAATCACATCTGTGATTCAGTGATGTGTAATACCTTTGTAACGGGCCAATCAGACAGATACGAGATGAGGGTAATTGCAATCAAGCAAGTACTGAAGTACAGGAAAGGAATTTAGGCAAGTTACAAGAATGTTGGGGGAGGGGGGCGCGGGGGGGTTGGCTGCTGGGAAATAAGTGGAAAATCCCATCGGGATGGTTGCCTGATGCTGTCCTGCATCCAGGTGAGTTTCCAAGAGTGGCTGCCATGGAAATCGGTAACCCACTCTAAGGAGGCAGCCAGCCAATTAAACGCCATTGTCAGATGCCGATGGTACTTTCCCAGTATCGGACTGCACCCTTCCCCACTGAGTCCAGAGGCCAGCAGCAACTTGGAGGCAGCTCCTCTCACTGGCCCAATGAATGAGCTGCAAGGACGAAAAGCCACAGCTGCAACCAAAACCAATCCTATGGAGGAGTTTCGCCTCCACATTGTTAGCGCTACAACTGTGGACCTTCTTTATTTTTAAATTTTCAGCAGGCTTCTGAGAGCTTCCATTTTGAGGAACCCCCTACCTCGCCTGCTGGGTCTACCGGCTGGCCAGTGCTGTATGCCCTCTTATTGGGCCTCCCGCCTCAAGAACCCACCCGCCATCCTTAATCAGACGTCAAATGCAGAGAAGCCCACCTCACGTAAAGTTGTGCCGCCAGGTGCCTTGACGACAAGCGCAGGATCGGGGCCCGCATATGGTCCCAACGTTGGGTTCCCGATGCCCGTGGGAATATTCAGCCCTATGATTCCCCAAAGCCTATCCACCATCTACATGGTGCAAGTCAGGAGTGTGATGGAATACTCTCCACTTGCCTGGATGGCTGCAGCTCCAACAGCATTCAGGAAGCTCAACACCATTCAGGACACAGCAGCCCACTTGATTGGCACCCCATCCACCACCTTAAATATTCATTCCCTTGACCACCAGTCCAGAGTGGCAGCAGTGTGTACCAACTACAAGACGCACTGCAGCAACTCACCAAGGTTACTTTGACGGCACCTTCCAAACCTGCGACCTGCAGCACCTAGTACAAGGGCAGCAGACGCACGGGAGTACCACCAGCTCCAAGTTCCCCTCTGAGTCACACACCATCCTAACTTGAAAATATATCGTCGTTGGTCAAACCCCTGGAACTGCCTCCCTAACAGCACTATGGGAGTACCTTCACCACTCAGACTACAGCAATTCAGGAAGGCAGCTCACCACCAACTTCTCATTAGGGATTGACAATGCATGCTACCCTTGCCAGCAATGCCCACAGCCCGTGATATTAGAAAGTCTTGGAGTGTGAAGAATCACTTGTTGAAATATTAGACTTATATGTGGTGAGATATCATTATAAAATAAGCTCCTCTTATGCTTTCAGCTATTGGAAATTGTCCACTGTATTATATTATTGTCCACACTAGCCAACTTCCTGTTCACAATTGCTTTTAGCGTAACCTTCAACTGAACATTAATACGGTCTCACTATTGTACTTAGTTCAGTGCATCGTGCATTTAGAATGGAAAAACAGAAGGTTCTTTATTGTAACATAAAATGCTAGACATGTCAACTGTTTGTAAATGAATATCCGGAATTATATCATGCATCACAGTTGTTTTATGAGGAAACATTGGCCCAGAATTTACTGTGAAAGTAACAGTACATCTAACAGCTACTTCTGTGCAAATCGGATACCAACTCATCCGGCAAGTGCACATGCACAAACCTGAAAATCAGGAAGTTGCTGCCCAAGATGCCCTCTTCCTCCAGAAACTTTGCATCTCATTGTCTGACTCACCATTCAAATACATTGAACAGCATGAAGTTCCTGTGATTATGTGGTAGATTGTAAGGAATCCTCCTTTAATTAATTAAAAGACTTCTCACTGTTCAGTCTCAAGTATGTGGTCCAAATGTAAGGTTATTACTCAGACACAAAAACACAGTAATTATTCCAGTTACACAACAAACTCCTACCACCTGGTTTCTTGCAGACTTGAGGTGATCAAGCTTGGCTTCTGTAGGTGTTTTACTTCAGACTGCATTGACAGCTTAACCTAAAATCCCCACTTAATTGTTCTTATGTCGTCACCTTAATGTGAGTCCTCTCACATGATGCCCAGAATTGCAGTGTCATTCCTACTCACCAGATCTCCAGACATTGACATAATGGCATCTTGATAGTTTGATTTTTGGCTAAGATCAAGTGTAGTATCTGTTCTTATCAGTGCTTATTTGATTGAGAAGAGACCATGATCATTGCCTTTTGATCCTGGGGAAGCTTTGAGTAAAATGGCTATAACCAATTTTCGAGCTTCGGGCCAGGGAGTGCGCAACACCGTTCGGGTGGTCGTGAAGGATAAGGAAGGAGATGCACCGGTCGATCGCACCTTCTTCATCAAGAAAATTCTCTTCGATTGCTGCGGATTTCAAGCGACGGACGTCTTCTGCCTGCAGGATTTCCCCAGCAGTGGATACTTCGACGTGACGTTCCGGAATGTGGCGGGATGCATCAAGTTCCTGAAGGCGTTCAAGGAGAAAGGGGACCGGGCGCCACTGTCGATCCTCACAGCGGAGCCGCTCTTCACGCTTCCGTCACAACGGGACCGGGTGGTGACCATTCACCTCTACAACCCCCATGTTCCGGTGGTGGATGTACTCACCTTTCTCGCCAGGTACGTCGAGGTGGCCGGCAGCAGCACTGATGTCAAGGACCCCTTTGGGATCTGGACCAGCAAGCGGCAAGTCAAGGTGACCTTGAAGGTAGATCCCAGTGGAGCCATCATCCACCCTCCCTCCAGCTTCGCTATCGGGGGAAGTCGAGGCTTCTTGGTCTACGCTGGGCAGCCCAGAGTTTGCCGCACCTGTGGCAAATCTGGTCACATGGCAGCCAACTGCAGCACGGTTGTTTGCAAGAACTGCAAGGAGGAAGGCCATCAGACCAAGGACTGTAAGCAGACTAAGTGTTGCAACTTGTGCGGTGCGGCAGGCCATCTCTACAAGACTTGTCCCGAGCCATTTTCCGCTTCGTCTGGGGATCTAAAATGGACCGGGTCCGGAGGGACACGATGTTCAAATCTCTGGACATGGGCGGGAAAAATGTACCCAACGTGGCCCTCATCCTGATGACCACCTTCGTGTGCGGCTGCATCAAGCTATGTGTAGATCCCCAGTACGCAAACTCCAAGTGTCACTACGTGCTGAGGTTCTATCTGTCCCCGGTGTTGCGAAGGATGGGCCTGGTCACATTGCCGCGGAACGCACCATGCAGTTGGGCGGCGCCGTACCACCTATCCTTCGTGGAGCAGTTTCTGCGGAAAAACACCTTTGACCACCGGTCCATCAGGCAGTGGTCTGCACGGAATGTCCTCAAGGCCCTACGGGAAAAGGAAACGGTGGATCCTGTCGGATGGTTCCCCGAGCAGACCGTCAAAGTCATTTGGCGGAATGCCTCATCACCAGAACTTTCAAACAAGCACCAAGACGTAGCTTGGCTGGTGGTGAGAAGGGCCCTCCCCGTCAGATCCTTCATGCACACCCGAAGTCTCGCCCCCTCCGCACAGTGCCCCCGCGTTGGCTGTGGTGGGGAAGAGACGGTCGCCCACCTCCTCCTGGAATGTGCCTTTGCAAAGCAGGTGTGGAAAGAGATGCAGTGGTTTTTGTCAAGGTTCATCCCAAGCAGCTCTGTAACACAGGAGTCTGTGCTCTACGGGCTGTTCCCAGGGACGCACACCGAGACAAACATCAACTGCTGCTGGAGGACTATCAATTCGGTGAAAGACGCCCTTTGGTCTGCCCGAAACTTGCTGGTCTTCCAGCGCAAAGAGTTGTCCACCACCGAATGTTGCAGACTGGCACATTCCAAGGTCCAGGACTACGTGCTGAGGGACGCACTAAAGCTTGGGGCAGCCGCAGCAAAGGCTCAATGGGGAAAGACCACAGTGTAAGGTTCCCCCACCAAGCTGGACTGAGGGGCTGGAACCATGGGAAGCCCCTCGAACTGTATCGTTAATATTCTCAATTGCTGTAAATGTAAAACTGTAATTGACATGACAATTGTGAAACGGAAGGGTTGGGAAGAAACTCATGACATTATTGATAGAAACTGATCTCTTTTGCAATGTTTGTATTTTTTGGTGCTGTTTGGAAACTGTTTGGCAATGTAATTTTTACAGATTTTTATGAATAAAGTATATTTTGGAAATAAAAAAAAAAGATAGTTTGATTGTTAATCAGTTTAACCCGGTGTCTCCTGTCTGTCAATATAAAGGGAAAGGAGGTGCCTTGGGCATCCTAGATAGATAATGTGATGCAAAATCAAAATACTGCAGATGTTGGAAATCCAAAACACAAATGGAAAATGCTGGAAATACTCAACAGGTCAGGCAGCATCTGTGGAGAGAAAACAGAGTTAATGTTTTAGCTAACAGTCATGCCACACAAGTGCCAGGCAATGACCCTCTCCAACAAGAGAGAATCTAACCATGTCCCCTTGACATTCAATGGCATTACCATCACTGAATCCCCCACTATCAACATCCTGGGGGTTACTATTGACCAGAAACTGAACTGGAGTAGCCATGTAAATACCATGGCTACAAGAGCAGGTCAGAGACTGGGAATTCTGAAGCAAGTAACTCACCTCCTGACTCCCTAAAACCTGTCCACCATCTACAAAGCGCAAGTCAGGAATGTGATGGAATACTCTCCACTTGCCTGGATGAGATTGGCTCCAACAACACTCAAGAAGCTCGACACCATCCAGGACAAAGCAGCCCGCTTGATTGGCATCCCTTCCACCAACCTAAACATTCACTCGCTCCACCACTGATACACAGTGGGAGCAGTGAGTACTATATACAAGACGCACTGCAGCAACTCGCCAAGGCTCCTTTGACAGCACCTTCCAAACCTGCGACCTCTAGAAGGACAAGGGCAGCAGATGCATTCGAACACCACCATCTGCAAGTTGCCCTCAAAGCCACACACCATCCTGACTTGGAAATATGTCACTGTTCTTTTACTGTAGCTGGATCAAAATCCTGGAACTCCCTTCTTAACAGCACTATGGGTATATCTACGCCACATGGACTGCAGTCGTTTAGGAAAGCAGCTCAAGGGAAATTAGGAATGGGCAACAAATGCTGCCCTTATCAGCAACGCTGACATCCCATGAAAGAATAAAAAAGTCAATAACCTTTCATCAGATAATATGACGACTAACTATTTGTAAGGAAACTCCATTCTTCCATCTAACCTCTGATATTAATGCAAATTCTTATCGAAGGGAAAGAAAGCAAATTCTAACATTGATACAGGCTAAACTCACCATAAAAAGTTCTGATGAAAGGTCACAGACCTAAAGCATTATCCCAGATGCTGACTTATTTGCTGAGTGTTTCCAGCATTTTCTATTTGTAGCCTTGTCCATTCCAATCTAAATACACTTTTTAATGATGTGTTATGTATTAATTTACCACCAAACAACTCCCTGGCCCTGAAAGTTAACTTATACAAATGTGGACTCCCATTGCTTCAGCTTTTAATTCTTGTTGGAGATTTGGTAAAAATAATTTAAATTTTAAAAGTTTTTTTAACATTTTCTTTCTGTCTCTTTTTTCTCTCTCTTAATCCAGTCTTTCTTTTCCTCTCTCTATTTTGCTTTCTGTTCTTGATTTTACATTGAATTAGATATTTTAGCTTACAGATTCGGAGCTGTTTATTAACCATTATTGCATCTGATTGGTTAAGGAGATACACAGTTGCTTTCCTGGTTCATACAGATTCCAGATGTGTGTTGAGGGCAATGCATTGTTTCCATCTCTAATTTACAGCAACTTCCAATGCAAAAGATCATAGAAATTAAATGGGCAAGGGTAAGAATAACGAATGATGACTGATGTTAATTTTCTGCTCACAGTAAATTCTGGCCTTATATATTTAAGTTTTTCTCCTATCCATTTAATTTCTATGCCTCTTGAAATATTGAGTTCTAGCATTCTATATTTGAATCTATAAAGCACTGATTTGAACACCCACACCTGACAAAAATGAACTGGAAGGGTGGTTGAAATCACTGCACCATTTTAACAGGCGTGTTCAGACCAGTCAGTGAGGGCCTCACACCAAGCAGACAAGGGCCTCAGTGAAATGCAAAAGCTGCCTTACGTCAGGCAAAAGAATAAAATGCTGAAGATATATGCTTTTAAATGGGAATGTAATTTCCCCTGCTTAAGTGATTTAAGGGGCATTTGTTTTTTAAATGACATGTCCTGTAGAATTACACTAAAAGCAAAATGTAGGTACTTAACCAGGAAGCAACAAGAGACTGGCATGGGATTTCAAATTGCTCCCGCCAGTCCAAAAATGGGTTTAAAGCACTCAGTTTGAATTTACTGTTCTCCCAATGGCAGGCAATCACTCTGCATTAGATTGCATTAGACGACCAAAACTAGAGCTACTTCGTACCAGCATATATTGCAGTCGGGCATGGAGCTAGAACTGTTGGGAAGGCCGACTGTTGTAGTCATCCCACCTGTCCTGTTTTTATCAAGACGTGCTTGTTGCATGTTCCTTGAAAATCTGTGTTAGTAGAGACTGTACACAAAGACTGACAAGACCAGATGGGATCAGTAACAAAATATTGTGGGTTCTTTATTGAGTACTGTTACAATCAGGTGAGAAGGGGTCGAAGGGCTTCCCGCTTTTTCCTCTCCTCGTTTGACCACAACAGTTTTAATTCTTCTTTAAAGTGGATGTACTGGCCAATTCAGTAGGCGTTCGATTACTTACTTGCTATGATCATAACAGGAACCGATCAGGCAGGTTTAACAAAGAAAGAGGTTAACGTTATTGTACTTAAACCGAACTAAGTAAAATAATAAATTATATGCCAACTTACACACACACACGCACACACAGAAATAGATTACAGAGTGGGGAAAGGTAGATTGGTCAAGTTAGAGACCATAGCACAAAGGTTCTACAGTGTGTGGGGTTTGGTGATTCAGTTGGCTTCTAGCTGAATTCGGTGGTCCTGAGGCTTTTAGTTTGAAGAGATAGATGACTGATATGATGGGTCTCTTGGAGACAGCACTCGGATGGATTTCCTCCAAAGGGGTTTCTGATTGTAGCCGAAGTATGCAGAGGTGGTCAGTCGGCAGGCAGAGTTCAAAGCTCACAGGCTGGAATGGAGATAGAGAGAGAGAGGGATCCCCACTTGGGTCTGCACATGTCAGACTCCAGATGTTTCTCCTAGCTGTTGCAGAGAAACACCAGCTTAAAACCACAGGAGGTTGGGAGAGGGGAGCGGGAGGGCTTGTCAGTCATCCAGTGATTCAAGCATGATAGTTAGCAGTATATATTTTCTTGTTAAAAAGAATAGGCAGTTCCCTTAAACTTCCTGGGTCTTGGTTCCTGCTGGGATGAGCAGACATTTTGTCTCCACATGAAGTGTTGCAAATTAGGTGGCCACCTTAAGCTGCTAGCAAAGTCATTTTTTATCTGTTCCTTTTTAAATTTCTTGAAAAAATATAAATACAGGTCTCCAGTCAGTGGATTAAAGAAAATTATCATTCAACAAAGCATGTTGGCGTGACAGTACTGAGAAAGCAGCTAGTACATTGAGATGTTTACTGTACAGGCATTTCTACAAGATTGCCTAACACTCAGAATCACGTGGTATGATGCATCATACCTCTTACATGACTAACATGATCTTGTAGCCACACCTCTTCAAGATGTACACGCACAACATCCCCCTTTTCCTAAAAGGAAAAGAGAAACATATTTACAAATTTAAACATCTCCTTTAGGAACACAGAAATCAACTATATACATATCCAGAAAAGTATTAGGAAATAAAACAAAAAAAAAAGAACATGCAAGACCATCAGTCGCGAAAACATAAAGATGGTTTGATAGCTCTGCCAGATTTTGAAACAGGGTAGCAGTTCTCAGATACTGGAGACGATGTTTATGAATTGGATTTCATGGAAGATTGTGTGGACTCTTCCTGAGATATAGTCTTTGATCTTGTCTGAGTTGCAACGGAGTCTTCCATGGACTTTGAATCATGAACAGCTCTGATATGACCTTGGTTACGATGCAATGTAGTGCCAGTCGTGTTGTATGATTGCTTTTAAGAGTGTCTCTTTAAGGTCTTAGTATGCTAATGAGCTAACTACCAGGACACAGTCAGGTGACTCAGAGCCAGAGTCATTCTGCAACTGTAACACCTCGAGGAAGGTTCTGTAAATAGTTTTCTCTGTACTGTATAATAGTTTAGCTGTAGTAAACCTGTTTAAAATCTTCAACCAACTGGACTCCACGCATCTCATTTATGTTGCATCGGACAATATAAAAGAACTCAATATATGATGGCAGCAGTGGTGAGAAGACAAAGTCTAAGGTTGAAGACCACAGTTAAAACAGCTCTGAAAATGACATTTCTTACAGCCAGTAGAAAAAAAGTTCAAGAAAAATACTGGCTCAAACCGTGAAAAGAGAACTTACCTCAAGCTGTAGAAGACAGAGCACAGAACGACAGGCTGCAAGTAAATCGGGTGAGTTATTGTGCCAACGGGCGAGGAATACTGTGTTAAAAAAGGCCTTGAAGCCCTTCAAAAGATCTTTTTTTTTTCAATAGCTCTATGTCAGAAAAAAAAGGGGAAGAATCAACTCTTTTCCCAAGCAGAGGCATCCATTAGAAAAAACACGGGAAAACCCAGATCACTGCAGAGCCTTCATCCACACTGCCAAAGATTTTTTAAAAACATTGAATAAGAGCTTCCATTCACAAAGCCACAGTAAAAAAAAACATTCAAGTGTGAAGAACATTAAAAAATCTTTAAAAAAAAACCCAACTGAACTGCCTATTGAATAGCTGTGTAAACAAAACAGGCTTAATTGCTGGAAACATGGCAAACAAAGCACTACACACCTGCTCCTCTCAATCAAAGAAACTAGTCTAAATAAGAGAGTCTCTTACAGTGCAGAGTCATAGAACAAGTCTTAAAGCAAGTTTTAAGCAAAAGAACAGAAGGAAGATGGATACCAAATTTTCCAGCATGAACTGGAAGGCCTTGGATATCCTATCCGATTTCCAACTGTTCAAACAAAGAATGCAGTTATTCTTCACAGACCAAATAATTGTAGAACCAGAAAACAGGCAGTAAAAATACTAATAGCAGTTGCAAATGAGGGATTACAAAGAATCAACACCTCTGGGCTCTCTGACAAGGAACAGAAAGATCCTGCAAAGATATGGAAAGCACTAGAAGATCAGCTCCGATTGCGAGTGATTTTTAGAGTTCAATGCCTAGGATTGATGTCCTACAGGCAAGAGCCACAGTAATCAATAGACCAGTTCCTCCTGAAATAACAACAAAGACTTTCCTCTGTTCCGTGTCTTGACTGTCACCTGTTCCACTGTTCACTGATAGATTGCGGCACTCCCCGTAATGAAAATATGCCGATTTTAGGCTTGACCCAGTAGTTCACTGCCGTGATGGTGCTGAACCATCTGATGCACCTCGCAAACCTATAGGGCTCCATTACCTCTCAGCGTTCGCTCACCCAGACTTCCTCAAATTGCTCCTGATGTGAGAAACTGACCTCAAAAACCTGTTTCAATCGAATCAACAGGTAAGAAGGCTGGATGGGTTGGGATGTTGGAGATCCAGATCATTGCTGAGCAGGTTTAAGAGAGAAAAAAACGCAATATGGTCTGATCTTCCAAGAGAAAAATAAGTGTGTTCTCTTTAGATTCTTAATCCATTTATTAGCTTGAAATGTGTCTAGTTCTACAAACCCAGCGGTGCGATGTGTTGCATCTTTGGGTCTTCAGAAATCACATCGAGGCCATCATATTGCATGTTCCTTGAACCTCTGTGTTGGTAGAGACTGTACACAAAAACTGACCACTCCAAATGGGATGAGTAACACAATATTGTGGGATCTTTATTGAGTACAGAGAAAGCAGCTCATACATCAACATTTTTACTGTACTATTGTTTCTGTAAGACTGTTGAACACTTAGAATCATATGGTATATTACATCATAGCTCTTACATGACTAATATGATCTTGTAGCTACACCTCTTAAAGTTATACACAAAAAACAATGCTCACTCCCCACTTCTGACAGAATTTTAAAATCCACAAAAAGGGAGAGGCCCAAGTATAATTGGATCCCTCCCAATACCTGCCCAAGCTCAGATAATGGGCTGGATTTTATCATAGGCGGATGGGACTTCACCACCGGCGTAAAGGTTGTTTCCGCCTAGCCCGGGGATCCGTCCTGCATTTTATGGGTCCCTGGGCTTTAATTGTCCCGAGGCAGGACTTCCATCTACTGGGAGCGGTGGCCACTGCTGGGACTGCAGCCCAGCCAACGCCATGGAACCAGGACCTCAGGTAAGTTGGACTTGCCTCGCAGGAGTTGGGTGGGGGCGGTGGTTGGTCACTCAGGACAGCAAGGCAAGGGTAGTAATTTGGCAGGGGGTTGGGGGGGAAGGGCGTCTTGGGTCCCGGGGGTGGGTTGGAAGACGGGGGCGGTCCTGAATCGAGCAATCAGTGCCAGACTGCCCTGGCATCCCCCGGCGCGCGCCAAGTCCGGCAGCTATCGCTGGGCAGCCCTTCACGTCCCCAGTATGCACACCTGCCCTGGGTAAAATACCTGTGGAGGCGGGTGAATACCCTTAAGTGGCCGTTAGGCATTGATTGACCTGGGGGTGGGTGGGTGGGTGGGCGGGCCACTACCCCCCCCCCCACCCCACCGCCAACTGCCATACAGTTGGCCGTAGGCGGGAGCGGGGCGGGAATGCCTCCCGGAGCCTCCTGCTCAATTTTACGCCACCCCCATCCTCCCCCACGCCACCATCTGACCCACTGGGGCGGCGTAAAATTCAGCCCAATGATGCTGATGTGCCCCCAGGCACATGAGATTTCAGCCCTTAAATTTGCCAGAATCTTCCAACACGATTGTGGCCAATGGTTTTTGTTTGTGTTTCCCCAAAGATGTAAAGGAATAACTGAAAGATTTATTTTTTACATTTATAAACCTTTGTCTGTACAGACTGCTGAATCTGTCTCACACTCTAAACGTGTTGTGGCTGGAAGGGCCAATAAATCTGCATTTTCTACTTTGTGTCAGCTCATTAAAAGATGTTACCGAGTCGCTGGCCAACCTTATTTAATCTTGCTCGGTTCCACTTCTCATTTTAATAGTCTGGGACTCAGAGTTCTAAATTCTGAAAGGAGACTAACAGCACTGAACTTATTTCCTGTTCCAGATTTTTAAAATACTAATGGGCATATGTAATGTGCAGAGCTAAAGGATACAAATACACAAGGGACTGGCTTCAAGTGACAATCAGGATGAGAAGATTTTATGCAGTTTTTGGACTGATAGTTGCAATTTTGAGTCCCACACCAGTCTGCTGCTGTTTCCTCTTAGGTTTGGACACTCTTGTTTTTGTGTAAAAACATGGCCCATGCCATGGGTAAATTGTATGGGACTCTAAACGTAATTAACATATCAATCAAATCTTTCAAAAGGGAACTGGATGAATATCAGATTGCGAATAGGATTGAACATTACAGGAATAAGAACATGGTGGTTGCCTATGCTACTGAAATTAGGGAAACATAATTTGTGGAATGCAGCTAGGCAGAGTGAAAAAACGGGGGTGTGGGCATTCAGAGATCTATTGGAATTTTGCTGGATTCTTTGATGGGTCAGGAAGAAATTATGCAGAACTTTTTCTGAGAAGATTAAACATTTGGAATAGAGTCCATGATAGAGTAGACTCTACATGGTCTGTGGAGGTGTGAGCTTGTTGGACTGAGTGGCTTATACTGCAAACCCTTACAATCTACAGTTAAGTCCTCTTAAATATTTCCAGTTGAACACGTTCAGTAAATAGTTTCAATCTAGGGATGACTGCATGAACTGCTGGCATTTTGTAAAAATATTAATGGTTACAATTGGTATTGTGCATCATCTGTTTGTTCTGAATGTTCTTTCTGCGGCCAGTGTCATGCAGTAAGGGGACAGGTGCGGCTGCCAGTTAGTCACTGATTGAATATTACGTGCTAGCAGGAAGATGCAGTTGAGGTGAATCCTTAGCTTGTGGGGTGGATACAAAGCCATGAAACTCTTGTTTATCCACCCCTTTGTTGTCCTCTACTCTAATTAGTGTCTGAGGTGTCACAGGTTTGCTGGCCAGCCACCAGTACAGCATCTCTCCTGGTTGCTTGCAACCCAGCAGAAACAGGCCATTTGCCACAAATGGTTGGCAAGATCACCATTTGGAACCAGTAGCATGCCAACGCACTTGTTCCTGCTACTATAATGGCACTGAAAATAAGCAGGAGATGAGCAAGCATACACGGTACCCTATCACCAAAGGCAAACACTGGTGCAGGGGCACACATAGAATTAGAGAATCTTACACTATAGAACGAAACCATTTGGTCCATTATGCCTGTATTTGATAGAACTCTCCAATTATTCCCATTTCCCTGCTCTTACCCCACACCTCTCTAATTCTTTTCTTTTCAATTATACATCCAGTATCAGCCACATGGGAGACAGAAATAAATTGACTGCACTGTCCTTTGTATGTTTAATGATAATTTGTTAACCACAAAAGGGCATTTGAATATTGGTGTTGGAGACGGACATAGAGGGATTGAAATTAAGGCATATTGGAATATGACAAGATGATAAGTAGAGTACAGAGTCCCACAGGGCTGCTTTTGCAGGGGCTGCAGAATTTCTTTTGTGTTTTCTTTTGAGATCAATGTGGGAGTTTCAGACTGACTCAAAAAAATGACAAGTCAAGACTAGTCCCCCCATATCCATCGATGCAAATTTGACCTGCTGCTTAAGATGGTAGTGGCATCATTGACTGTCATAAAATGAAAGCACCAGGGCTGTTACTGGAACATCTAGCAGTCAACTACATTATTCAATGTGGCAGTCTGAGCCCACCTGTTATCAATCAATGAAGTCATTTTCAATTCATTTATGGAGTTGTTGTTGTTTGGTGTCCCGATGACAATATAGTTGCACTTTTGGGAACCCAGATACCTGGTAGCAGTATTTAGTCCTCTCCAGTTGTTCCCTCCCTTTTGCAGAACTAACAAATGTGTTATACCTAGTAAACAAGATTGCAGTGCCCTGCTTAATGCATCGATGTACAGGTGACAGCTTAATTTGTCAAATGTTACCAGTACTGGCCTGCAAAGAGCCTATCACATAAAAGTGGCATTAATCACAACAGGGAGGTATATCCTTGTGTGAAATGTTGTCTGAACGTCAGGCTCCGTTTTATAGCACAGTTCACTACCTGCCTTCTTGTTGAATCGTGTGTGGTGCAAGCAGGTCTCTACTGATGTGCCCCTGTAATTGTGCCTGGGTCGTATGACATGATTTCTGTTCGCTGATGATTGCACAGTGTTTAGCACCTTTCGTGGCTCCTCAAATACTGAAGCAGTCTGTGCCTGCATGCAGCAAGACCTGGACAACATTCAGGCTTGGAATGCTAAGAGGCAAGTAACAATCACACCACACAAGGGCCAGGCAATGACCATCTCCAACAAGAGAGAATCTAACCATCTGCCCTTGATGTCCAATGACAATACCATTGCTGAATCCCCCACCATCAACATCCTGGGGGTCACCATTGACCAGAAACTTACCTGGACCAGCTATATAAATACGATGGCTACAAGACCAAGTAGAGACAAGGAATTCTGAGGTGAGTAACTCACCTCTGACTTCCCAAAGCCTGTCCACTGTAATTTTTTGATAACTATATGGCTTATTACAGAATATCTCAGAGATTGGATAACAGGAGTTAGGATAACAGGAGTTTATTTACACACGTCTTGCATCTATGGCTTCCACTTACACGCTACATGAGGTTCTATACAGATTCAATTGCATCATTTCCTGTGATGGTGCTCACAGACTACTTACGTATTCTATCCAGTAACAACCCTATATTACAATATAGTACATCTCCCCCAAGTCTCTGACTTTGCTTTTCAGATTGACAACTGCTGTGGCGCCTTTACAAGTCTGCTATAATGCGTTTTTCTTTCTTTCAAAGGTGTTTGAGGTTTGAGTCTTCTAGATCCTCCTTCTGACTCTGCAGTGCTTGAATAGAACTGTTGGATGACTCCAATCTTCATTCAGGTTGTCCTCTAGTTTGATGGCTGATTGCAGCATCACTGGTTCATCAAACTCTTTAGATGATTGGTCTTCTTGAATTTGCTGCTTCTTTGGATCTGTTTCTTCTTATCATTCCTCGGTCAGTTTGGATATTGTTATGACCAACCGCTCCAGTCAAAGCCCCCAATCAAAATATACAATTCTGATTATGGTGGGAGAAACACACTATTAATTCAATCCCGTCGCTCCACAGATCGCCTAACATGTCATTTAAAACTTTCCGAATTAAAGAAAGACCCAGCCAAACTTGACCATCTATTAACCCCCCGAATGAAGCTAACCAAACCAGGTGTCTTTCAATCAACAAATTAATTATTTAATTAAAAGAACTAAATTCTTAAACACTATGAAGATATAAGCAACATTTAAAATAGAAAAAAATTAGATTCCTTGCAAATTTACAGTCCAATGTTGCTTGGAGTCCTCACAGAATGTTGCTTTCCTTCTCTAGCGAATTTCAACAATTAACAACTTGTAAACACTTTCAACAGAATCAATCTGACTTTAGAGTTTTTGAGGGATAAAAGATTGTCACAGTCTAACTTCTCTTCCCTCAGTTTAAATTACCAGAGATCTCTGTTTTGGCTTGATGTTTTAGAATTTTGAGAGATAATAATTAAACAGACTAAAATCCTATTCCTTCAGTTTAAATGGCTGAGAGCTCTTTTTCCAGGTGCTGACACCACAGCTGTGTCCTCTATCTGTGTTCTGTCAGAACAAACTGTCTTCAACTAAAAGCCAGTTCATAATTGAATTGTAACAAATGTATCCCTTAATACTCACTCCCTGTGGCTGGATCTATGGTAACGAGAATGCACCCTTTGAATCGCAGTCTCTAAATGACTGTTTCTAATGGTAAATGAAAATGCACCTTTTTATAACTCCTGAGGCTTGCTGGTTCTTAAAGCAATACTGATCCTCTACAAACCTTAAAGGCAATCCACATATTCCCCAAAAAAACTACAGGATCTTGACAAATCTGCCCCAAGCAGAATGAAATGCCATTCCTGAAATATATTTCATTACAATGGGAAAAAAAAATACAAATTGAAACAACGCTAACTTTTTTTTCATTATAGATATACAAATTTCTAAAAAAAAATGTTTAGACTATAGCAACAAGTTCCACCAGAACATTTCAGCTTTAAATTTTCAAAAGGTTGTTCCAATTAACCCATTTTAAATTTCCAAGCATAGTCTTCCAATTGTTTTGTGTTTTCCTTCCAAGTGTCCCTATTGTCCATCACCTCAGCCAGGTGAGCTGCACAGCTAGGAGCACTGACCACTACTGGGTTCACTATTCTCTGAGAAGTTTCTCGAGTACCCCTTAACCTATGTGGCATCACTTGACACTGGAAAACCCTGTCCGGTGTAACAGAAGCTGATTTTTTCTTACCCTGGGGTGTCAAAGGATTTTGACAGTATCCTTCCAACACATCTGTCTCTTTAAGACACATTGTGTTGCCCACTCTGTCCATACAGTCCTTTAAATTAGAATTTGGGTAGCAGTCTGCCTTCTTTACCACAATGACATTTCTAGAGTCTATGCAAGTTTGAGCCGTCCCACCAGGTTTAGAGATCAAGACCATCTGCGAATTCCAGCTGTCCTGACTAGGTTCAATCAAAATGTTTTCCAGCATGTATTGGATCTCTGCTTTCACTTGGGCTTGTTTGTCTGGACTCAAGCGGTAAGGATGTTGTTTTAAAGAAACAATGCCCTCTATATCCACATCATGTGTGGCTAAGGTTGTACATCCCAGCTTATCCCTACAAACTCCTTTAATCATTGTGAAAAGCCTGGTTAGGTCTTCTCCCTGTTTTACCTCGAAATGTAAAAGCATATCATCTAATTTTCCTAGCCATTCTGTTTTCACTAATCTGACAGTTGGAGGTTCAATTCGGCCTCATCCTCACTATCCTTTTCCTTCTCCACAGTCCCAATCACCTGGCATACCTGTACTGGCCTATCCCCCTCCCTGCGGCAATATTGTTTGAGCATATTAACGTGATACAACCGGTCCTTCTTCCAGCGATCAGGGGTGTCAATCAAGTAATCTACCTTACCCACTCTTTTGTTCACTCTATATGGGCCATTGAACCGTGCTTTTAATGGTTTTCCCTGTAATGGTAACAACACTAATACTTCATCCCCTGGTTGAAAATCACGGGCTTTTGCATTCTTGTCTGCCCATCTTTTCGTATTGGCCTGGAATGCCTTAAGGTATTCCTGAGTCCCACCACAAGCTTTTGTGAGCCTTTCCCGGAATACAGATACATGGTCTAGTAGCGAGGATTCATTCTTTTCCTCCAAGAATCTGTCCTTTATAAGTTTTAGAGGACCTCTTACTTCATGTCCATAAACCAATTCAAAAGGACTAAAGCCTGTAGACTCATTCGGTGAGTCTCTGGTGTTGAAGAAAAGAAAGTCTAGTCCTTTATCCCAGTCGTGTGGATATTCATGACAGTATGCTCTAATCATCGTTTTGAGAGTTTGGTGAAATCTCTCTAAACCTCCCTGTGACTGGGTGATATGCTGAAGATTTCAACTGTCTAATCCCCAGATTGCCCATGACTTCTTGAAATATCCTAGACATGAAATTACAACCTTGATCTGATTGAACTTCAAGTGGCAACCCATATCTCGTAAAGAATTGGGTTAATTTTTCTACTACTATTCTAGCAGTAATTGTCCTCAAAGAAATGACCTCGGAAAATCAAGTAGCCATATCCATGATAGTAAGTGTGTATTGATGCCCCGCTTTTGTTTTCTGCAAGGGTCCTACACGGTCTACCAATATCCTGCTAAATGGTTCTTCAATCACTGGTATGGGAACTAGCGGTGTGGGTTTTATGGTAAGTTCTGGTTTTCCCACAATTTGACAGGTATGACATGTCCTACAAAATTGTCTCACATCCTTTGTAAGAACTGACCAGTAATTATGTTGGCTTTTGTGTGATTTGGTCTTCCAAATTCCCCTATGTCCTGCAAAGGGAATGTCGAGTGCTAACCTCAATAATCCTTGTTGATATTTGGGTGGTATCACCCTATCTGTTCAACAACTGTCCAGTCTTCATCGGCAGGTATATGAGGCGGTCTCCATTTCCTCCTCAAAATCCCGTTTGCCATATAACAGCCTTCCAGAACTCCTTTCACCTCAGCTTCTGACAGAGCCATCTGTGCTATTTGATAGATCTCTGGATCAGCTTGCTGTGCTGCAATGGTAGACGATCTGTTAAACATCTCATTCAGATTATCTAAATCCCCAAATAAGGTTTCAGATGTTTGGCTATCTATTTGTGGTGCCCCTTTTACCTCCGACAATGGATCCTGTTTAGCCGTTGCTCGAGTAACTACACGTGCAGGAAATATTCCTGGAACTTGCTCCTGTAATTGCTCCATTTCCATAATTTCACTTGGTTCCTCTGTAACTAGAGCAGAAACTAATACTTTTGATCCAGCCAAATCGTTTCCTAGGAGTAGATCAATTCCTTTTACTGGTAAACTGTGGACAACACCTACAATTACTATCCCAGATATTAAGTAACTCTATAGGCATACTTTATACAAAGGTACGGGTATATACTCCCTGCCAATTCCATTTACTAAAACTTTAGCATTCAAGGCGCTCTCTGGTGCAAACCTCATATCTTTCTCCAGCAAGAGTGTTTGGGTCGCTCCTGTATCCCTAAGTATAATGATAGATTTTCCTGCCTCACTTACAGGATACGGAGTTACTCTCCCCTTTGACAAAAAATCATTATAACTCTCAGGTATTTTATTCTTAACCTCTACACTCTTTTTAGTTTTAGTATCTGGTTTCACATTCACAGCTGTCATTAAAGCTTTAAACTTTAAAGTGGTCTGCTCTACACTCAGTCAGAGTCTTTTCCTCTTCACTAACTTTGTGTACCCCAACAAGTCCTATGGGTTTACCTCGCAATTTCCAGCACTCTGAATGAAGATGACCCGTTTTGTTGCAATGATAACACTTTGTATTGCGAACCTCACTTCTAGCCTCAGCACCTTCCTTTCTGACCTGAGGAAGTGATCCTGGGGCATTCCCAGCTGTTCTTTCTTGTCCCCAGCTACTTGCCTTCCTTTCACTCTCCCACTTTCTATCCTTCTTGGGTTTAGGAGGGTGACGGACAAAATAGGTTGGCTTATTCACAAGCTCAAAAATCATGAGCAATCTCTGCTGCTTGCCTAGCTTTCAAAACTTTCAGGTTATCTATATGAGTTCTCACTACTGAAGGAATGGAGTTTTTAAACTCTTCTAAGAGAATCAATTCTCGAAGGTTCTCATATGTGGTTTCGATCTTTAATGCCCGTATCCAACGGTCAAAATTCATTTGCTTCACCCTCTCAAATTCTAAATATGTCTGCCCAGTCAATCTCCGTAAATTCCTAAACTTCTGAACTCTGCCTACCAGCCTGCCCTGCATGTGCAATGTCCAGCTTTCTTTCAGCCATTTCATCTATTTGGCTATTTTTTCAAAAGATATGAATAATGCCTCCACGCCCTTTTCCTCAAACTTAGGAAAAGACTGTATAAATTTAAACAAATCCTCGCTGGGTCCTGATCTAAATTCAGATTTTTCCTAACCCGAATTTTCCCTGGATTTAAGACTACCTCTTTGTCTTAGTTCCATCTTTTAAGTTAAATACCCGCTCTTCTCTTTCACTTTCTCTCTGAAATGCTCTCTCTTCCTCCCTTTCCTCCAATTCAAGTTTTCTTATCGCTATTGCCTTTTCTTTTTCCCTTTCCTTTTCCTCTTTTTCCAATTCAAGTTTTCTTAATTCTTTTTCCTGCTGAACCTCCAGGTTTTTTCATTTCTAATTGAATCATAGCCAATTCCACAGCATCAGTCTCTGACCTATTACCTTAATGTCTCTCATATTGTCTCGTTCCTCGTATTGCCCTTCATCTGTATTATCATCATCATCGTCATCATCTTCTTCTACTAATTCCAGATGTTCGGCTATTATTTCAATTATTTCTGCTTTTTTGGCACCTGATTTCAATTCCAACCCCAATTTCGCTGCCAACTCTTTTAATTTGTTCTTAGCTAAAATTATCAAGTCACTCAGGGAAACATCCTGCTTTCCCAAAAACTCTGCTACAACCATTAATGCCGTAACAATGGTATAGACTGTACCTTATTATACAAGAGACCTGGTTCTTTTAATTTCTTTGTAATTGGTGTCAGATTTAGATCCCAACAATCAAGTTTCCAATTGATAAGATCTCAGACTCGAGAGCAATTAATCTGATGCCAAACGCAAGACCCCAATTTAAATATGTTATCCCAGAGATGAGTAATTACTATGATTACAAATGCGAGCCCTCCAGATTAGATGTGATTCAAATCCAGAAACCCAATTAATATGTGATTCAAATCTTGAGCGAGCCCTCAATTAATATGTTATTCAAGTCGCGGATGAGCCCCAAACCGCTCCAGTCAAAGCCCCCAGTCAAAATATGCGATTCTGATTGTGGTGGGAGAAACTGTTAATTCAATCCTGTCACTCCACAGATTGCCTAACGTACCATTTAAAACTTTCCGAATTAAAGAAAGACCCAGCCAACAACACTCAAGAAGCTCGACACCATCCAGGACAAAGCAGCCCGCTTGATTGGCACCTCATCCACAAACATTCACTCCCTCTGCCACCGACGCACAGTGGCAGCAGTGTGTATCATCTACAAGATGCACTGCAGCAATGCACCAAAGCTCCTTAGACAGCACCTTCCAAACCCGCGACCTCTACCAACTAGAAGGACAAAGGCAGCAAATACATGGGAACACCACCACCTGCAAGCTCCCCTCCAAGTCACACACCATCCGGACTTGGAACGAGATCGCCGTTCCTTCACTGTCGCTGGGTCAAAATCCTGGAACTCCCTTCCTAACAGCACTGTGGGTGTGCCTACTCCACATGGACTGTAGTGGTTCAAGAATGCTCACCACCACCTCAGAGCAATTAGGGATGAGCAATAGATGCTGGCCTGTCCAGCGATGCCCACATCCCATGAATGAATAAAAAAAAATTGTACCATCTATTAACCCCCCGAATGAGCTAACCAAATCAAGTGTCTTTCAATCAACAAATTAACTCTTTAGTAAAAGAACTAAATTCTTAAAAACTACAAAGATATAGACAACATATAAAATAGAAAAAAATTAGATTCCTTGCAAATTTACAGTCCAATGTTGCTTGGAGTCCTCTCAGAATGTTGCTTTCCTTCTCTAGCGAATTTCAACAATTAACGACTTGCAAACATTTTCAACAGAATCAATCTGACTTTAGAGTTGTTGAGGGTTAAAAGATTGTCACAGTCTAACTTCCCTTCCTTTAAATTACCAGAGATCTCTGTTTTGGCTTGATGTTTTAGAATTTTGAGAGACAATAATTAAACAGACTAAATTCCTATTCCTTCAGTTTAAATGGCTGAGAGCTCTTTTTCCAGGTGCTGACACCACAGCTGTGTCCTCTGTCTGTGTTCTGTTAGAACAAACAGTTTTCAACTAAAAGCCAGTTCAAAATTGAATTGTAACAAATGTATCCCTTAATACTCACTCCCTGTGGCTGGATCTATGGTAACGAGAATGCACCCTTTGAATCACAGTATCCAAATGGCTGTTTCTAATGGCAACCAAAAATGCACCTTTCTGTAACTCCTGAGGCTTGCTGGTTCTTAAAGCAATACTGATCTCTGCAAACTTTAAAGGCAAACCACATATTCCCCCAAAAAAACTACAGGACCATGACAATATGGTGATTATTCTATCACTTCTCCATACTTATTTTCATCTCTAACCCAAACTGATTCCCCAGGTTGGATGTCTGACAAGTTTCTGATTCTGTGACCTCTGTCATAATTTTCTGATTGATTTAACCTCTCTCCATCCTCTTCTGCTCTTTTTCCAAGTCGTCTGCACCTTTTTGTCGTTTGAGTATTCTTGGGAGTGTAGGAAGTTGGGCCTTCAACCTTCTTCCCATCAACAATTCGCATGGAGCTGAACCATTCTGAAGTGGTGTTGATTGATAACTTAGAAATGCTAATTGAAGATCTTCATTCATTTTTACCAAAGCCTTCACAGTCCTTACACCTCTCTCTGTTTCACCATTAGCCTGACGGTACATCGGTGAACTAGTGACATGGATAAAGCTGTATACTTCTCTAAAATCTTTGAAGCATTCATTCGCAAATTACGGCCCATTGTCAGATATTATAATATCTAGAATTTCATGCATGGCAAAAATTTCTCTGAAAGATGTGATTACAGCTTCTGAACTTTAACCTTGTAGTTGTTTAACTTCAATCCAGCCTGAATAATAATAGATTACTGTTAGAAATATTTTACTTCAGTTCAACAAGATCCATTTCTAGACACTCCCATGGTCTCAATAGAAAAGAAGATGACATGAGTGGTTCTTTCATCTCATGATGATAGATAGCACAAGTGACACATCTCAATATCATTTCTTCAATTTCTTTCGATATACCAGGTCACCAACACTGATTGTCTTGCCCTGGCACTAGACATTGTTATTCCCAAATATCCTTGATGTCATCTCTCCAAGATCTCTTCTTTCAATATTCTAGCAAAAACTAATTTCTCTTCGTAGATCAATAAATCATCAACAATGCTTAGATGACCCCTCTAATCAAAATAGCCTTAAAATTGAGTAATATGGCATGTATGCTGGCCATCAATGCAAAGAATATTGCATAATTTTTCCCATACTTCATCTGCCTTTTGAGAATTCCTGATCTCACTCAGTTTCTGAGCTGTAGCAGGTAAAGTTGTTGTCGTCGTCAAAGCAAAAACTTATACTTCTTCAAGAAATAAAATATCACCTTCTTTGTCTTGCTGCTGAAATTCATGATAAATCATCTGCTGTGATCTGCTGTTTCTTTGGAACGTATTTGTTTTTTGAGTTGATTTTTATAAATCTAAACCTCTATACTCTTGGAGGTAATTTTGCTAACTCCATTGTATTTAATAGAGTAACTAACGGCTTATGATCTGTTTCAATTTTAAATTGAAGACCTAGGACATAATCTAAAAAATTTTCATATGCCCAAGTTGTAGTGTTTGATTGGTCTGGGTTTGATTGCAGTAGTCTGTCCACTTATCTGTGTTTACTGTGTTTGATTGCTTCAGCCTATGGGTGGAGCTTAAGAGTTAAAAGTGAAACTAAACGACACAGCAAGGATCTTCTGCAGAAAACACAGTGATAGCTCTGCGAAGCCATTATACTGAGATCATCTAAGAACTATTATATTTTAAAGTGCTGTTAATAAACTAGTTGGTGATTTAATACAAGTGTGATAACTGCATTGTGCTGAGATAAATAAGATATACATACTATATCCAGCAACGCAGCATAAATATAACACGAGTTGCTGCTAAAGCTTCTTTTTCTATGACTGTGTATCTTTGCTCTGTTTCTGTTAACGAATGAGAAACAAAATATATAGGCCTGCATCACCCATCTCTCTGCAACTGAAATAGGACAGCTCCTAATCCAGTTGATGACGCATCCGCAGCTATGGTGGTTGATAGCTTTGAGTCATAATGTGCTAAAACCTCTGATGATACAAGCATGTTCATGATTTTCTCAAAGGATTCTTGTTGGGCTTCTCTCTAACACCAAATATTGTCATTTTTAAACAACTGTTGTAATGGTTCATTGATCATGGCGAAATTCAGCAGAAATTTTCCTACATAAGGTCTAGGAGGCTGAAGAAAGACGAAGCTTTGAAAGAATATCGGGAATGTAGGACCAATCTGAAACGAGGAATTAAGAGGGCTAAAAGGGGTCATGAAATATCTTTAGCAAACAGGGTTAAGGAAAATCCCAAAGCCTTTTATTCATATATAAGGAGCAAGAGGGTAACTAGAGAAAGGATTGGCCCACTCAAGCACAAAGGAGGAAAGTTATGCGTGGAGTCAGAGAAAATGGGTGAGATTTTGAACGAGTACTTTGCATCAGTATTCACCGAGGAGAGGGGCATGACGGATGTTGAGGTTAGGGACAGATGTTTGATTACTCTAGGTCAAGTCGGCATAAGGAGGGAGGAAGTGTTGGGTATTCTAAAAGGCATTAAGGTGGACAAGTCCCCAGGTCCGATGGGATCTATCCCAGGTTACTGAGGGAAGCGAGAGAGGAAATAGCTGGGGCCTTAACAGATATCTTTGCAGCATCCTTAAACACAGGTGAGGTCCCGGAGGACTGGAGAATTGCTAATGTTGTCCCCTTGTTTAAGAAGGGTAGCAGGGAAAATCCAGGTAATTATAGACCGGTGAGCCTGACGTCAGTGGTAGGGAAGCTGCTGGAGAAGATACTGAGGGATAGGATCTATTCCCATTTGGAAGAAAATGAGCTTATCAGTGATAGGCAACATGGTTTTGTGCAGGGAAGGTCATGTCTTACCAACTTAATAGAATTCTTTGAGGAAGTGACAAAGTTGATTGATGAGGGAAGGGCTGTAGATGTCATATACCTGGACTTCAGTAAGGCATTTGATAAGGTTCCCCATGGTAGGTTGATGGAGAAAGTGAAGTCGCATGGGGTCCAGGGTGTACTAGCTAGGTGGATAAAGAACTGGCTGGGCAACAGGAGACAGAGAGTAGTAGTGGACGGGAGTTTCTCAAAATGGAGACGTGTGACCAGTGGTGTTCCACAGGGATCCGTGCTGGGACCACTGTTGTTCGTGAAAAACATAAATGATTTGGAGGAAAGTATAGGTGGTCTGATTAGCAAGTTTGCAGACGACACTAAGATTGGTGGAGTAGCAGATAGTGAAGGGGACTGTCAGAGAATACAGCAGAATATAGATAGATTGGAGAGTTGGGCAGAGAAATGGCAGATGGAGTTCAATCAGGGCAAATGCGAAATGATGCATTTTGGAAGATCCAATTCAAGAGTGAACTATACAGTAAATGGAAAAGTCCTGGGGAAAATTGATGTACAGAGAGATTTGGGTGTTCAGGTCCATTGTTCCCTGAAGGTGGCAATGCAGGTCAATAGAGTGGTCAAGAAGGCATATGGCATGCTTTCCTTCATCGGACGGGGTATTGAGTACAAGAGTTGGCAGGTCATGTTACAGTTGTATAAGACTTTGGTTCGGCCACATTTGGAATACTGCGTGCAGTTCTGGTTGCCACATTTCCAAAAGGATGTAGATGCTTTGGAGAGGGTGCAGAGGAGGTTCACTAGGATGTTGCCTGGTATGGAGGGTGCTAGCTATGAAGAGAGGTTAAGTAGATTAGGATTATTTTCATTAGAAAGACGGAGGTTGAGGGGGGACCTGATTGAGGTGTACAAAATTATGAGAGGTATAGACAGGGTGGATAGCAAGAAGCTTTTTCCCAGAGTGGGGGATTCAATTACTAGGGGTCACAAGTTCAAAGTGAGAGGGGAAAACTTTAGGGGGGATATGCGTGGAAAGTTCTTTACGCAGAGGGTGGTGGGTGCCTGGAACGCGTTGCCAGCGGAGGTGGTAGACGCGGGCACGATAGCGTCTTTTAAGATGTATCTAGACAGATACATGAATGGGCAGGAAGCAAAGAGATACAGACCCTTAGAAAATAGGCGACATGTTTAGATAGAGGATCTGGATCGGCGCAGGCTTGGAGGACCGAAGGGCCTGTTCCTGTGCTGTAATTTTCTTTGTTCTTTGTTCTTGAGTGACCATTCCCATAAACCTTTGAAGCTCGGTAATGGCTCTGGGAAGATTTTTATCAATTTTGTCTTTTGTGGATCTGCTCTAATACCAGACCCATAAATTATATGTCCAAGAAATCTCACCCTTGGTTGTGAAAAAACACATATCACATCCAATGTGAGACCTGCCTCTTCCAATCTCTGTAGTACTGCTCTTACTCTTGTACTGTGCTGATTCACTCCATGGATTAACACATTGTCCATATGGCAAATGATCCCATCTAATCCTTCCAGGATTCTCAACATTGTCCTTTGAAATATTTCCAGTGCTGACATTATTCTGAATTATAATCTGTTAAAACAGAATCTTTCAAATGGATTTATAAACATTGTCAAGAGTTTAGATTCCTCATCCAATGGTAATTACCAAAATCTACTGTTCGCATCTAAATTGGTGAAAATTATGCTCTTCCCTAGCTTTGCCAAACTCTCACCGACTGATGACATTGTATGCATTTCTCTTTCCACTACCTTATTCAATTGTGTAAGGTCAACACAAATTCGAATGGGCCCATTAGGTTTCTTCACTGGAACCATACCTAAGTACCATCCTGTAGGTTTTGTTACAGGCGAAATGACATCTCTGTTTTGCCATTAATTTGATTTTGTTTTAACTTTCTCTAGGAGTGGATGTGGAACATTGCTAGGTGTATACAAACAAACTGGTTCTGCATTCTTCCTCAGAGTGATGTGGCAGGCTGTTTTTGATTTTCCAAATCCTTTGGACAATTTAGGAAATTCAGCCCAAAAATTCCCAGGCTGTTCTTCTATACCTTCAAATTCTTCAACTCTACATATTAGCTGTCGGTCTATGCAAGCCTTTCTGATGAGGAGTGAATAACTTTGATTCTTGATTACATATAAGGGCTCAGGGATTTATTTTCCCCAGGAACTCAAAATTGTTTTTAACTCTCCTATTAACTTCAACTCATGCCTCCAGCCCTGTTTAACTTTTTTTAACGTGAGGATTTGAGACTTTTCATCTTCAGCCATGGCTCTGTGTCTGACAGTACTGAAACTGCTGCTCCTGTGTCCAGTTTAAATTTCGTCTTCTGAGTTCTGATGAAAGGTCACTGACCTGAAACGTTAACTCTGCTTCTCTCTCCACAGATGCTGCCAGACCTGCTGAGTATTTCCAGCATTTTATGCTTTTATTTTAGATTTCGTCTTGTTGCCTTCTACAAGAATTTCTGCTGTCCAGCAACTCTCATTTGTACGTTCAATTTCCCCCAAGAATGAAATTTCAACACGTTGTACATCATGTATTTAATTTTTTAATTTTCTTTGGATTTCCCTTTAATTATTTGCAGTGCTGTTTTTTTTACTGTGACAGACTGATTGAAAGTGTCACCCCTTTTTACACAAGAGGCATTCCACTTCTCTGGCTGAGCAATGTTTCTGCCGGTGCCTCACTTGGCCACACCTACTGCAATGAGACTCTGCTGCCTCTATATGCTCTTCCCAACTTTCCTGTCTCTTACTGCCATTTTTAACTTTTGTTTTCTTTGCGTATTCAATGGAGTCTACTACTTTCGAGATTGGACTCTCCCTGTCCCCTCGAACTACAAATCGGTTAAATTTTCTAACCTCTGCTTGCCTGCTTAATCCGGAGAAGTGTGAGGTAATGCATTTGGTGAGGGCAAACAAAGCTAGGGAATACACAATAAACAGGAGGATATTGAGAGGGATAGAGGAAGTGAGAGACCTTGGAGTGCATGATAACAGGTCCCTGAAGGTGGCAGGACACAAGGGTGGCACAGTGGCGCAGTGGTTAGCACCACAGCCTCACAGCTCCAGGGACCCGGGTTCGATTCCGGGTACTGCCTCTGTGGAGTTTGCAAGTTCTCCCTGTGTCTGCGTGGGTTTTCTCCGGGTGCTCCGGTTTCCTCCCACAAGCCAAAAGACTTGCAGGTTGATAGGTAAATTGGCCATTATAAATTGTCACTAGTATAGGTAGGTGGTCGGGAAATATAGGGACAGGTGGGGATGTTTGTTGGGAATATGGGATTAGTGTAGGATTAGTATAAAATGGGTGGTTGATATTCGGCACAGACTTGGTGGGCCGAAGGGCCTGTTTCAGTGCTGTATCTCTAATCTAATCTAATATATAGAGTGGTGAAGAAGGCATATGGAATGCTTCCCTTTATTGGCTGAAGTATAGAAAATTAAAGCAGGAATGTAATGCTGGAACTGTATAAAAAGCTGGTTAGGCCGCAGCTGGAGTATTGAGTACAGTTCTGGTCACCACATTACAGGAAGGACAGAATTGCTCTGGAGAGAGTACAGAGGAGATTTACAAGAATGTTGCCATGGCTTGAAAATTGCAGCCATGAGGAAATATTGGATTGGTTAGGGTTGAGGGGTGACTTAGTTGAAGTGTACAAAATTATGGGGGGCCTAGATAGAGTAGACAGGAAGGAGCTGCTTCCCTGAGTAGAGAGGTCAATTACCAGGGGGCACAGACTTAAGGTGATTGGTAGAAGGATTAGTGGGGACATAAGAAAAAACTTTTCACCCAGAGCTAGAATTCACTGCCCAGATCAGTGGTGGAGGCAGAAACCCAGAGCTCATTTAAAAGGAACTTGGACCTGCACCTGAAGTGCTGTGACCTCAAGGATATGGACCAGGTGCTGGAAGGTGGGATTAGATTGGCCAGCTAGTTGTTTCAGCCGGCATAGACATGATGGGCTGAATGGCCTCTTACTGTGCCGTAATTTTCTATGGTTCTGTGAATTGCTTTCCTTAATGCAAGATCATCCCTCGACTGTAGATGATCCAGAAGGGCGTCATCTACTATACCAACCACAAACCTGTCTTTAATCAGTTCTTCCCATAAGCTGCCATATTTGCAATCCTCAGTGAGTTTATATATCATTGATAAACAAATCAATGTTCTCCCCTTTCTACTAGGTACGCTTATTAAATTCAGCATGCTCCACGATGACATATTTTCTTACATTAATGTAAGTCTCGAGTGCCTTAATAACTTCTTCATACGTAGTCTTCTCTTCATCTATGCCTTGAGTAATGAGGATGTTGTCTGCACACTCCCTGATTGCATACAGTAGCGTACTGACCTGCTCCTTGTCTGGCTTCTGCACGAGACCTGCTGCAGTATGATACCTTGCAAACCTCCAGACTCATTTTGACCTCGCCTCAGCTTGGTTCAGTCTAGCTACTTTATGAAGTTCTCCAGTAAGGGCAATGATTTTTCTATCTTTTCTTCAGTTTACTGTTGCCAGTATGTAATATTCTGACAATTATAAGGCTTATCACAGAATATCTAAGATATTCTGTTGGTTATGATAACAGGACTTTATTTACATAAGTTTTGCATCTATGGCTTCCATTTATACTCGACAAGAGGTTCTATACAGATTCTATGACATCACTTCCTGTGATGATGCTCACAGACAATTTACATATTCTGCCCAGTAACAACCCTATATTACATTATTCTAAATCCACTATCAACAAGGCACAAGACAGGAGTGTGATGGAATACTCTGCACTTGCCTGGATGAATGCAGCTCCAACAACACCCTACAAGCTCAACACCATCCAGGATAAAGCAACCCACTTGATCGGCACCCCATCCACAAACATTCACTCCCTCCAACACCAGCACACAGTGGCTGCAGTGTGTACCATCTACAAGATGCACTGCTGCAGTTCCCCTCCAAACCACACACCATTCTGACTTGGAACTATATCATCGTTCCTTCACTGTCGCTGGGTCAAAAATCCCCTCCCTAACAGCACTGTAGCTGTACCTACACTACATGGACTGTAGTGGTTCAAGAAGGCAGCTCACCACCACCTTCTCAAGGGCAATTAGGGATGGGCAATAAATGCTGGCCTGGCCAGTGATGCCCACATCCAATGAATGGATAAAAAAATTCCTGGGCCACCTGTGGATGGATGCCAGCCAGATGCTGCACCAGTGCAAGTGCTTCTACTCCTTTTGCGGGATTCCTCATAGGTGAATGGGTGACAACAGGAATGCTGCTGTGGAAGGTATGGACCAAAAGAAATGCTGAATTGAAGTAAAACAGAAACAAGCCCAAGCAGCAGGGGGACAGAGAACATCATTCGTAGTAATACAAAAAGTTCATTTCATCAATATACAGCAATTAGAATACAACTCGCACAAATATCCCAATCTAGCTTTAAGTTGTGGAGTTCTTCAACAAAGAGCTGGAAGACATCTGGCACTGATTTTGTACAAGGGCTCAGAGAATCAAGAGCAACAATGCATATCAGCATCAAGAATCCAACAATTAACGTGCTTTTCAGGGCCTAATGTCACCAGAATAGGCACAAAGTGCAGATTAAGAATCTTTTTAAAAATGTTGCTCTCGTGGAATTAGTGGTTCAGCATCAAGTGATTGAGGCATACCCATGTAATTCTGCAGGCTATGTATGTTGTTGACAAGGAGTCGCTGCCTGAATGCATCACTATGAAATCAGCCCGAGAGTCTTTGAAATTCAATGGGACAGCTTTATTCATTGATTTGAGTGCCTGCAATGGATGGCAATTAATAGATTGCCTCGTCAGCTATCGAAGATGCTAATCCACAGAATGAGACCAATTAGTCTACATTCTGTCATCATTACCATATTAAATTCCCCTTTATTTGACAGAAACCAAAACTCAAATGCATATTAATTGACTGGACCTGTCAGAGTGAAGTGTCGATTCCCGGATTTTGCAAAAATAGCTAATGGAAGTTAGTATCAACTTTGGCTGTGAAATCCTGATCCGGACCCAGGCAGAGCATGTGGATTGTCCATCTATGGCTAGAGTTTGAGGCAGAACCTGATTGCACGAGGCTTCTGCTCACTTTTTTCATGTCGCTATTTGCCAGTGGAAGGGGGCATGAATGTCAAAGTTGGGAAAGTTCCTCTTCACACTCCAGCCCTATAAGGAGTCAGGTGAACTCTCACCAGCTTAGAGTTCGCATGATACCTGCTGAGGGCCTAACCCAGGCCCAAAATGTTTACTGGGGTAATATAATTAATCCTAGAGAGGATCAATCACTTGCTCCCAAGAGGTCCATAGTCTCAGTTACGGGCAGAACATTTTTATTAGACTTTTCCAAGGCCTCCTCGCTACCTTTGGAGCAGCATGGAGCACACCAACATTCCAGTAGGTGGTTCAAGGTGGGCAATGCTGAAGTGCCTTTACTGGTACCATGCACTAATCTCACAGATTCAAATGACTCCATTCCCATAATTGAGAATGGTGTCTAGACCTGTCCGTTCAGTTGGATTATGAGTCCACACTGCTATTTTTCCGCTGGCAGACCATCCCTGTGGCAATTTTGAGCTTGTTTTACTGCAATCAACAATAAAGTGACATAAACAATATAAAATTATTTGTAACTTTCACTCCTCCCATATTGGGTGCTAGAATCAGATTCATGGACATGAATCTGCCTTAACAGAAACACATAAATACAATGGGCAGGATTTTGCCAATTGCTTCGAGATCCTGCCAGCATAATTTCCGGGTCACACAGATGGCAGGATTTCTGCAGCCATCTTCCAATTTGCAGCCAATTAACGTCAGGGCTGCGGGAGTGCTGACCAATAAAGGCTGGCAGTTAGTGCTGGCAGGATGCTTGAGGACGCCATTTTTAAAGGATTTTTTATTCATTCAAGGGATGTGAGCAGCGCTGACAAAGCCAACATTTGTTGTCCATCCCTAATTGCCCTTGAGAAGGTGGTGGTGAGCCTTCTGCAAAAAGAGAAGTCTGCAGAAGGGGTGAAGTGGAAGTCTGTGAGGGGGGTAATGGCTGCAGTATGAGGAAGAGTGGCTCCATGCTTCAATAATGCCTCTCTAGAGGTTCTCCTGCAGGCAGTCCAGGAAAGAAGAGAGATACTATTCCCAGATGATGGGAGGAGAAGGCCAGCCGGCTTTACAAAGAAGGCCTAGCTGGAGGTGGCTAAAGAAGTGAGCAGCCGCGGGATTGTGGCACAAACATTGGTGCAATGTCAGAAGCTCTTCAATGACCTTGTGAGGGCTAGCAAGGTGAGTGGCATGAATGCTGTCAGGGTGGCAGCCCCGCATGGATAATATGGTGGCCATGACATGTGCAGTGCCGTGGATGACCCATGCACAGGAACTCAACAAGGACTAATGTGTGATCAAGACAGAGGGTAACATCACACCACAGCACCACGGCCAATCAATAGTGCTCGCTGCAGTGCCAAGCATGAATGAATGCATGGAGGCGGTCTCTAGTTCCGCAATTATGGCCATTGAAAGTGGTTCAGCCCTACGAGCATAGCAGGGGCAGGAGTGTATTGCAACTCTGTATCTTAGTGTTGTTGCAGGAGAAGAAAGCACATCATGCAAGAGCACAGAGATGGATGGGAACTGTCATTCCCTTCCTCGTGATTATAATACAGATGGAGGATGCGATGGAGATTGGAATGGTGGCAGCAGGCCAGGCTGTCTCAGAGGGTGAGGTGGGTGTGCAGCCCAGAGAGAGTGAATGATGAGATGGAATCCTTCTCATTTGTCATTCCTGTGTGGCCTCAGTGGTCCATGATGACCATATGCAGCTCATGAACGTTTACAGCCTGGAGGAAGGGGTTGCATAGGGAAGTTGTTAACAGCACTCCTGTCTCTCCTTCTTGGCCAGTGGTGGAGCTAGCACAGCAGAGGTCATCAGGGCCAGCAAAGACCTCAGAGGAGGAAGCGCCATCTGAGGACATGCAATCACATCAGTTCAGCACACCCTCCACCTGCGCAGATACTCTCACATCAGTGGGGCATGAAGTGTGGCTAGAATGGGATGCGCCATCTGGTGAACATGGTACATGTGTGCTGTAGCACGTGCTAGAAGCTATGACAGGTGTGGCCAGTCCCCAAAGGAGGATTGTGGACAGCCTGCAATGCTCAGCTCCACACAGATGCTGAGCCTCAGAGGTCAGAAGCGAAGCAGGTACCCATACAGCAGCAATGGGAAATGTGTGGATATCTGTCAGAATTCTCAGAGACTGCTCACTTCCATTGTGCACAGACGATGGAGGAGTCCATCAATGCCATGAATGATGCCATGTCTCTGCCTTATAAGCACATGGCCTCCTCCATTGAGAAAGTGGCTACCCGCATGGAGAGGCACATGTGGCAGGCCACTGAATGCATGCAGAAGGTGCTCACTGGCCTTCAAAGTATGGAGTCACCTTGAGCAGTGTTGAGTGCTGGGTTGGCATGATGGCTCAGAGATGCTTGGACCCTTTGCCAGGTTGTGAGGAGCCCCTGGTAAGCTGAGGAGTACAGGTGGGCTTTGAAAGTGTCACGGGATGAATGACTGAAGGCAATGGGGCTCTGCTCAAGGCGCCTGGGGCATTGATAGTCCCTTGGACCCTTGACAGTGACACACTCACTGCAACGATGACAGAGGCTTCCACTGTTCCATTGCACAGATGCAGGTGCTCCTCAAGGGCCCCGAAATGCAGAGGTCGTCCACCAGAGGCATTTAATGCACCAAAGCAGCAAGGCCAGCAGGCTGCTCCCTTATCAGGTCCAGGTGCAGGGGGAGCACAACATAGAAGAACTCAGAAGTGAACGCATAAACATACCTAATTGCACAGTGGATATCACGACTTTGCCTTTATTTATTGTCTGTTTCATTTGTGCAACTAACCATAAGCTTGATGCCTTACTTCACCATATTATGTGATTCTTACTACCCTAAGGGGCCATGACCACATGTAGGTGCATGGAAATGGAGCCCATGAAAGAGGCGCCAGTGACTGTAGGGCAAGGATGGATGATGGACATGGGATTGACTCTTCATGGGACCTATGACATTGTGATGGCTTGGCACAGCATGCCACTAGGGAATGCATAGGAAGGCAAGTGGCTTTATTCCAATGGTGACATGGGGAGATTCAGCTGAATCTAGTGTGGCTGAGTGAGTCACAGGTTTCCCTGGTGCATATCAATGCCCGCAGGCAGCAGGCATTGCCATTGTCCACTGGCTGTATCTCCTCTTCCCCCTCATCTTCCTGCTCGGAGGAGATGGCACTCTCAGGAGAATCTTACAGCGCCAGTTCAACTGCTCTCTGCTGTGACAGGTTGTGCAGAGCACGGTACACCACTATGATACAGGAGACCTTTGAGGGTCCATCTTGGAGGACTCCCCGAGAGCAGTCTAAACATCTGGTGTATTTTCAGTCACCCATTTGCCTGCTGAATAGTTGCTCTTGTAGCTAGATGGCTGCTGTTGGTTGAATCCTATGCCTCAGTGTTGGGGCTCCGCACTGTGTGAGCAGCCAAGTCCTTGGTGGATACCCCTTGTCACCCAGGCTCCATCGACGAAGGCTTTCTGGTGCAGAGAAAAATTGAGGCACCCAGGACAGTCTCAGAATGAAAGAGTCATGGCAGCTTCCCGGGACCTAGTGCACACTTGCATGATTCTTTTGCAGTGGTCACACACACGCACATTGAGGGAATGGAACACCTTCTTGAAAATGATAGCACCTGGTTGCTCTGAGGGAGCCTTAATGGCCACTTGCATGCAAGCTATGGCGCCCTGAACCTGAGGGAATCCTGCCATGGCACCAAAGCTGATTGCCCTCCCGACCTGACTTGCATTCTCAGTCCGGAGCCATATCTACTCCACTGTCCTCACAAACAAATCATCTGTCACCTGACTTAGTCAATGATGGGCAGCAGATTGCGAGATCCCACAAATGTCCCCAGCCGATCCCTGGAATGACCCTGCAACAAAAACGTAGAGCACCACGGTCACCTTCACCGCCAAAGGCACTGGGTGGCCACCACATCCCAGTGGCCTCAACCCATCCTCTAGCATTCTGCTATCCACTATCTGTCCTGATAGCCGGAGTCTTTGGAGATACTGGTGGTCCGAAAAGGTCCATGAAGCTGAGCCGTTGCCTGTAGATCCTTAGTGCTGGGTAGCGCCTTGTTCAAACATTCGCCTGCCTGACTGACCCTGTGCGCCCTCCAAGTGCATGTGCCAGCACAGCGTCATGCTGCTGGTGCTCCTCTGCCCTCTGCCCTCTGCAGCCCATTCCCATGTGGCTGCTGAAGTTCCTCTCTCTCAGTCTCCTCCTGACTGGAGAAGGCCACCTCTGAGTGCAGGGCACCCATCTCCCTTGGCAGCTTTCAACCCTCAAGAGGTGTGAACCGCCTTGTCTTGACTGGCCTCACTGCAAGGATCCTGGGAAGAAAGCTTTCAGTTACTAGCCTCTGCAGCAGTACTTCCACACAGTAATCCCTTTAAATTGCACTCCTGTCAAATGGCAGCCCTGAGCCTTCCTGCTTGGAAACTCTGCACTTATTGCCTCTCATTTACAGGCCAGTTCCAGCTGGTGAGGCGTTGCAGCTCCATGGGAAGTGTACGCCTTCAACAAAATTCCAAATGCTGCACAAAATCGCTTTTAATTACCAGGTTAACTGCTTCAATTGAATGACCACCTCAATCCAACGGGCTCCTCTTATCGCACCCCAGACACCCCGAGAAAATTGATCGGCAGTAGGAAGACGTCGCACAGCAGTCCCAACGCGTTCTCCCACTATTTTCCTGGCCCCCACCCACCTCCAACCCCATCTTCACAAGGTCAGGAAAATTCAACCCATTTTCTCTCACAAAGATCTTTTATTTAACCATGAACACACGGAATAAATAAGAGGCACAACTGTCCTAGAAACTTCAAGTGCCCAAGTGGCCAAACCGACAATCACTTGATATCTGTTGAATCTTTAGATGTCTCTTCTCCATTAGACCAGGACACTTTCTCTAGCCAACAGCAGTGAGAAAGCTACGTATCGTACTAGCTCTTGTATTCCTTGTGACCACATTTCCTTTGGGATTCCCGTGTGCAAATTTCAATGATTGGTTCTTTCAGGTGTGCCTACAGCCTGTTGTTCAACATTTAGTGGGGTCCCTTGTAATGCATGTTACTACTGCTGTTCAAGTCTGTACTATTCTGTTACGCTGATCCCATAGCAACCCAAAATTTGTCCTTGGTTACCAGTTGCCTTTGTCTGGCAGATAAATGTCTGTTAATAAAAGCAAAATACTGCGGATGCTGGAAATCTGAAATAAAAACAAGAAATGCTGGAACCACTCAGCAGGTCTGGCAGCATCTGTGAAAAGAGAAGCAGAGTTAACGTTTCGGGTCAGTGACCCTTCTTCGGAACTGACAAATATTAGAAAAGTCACAGGTTATAAGCAAGTGAGGTGGGGGTGGGGCAAGAGATAACAAAGGAGGTGTAGATTGGACCAGGCCACATAGCTGACCAAAAGGTCACGGAGCAAAGGCAAACAATATGTTAAAGCATTAGTACAGATTAGGTGTTAATACACTGAATATTGAACAGCAGCAAGTGCAAACCTGAAAAAAAACAGTGGGTAAGCAAACTGAACAAACTAAGATGAAATGAAATAAATGCAAAAAAAAGATTGTAAAAAATGTAAAAAAGAATGTAAAGAAATAAAGGAAGAAAAAATAACTAAAAATGAAAGTAAAATGGGGGGCCCGTCATGCTCTGAAATTATTGAACTCAATGTTCAGTGCGGCAGGCTGTAGTGTGCCTAATCTGTAAATGAGATGATGTTCCTCGAGCTTGCGTTGATGTTCACTGGAACACTGCAGCAATCCAGGACAGAGATGTGAGCATGAGAGCAGGGGGGAGTGTTGAAATGGCAAACAATCTGTTAATGTTCCTTTTATATTCCTGTTTCTCAGCTTGCAACTTAATGTGATTTAGCCATCGTTTTAGCCATTTGTTGTCGTAAAGTTCTTGTTAGAAATGTTTAAAGCAGATTGGCAGAAAGGTTGGGCTCCATTGCACTGCTGGTTTTGGTGCTACAGCAGCCCTAAGGGGCTAAATATCGCAGTGGAACTGCTACCAGCACTACCGGCTCCGATCACCACCTTGGGAAGGACGAAAGTATTACGTGCACCAGATGCATGTACAGTGGGCAGATTATGACATCAGTCAATGTCAGACTTTGATCTGGTGGCTGACCTGCCATTTTGGACCTCATTTTGGACCCGTGTTCAGCTGCCCAAGGGACCCCTCCCCAGTGCTATTTAAAGGCACCAGCATTGGACTTTCAGGTGAGGTGTTTTTGACTTTCTTTTGCTACTATTGAGTTAATGGAAGTATTGTGTACCGTGTTGTGGGAGGAGCTCACACAAATTGTTGGAACTGTAATATTCTGATAATTATTAAGGCCTAGTACAGATAAGAGCCTGACGGTTAAAGTAACATGAGTTTATTTACATATGTCTCGCATTTAAGGCTTCAACAACAACTCTCCACAAGGTTTTGTACAGCTTATATTACATAACTTCCTGTGATGATGCTTACAGTCTATTGACATATTCTGCCTAGTAACAACGCTCTATTACATTATACTACAGGAACCAGAAGGGTGGGGTGCTGGATTTCTCTAAGGAGTTTGTGGAGTTTGAAGGCCTCTGAGGAGAAAACTTGCTCTCAGTCATGGGGGCTTTAAGTTGCAGACCCTCTAGGGCTGCAGCACAACAGGAAGATGGAGCACAGGCAGCAGAGAGGGGAAACTGTGCACAAAGGATGAGGAGGAGGGCTGTCAGTAGAATAGCCATCTAGGGTATTCACAGAGAGCTTTCTCCTACTTCCGTCTCAGCCACAGCAGTGTCTAAGGTGGCCACGTTTCACCACGGATGTAGTCACTGCACCATGCCATCTTCTCCAACCAGACCTGCAGCCACAGAGCAAGGCAAGGATGCAGCTGCCCGTGATCGTTAAGGTCACCATCGTCCTCAATTTCTGCACCTGAGGATACTTCCAGGCTGGAGCCGGCGACATTGCTAGCATCTCTCAGTTTGCATCATTGCATCGGGAAGGTCACCGAGGTCTTGTACACAGGAGAAAGGACACAATCTTCTCTCTAAGTAGAAGAAGCACGTGGCTTTGCCAGGGTAGTGGGATTCCCGATGGTAAAAGGGGCCATCAACTCACACATGTGGCTGTGCTGGTACTTTATCTCAATGGGAAGATGTACCAGAATTGCAAAGGGTTCTGCTCTTTTAACATCCAGTTGGTGTGAGACCATGGGCAGAACATCGTCATCTTTGAGCCACCATGACGAACCATGCTTGGTAACAAGGGCTGCCCACTCTACACATTACTCATGACTCCCCTCTGCCAACAACCACAAATGGCCAGTGCTTGTATAACGAGATGCTGTGACCAGGGACAGCATAGTGCAAACTATTGGTATTCTAAAACAATGGTTATGCTGCCTGGACTGTTCGGGGGACCCTCCCATACTTGCTAGAGTGTATCTTCAAATTCATGCTGCATTCTACACGACCTGGTAATCATGAGGGCACAGCACTTGCCACCAGATCTTGGACAAACTACTCAGGAGAAGGAGGAGGAGGAAGGAGACATCTGAGACATCATCATTCCTAATGCACTGTCCGTGAGCAGCTGATCAGACTCCGCTTGCCCTGAAAACATTCCGACATCACCATTGCTCCACAGTTCCCCAACTTTGTTACAGACCATCACAGCACCCTCAAGGACAAATTCCTGAAATTAAGGAGACCACAAAACAACCATTCCATAACAACTTTATACAACAACACTTCCAATAATACATACAAAACTGAACTATTCACCCTTGTGCTTTCCCTTATGGCCTTCCTTGCAGGTGCCTTTACCTGTCCTAGTGCTCCTAGGCAGTGCTACCCCAGTGGCTGCAGCATAGCTGGTGGAAGGCTGTTGACTGTCAGTGGAGGAGACTGCAGATGGTCTTTCAGGATGACCTCAAGCAGCTCTGGGCCATGAAAGCCCCCCTTTGGACTGCACCACCTTGACCTGGGCGGCAGAAGTCAAGACTGGCTGGCTGAGAGACATTAGCAAGGGTGCTGGTGGATTGGCAGTTGTGACAGCACAAATGCTGTCATCCTGAAAGACGACAGCAGGTTCGTGCACCACAGAGCCACAGCCACTCTCCCAGTGTGCACCTTTAGTAATCCTAGTAATCTGCTGGAACACAGATTGTTGGACTGCTGTGACAGCCTGCAAGCCCCTTTGAACACTGGTATCCAGTCATGATGACAGCAGTCTGAGTCTGCATGACAGCAAGCATAGATCTCATGACCTCGGTCTGAACTTCCACTGCAGTACTCAGACATTGGGTGGCTTCTGCCTGTGCTGCAATGGAAACTGCAACATCAGCCATCTAACGCTGCAATCACAGTTGGGTCTGCAAGTGCTTTCATGGAGTTGGCCACTGTTTTCACAATGGAAAGGATGGGCTCCAAGCTCTGCGCAAAGCCTGTGCAATATTGGAGCTGGACTCCTCCATTCCCCTTGATAGTGACAACAGACTCTTTGGTAGGCCTGCTAATGCATCAAACATCTCTTTGTGCATGTTCATCAGCCTTTTTCTTTACACACCCGATCAAAGTCCTCATCTGAGTCTTCTGCAGCAAAACTCATCTGTGAGCTCAGTCCCAGGGAGCTGGTAGAAGTGCTATCCCTTCCCCCTTGCCTTGCTCCAGTGATTCACCACGTGCTGGTCCTGGCTCTATTACTATCCTCTGAAGTGCACACAGTGCCAGTATCTGGGCTGGTGGCTGCAAGTGTCAGATCAAATGATGGTGCTTCATCATCAGATGTGTGCTCTTGCTCACACCCTTGATGGCGAGGCTGCACTGGTTGGCTTGGTGGCTGTTCTTGATATCTGAAAGCAGAAATCCAGAAGGGGGCAATTGGGGTGAAGGAAGCTGGATGGATGGAAAGCAAGAGGTGCATGGTTATACCATCTGAAACTTGTACTTCATACCCGATTGCGGGATGAGGATGAAGTGGGATCTGATAATGTTTCAGTGATACTGGCTGCAACAGCCTCAATCACTGCCAGGCCAATTATTTGGTGCATTGTCTCCTATACGTGGTTTAAGCGTGCCTGTCCTCGACCAGTTCTCTGCTGCTCCCTCTGGTTGTGTGCGACTTTCTCCTGCAAGAGAGAGGGAAGCGTGTCAGCAATTGTGTTGCATTGTATGTGGGTGATGTGGCTGTCATACATGAATAACTGGCAGTATGTGAAAGCTGTGAGATGTGGGTGTGAGGCTTGCAGCAGTGGTAAATGTGTGAGGTTGCGGTGGAACATATGAATGTTAGGCATGAGTCCTGATTGTTGGAGATTGCTGATGGGTGAGTAATGAGGGTGTGGCACATTGGCTGTGTGTTAGGTTAATGGTGCAGTGGTTAGGACAAGACATTTGAAGATCCATTCATTGATCATCACCACTTGCACAAGGTCATTGACCTTTTGAGGCACTGCAACCTGGTCTTCAGGGCAAGACTCCTTGCATTGATCTCCGTGGCTGCTGGCTTCCATTCCCTTCACCATGTGTACCTTGAGGGCCTCCTGGCCCACTGTGGAAACATGACCTTTCTCCTCCTTTCTATCTCCTGAACTAAGACCTCCAGCACTGCATCAGAGAACCTGGGAGCCCTCTCTCTGCCCTGCTAGTCCATTGGTACTCTTTATTCCTTGTGAGAAACTGTTCTGAAACAGTTCCAAAACTTTCTGCTGTCAGAATGCACTTCCCCTTTAAGAAGTGCAGGCTGGTTTTAAGAAGTGCAATCTAGCTGTAACTTGTGTTAGCCTCACACACACATGGGCCCCCAGCTGCATACCACACTTCTGGGGCTGGATTTTGTCACACCAGTGGAGCCCATCCCACTCTGGCACAATCTAATGGCGCTCAGTCACTTAAATGCCTTGTGCCGGGATCTCCGTCCCTTTAAAGATGGGGATGCAGCCTCCAAGAGCTGCCACCCAATCACAGGGCTGGAAAATCAGTAGTATTGGCAACGCCATGAGAGTGGTGGCCACTGCCAGTATTACAAGAGGTCTTGTACTGGAGCCCGGACCCAAGGTAAGTGAGGCAGGCCACTAGGGCCAGACCGGCAGGTCCTATCAAGGGGTGGGGGGAGGGTAGACAGGTTAACATAGGCAGAGTGCTTCATGGTAGGGGCCCTCCTTGGGCCATAGATATCCCGAGGAGGAGGGCCGTCCCCCCCGCCCCCCGCCAAACCCGCAGGGGGATTGCCTTGTTTTACTGGGTGACCTCCCTATGTGGCACTGGCATCCACAGCCCAACCAGATCTGCCCTAGGAAGTCAGAGTGGCATCTTGGCAATCCTCCTGAAATCTCTTTGAGGTTCAATGTAGCCAAGGAAAAAAAATTTTTAGCGAATGTTCAGCTTTCACTCTAACTAGAGAAGGGAATCAATCCCCTCCGGGAACAATTATCTTATTCTAATACAAGTTTGGGGACTGTAGAAAGCTTCAAAAGGAGGCCCCAGCCGGCAAGAATTCCATTGAGGCCTTACAGGAGCCTAAAGGGAGGAATTACCCTGTGAAGACCAAGAACTTGTTCCAACATGTCCCCATGGCATATGGGCATAGGCAGAAGATCTTCTCCCAACCTCCTAACCAGAATTGAAAGGTCTGGTCTAAAGGGAATGTATTCCCAGTGGATCTGAGCTCCCTCACATATTCCCTGTTCCCTCTGAGCAGAAATCAAACTTAGTCCCTCTCCCATTTTTCTCAGTGAAGAGAAGTCACATACACCAGCCTGTCGTACTGCAGAATTGTATTTTAATTATGAGTTGCAAATATATTTTAAAGTGTACATTTTCTAGATTAAGATAATGCTTGCTTGAACTCTGCCATTATTACATTTTTAGGATATTAATTTTGGGATTCTTAAAGATAGCCTAAGGTTGCTAATTATATACAAAATTAATTTGGTTCAGTAAGTACATTTTATTGAAAACTAACACATTTTAAATAGACTTTATAAATCAGTAAATCATTTTTGGTCTATTGCAGGTGACCTTTGCTAGCACAAAGATATATAGCTAAGTCCCTTATAAATCTTAGAAGCTTACAGTTTCAAATCACCACACACTATTCATTCTAAATGTTACTAATAGTCTACAGTGAGCTATGGGGAAAATCTACTCACTGTAACCCTGGTTACATTTTTTTAAAATTAGGATGATTTAAAAATTGCTGATAATTCTGTTTATTTGTTTCAGTCAGCAAATCATTCAACAATAAATCAGGTGCTGAAAATATCCTTGAGCACTGGATTACAGTATACACACACACTCGATCTACTCCATCTAACGTAGCAGATAATAAGGAAATACTCATCATTTATTGTACAATCAATAGCCAGAGCAGGAGTGTTTATAGCAGAAGATATTCATTTAAAATACAATAATCATGTATTTAAGAATATAAGAAATAAGAGCAGAAATCGAGGCTTCTCTCTCATTGAATACGATCATGGCTGAACTCAGACAACAACTCCACTTTCCTACCTGATTCCCTTATCCCTTGAATCCCTTAGTGCCCAAAAATCTATCGATCTCAGCCTTGAATATACTCATTAATTGAGCATTCACAGCTCTCTGGTGGAGAAAATTCCAAAAATTCACAACCCTGTGAGTGAAGACATTTCTCTTCATCTCAGTCCTAAACGGCCGACCCTTTATCCTAAAACTGTGGCCAAAATTTTACATCAGGACAAAGGCCCCACACACCGGCCAAAAATTCAGGGTTGAGCCCGCCTCTGCTGGGCCTGGAATCCACACCAAATATTTAATGGCTGCGTTTGCTGACAATGCAACCAATAGGTGGCCCTGCAATGGCACATTTATTTATTTATTTAGAGATATAGCACTGAAACAGGCCCTTCGGCCCACCGAGTCTGTGCCGACCATCAACCACCCATTTATACTAATCCTACACTAATCCCATATTCCTACCACATCCCCACCTTCCCTATATTACCCTACCTATACTAGGGGCAATTTATAATGGCCAATTTACCTATCAACCTGCAAGTCTTTGGCTGTGGGAGGAAACCGGAGCACCTGGCGGAAACCCACACAGTCATAGGGAGAACTTGCAAACTCCGCACAGGCAGCACCCAGAATTAAGCCCAGGTCGCTGGAGCTGTGAGGCTGCGGTGCTAACCACTGTGCCACTGTGCAGCCCCTATGCGCAAACGCAGCCTGTGCCACTAAAACGTCACAATCTGCGACATCAAGCAGCTGCCAGGACTAAAGATGGCACTGCTCAAATAATCACACAAAGGCAACCTAAACACACGGCAGCACACAATGGCCAGAGGGAGAGAGCGAGCTGGCCGGGGGGGCAGTGAGCGAGCGGGCCGAGGAGTGAGTGAGTGAGTGAGCAAGCGGGCTGGGAGGTGAACGAGCGGGTGGGGAGTGAACGAGCGGATGGGGGTGAGCGAGTAGGCGGGCAGGGGGTGGGCAGAGGAGGAGGTCTTCGGCTGCGCTCTCCCCGCTTCCCCACCGCCGGTCTCTGCCTGCGTTACGTGATTACGTCATTTGCGCATGCGCCAACCCATCCTGGCAATGTGGAACGCAGTGCATGCGCAGAGAGTAGGAGCCAATCTGCGCCTGTGCGCAGTTTGGCACTGTCTGATGATGTCAGCTGCCGGCTGCGTTGTCAATATTAACTTTGATATTCAATATGGCCCAGGCCCGTAATTGGCCCCAGGCAGAACTTCCGCCCTTCTGAGGCTCTGTCTCCAAGAGCTGCCAGCCAATTAGCAGGTGTAGCACTTCCAGCTGCTTCTAGCGTGGCCCACATGGTGCACATGCTGGGAAGGTCCTGCTGTGCATGTGCCAGAAGCATCAGGAGTGCTCAGATCATGACGTCAGTTAGCCGTTCCGACTGATTTGGCACACATGTTTGAAACTTGAACCATGTAGGTCCACTGAATGGCTGTGCTAATCACTCTCAGCTTTTTTGATTAGATTAGAGATACAGCACTGAAACAGGCCCTTCGGCCCACCGAGTCTATGCCGAACATCAACCACCCATTTCTACTAATCTTACACTAATCCCATATTCCTACCAAACATCCCCACCTGTCCCTATATTTCCCTACCACCTACCTATACTAGTGACAATTTATAATGGCCAATTTACCTATCAACCTGCAAGTCTTTGGCTTGTGGGAGGAAACCGGAGCACCCGGAGAAAACCCACGCAGACACAGGGAGAACTTGTAAACTCCACACAGGCAGTACCCGGAACCAAACCCGGGTCCCTGGAGCTGTGCGGCTGCGGTGCTAACCACTGCGCCACTGTGCCGCCCTTGTGCACTGTGCTGCACAAGAAAATTGGGCGACTTAAAGAGACAGGCATCCAACTTGCCGGTGACGTGCTTTTGACTTACTTCTGGTATGGGAAAGTTGGTGGAAGTAGTGTGGAGTGTTTTGTGAGTATATTGTTGTGAGTTGATGCATCCTTACAGGGAAGGCAGAGGATGTGGTCACCTGTCCACATCAAGTTTGCAACAGGTATGGGGGCTGTAGTTGCAGTACCTAGGGGTCTGCAATATGAGAAAGCAGCCATGGTGAAACAGAAACTGGTCATGTGGGAGTGACGCTCCCTGTCCATTGCGGGTAAGACCCAAGTCATAAGGTGCGAGGCACTCTTGGTCTTGCTGTACGTGGTGCAGGTCTAGCCAAAACCCCACTCCTGCACTGTGGCGGACACCTGAGCCATTTTCCGTTTTATCTGGAGATCGAAAATGGGCCGTGTCCTCAGAGACAGGATGCTAAACCCTCTGGATAAAGGGGGAAAAAAACGTAGCCAACATCGCCCACATCCTGATGGTCACCTTTGTCTGTGGCCACATCAAGCTGTGCGTAGACCCTGGTACGCAAATACCAAGTGTCACTATATGCTGAGGTTCCAGCTGTCCCCAGAGTTGCGAAGGACACGTCTGGCTATGTTGCCGCAGAATGCTCCATTCATTTGAACCCTGCTGTACCACCTATCCTTCGTGGAAAAGGTTTTGCAGAAAAACACCTTTGACCACAAGTCCATCAGGCGGTGGTCTGCATGTAACGTCCTCGAGGCCCTGCAAGAAAAGAAGATGATGGATCCTGTCGGATGGTTCCCTGAGCAGACTGTCAAAATGCCTCATTGCCAGAACTTTCAAACAAGCACCAAGACATAGCTTGACTAGCAGTGAGAAGGGCCTTCCTAGTCAGATCTTTCCTGCATGCACAGAGCCTCACTGCCTCCACACACTGCCCTCGAGGTAGCTGTGGTGGGGAAGAGACCGTCGTCCATCTCCTTTTGGAGCAGGTCTGGAACGAGATGCAGTGGTTTTTGTTGAGGTTCATCCCGAGCAGCTCCATAACACAGGACTCAGTGCTGTATGGCCTGCTCCCGGGGACGCACTCCTAGATAAGCATCAACTGCTGCTGGAGGACCATCAACTTGGTGAAAGACGCACTTTGGTCTGCCCGAAACCTGCTGGTCTTCCAACGCAAAGAGTTGTCCACAACCGAGTGTTGCAGACTGGCACATTAGAAGGTCCAGAACTACGTGCTGAGGGACAGACTAAAGCTTGGGGCAGCCGCTGCAAAGGCTCAATGGGGAAAGACCACTGTGTAAGGTCCTCCTGCCATAGTACACCGAGGGGTTAGAACCTGTGTAAAAACCCCTCAGGCTGTCTGGACCAGAAAATGTCTTTGCTACGTAATACAAATGTACATTGTATATAAAATGGAAAGGAAGGGTTGTGAGGCACGTCACGGGCAGTATTGAAAGAAACTGATCTTTTTTGCACTTTCTGAAAGGTTCCCGATGAATAGTTTTGTAATGATTCTTTTTTATAAATTTTAAAAAACAGGATAGAAAAATGGAGCAAAGGCTGAAAAAACAGGAAGATCTGCACAAAGGGAGGGGAAAGAAGGCTCTCCACAGAGGCCCTACTCATCACAGGGTTTCAGAGAGCATTTCTAATAGCTCCTCCCCGCCCAGGATTCGTTCCTGATGTGCCTCAGATTTAATAAGGACGTGGTCATAGAAATGTGTCACCTCCTTCCACAGAATCTGCAGCCACACCAGTGTGAGGACAGCACTGCCAGTGGCTGTCAAGGTCACTGTCACTTTAAATTTCTACACAACAGTATCATTCTAGGTGGGAGCAGGTGACATTGCAAGCATCTCCCAGCATGCCATCCTTCAGTGCACCTGGGAGATGACAGAGGTCCTATATGGAGGTCCTATACGGAGCCTTGGATATCACAGGGGCAGGAATGGATGTTGGATGTTCCGGGGTTTAGATGTTTCAAAAGGAATAGGGAGGGAGGTAAAAGAGGTGGGGGAGTGGCATTGCTAATCAGGGATAGTATCAAAGCTGCAGAAAGGGAGGTCGTCGAGGAGGGTTTGTCTACTGAGTCATTATAGGTGGAAGTCAGAAACAGGAAAGGAACAGTCACTTTGTTGGGAGTTTTCTATAGACCCCCCAATAGCAGCAGAGACACGGAGGAACAGATTGGGAGGCAGATTTTGGAAAGGTGCAGAAGTAACAGGGTTGTGGTCATGGGTGACTTCAACTTCCCTAATATTGATCGGAACCTCCTTAGTGCAAATAGTTTGGATGGAGCAGTTTTTGTCAGGTGTGTCCAGGAAGGTTTCCTGACTCAATATGTAGATAGGCCGACTAGAGGGGAGGCTATGTTGGATTTGGTTCTTGGCAACGAACCAGGCCAGGTGGCAGATCTCTCGGTGGGAGAGCATTTCGGTGATAGTGATCACAACTCCCTGACCTTTACTATAGTCATGGAGAGGGACAGGAGCAGATGGGATGGGAAAATATTTAATTGGGGGAGGGGGAATTACAATGCTATTAGGCAGGAACTGGGGAGCATAAACTGGGAACAGATGTTCTCAGGGAAATGCACGACAGAAATGTGGAGGTTGTTTAGGGAGCACTTGCTGCGACTGCTGGATAGGTTTGTCCCGATGAGGCAAGGAAGGGATGGTAGGGTGAAGGAACCTTGGATGACAAGAGATGTGGAACAGCTAGTCAAGAGGAAGAAGGAAGCTTACTTAAGGTTGAGGAAGCAAGGATCAGACAGGGCTCTAGAGGGTTACAAGGTAGCCATGAAGGAACTGAAGAATGGACTTAGGAGAGCTAGAAGGGGACATGAAAAAGTCTTGGCGGGTAGGATTAAGGAAAATCCCAAGGCGTTCTACACTTATGTGAGGAACAAGAGGATGGCCGGAGTGAGGGTAGGGCCGATCAGGGATAGTGGAGGGAACTTGTGCCTGGAGTCGGGGGAGGTAGGGGAGGTCCTAAATGAATACTTTGCTTCAGTATTCACTAGTGAGAGGGACCTGGTCGTTTGTGAGGACAGCGTGGAACAGGCTGATATGCTCGAACAGGTTGAGGTTAAGAGGGAGGATGTGCTGGAAATTTTGAATGATATGAGGACAGAAAAGTCCCCGGGGCCAGATGGGATATACCCAAGGATATTACGGGAAGCGAGGGAAGAGATTGCTGCGCCTTTGGCGATGATCTTTGCGTCCTTCAGCATGGAGCTCGGTGACCAGTGGTGTTCCGCAGGGATCTGTTCTGGGACCTCTGCTCTTTGTAATTTTTATAAATGACTTGGATGAGGAAGTGGAAGGCTGGGTTAGCAAGTTTGGCGATGACACGGAGGTTGCTGGAGTTGTGGATAGTGTGGAAGGCTGTTGTAGGATGCAACAGGACATTGACAGGATGCAGAGCTGGGCTGAGAAGTGGCAGATGGAGTTCAACCTGGAAAAGTGTGAAGTGATTCATTTTGGAAGGTCGAATTTGAATGCGGAATACAGGCTTAAAGACAGGATTCTTGGTGGTGTGGAGGAACAGAGGGATCTTGGGGTCCATGTCCATAGATCGCTCAAAGTTGCCACCCAAGTTGATCGGGTTGTTAAGAAGGCGTATGGTGTGTTGGCTTTCATTAACAGGGGGATTGAGTTTAAGAGCCGCGAGGTTATGCTGCAGCTCTATAAGGCCCTGGTTCGATCACACTTGGAATGTTGTGTTCAGTTCTGGTCGCCTCATTATAGGAAGGATGTGGAAGCTTTAGAGAGGGTGCAGAGGAGATTTACCAGGATGCTGCCTGGACTGGAGGGCATGTCTTACGAAGAAAGATTGAGGGAGCTAGGGCTTTTCTCATTGGAGTGAAGAAGGATGAGAGGTGACTTGATAGAGGGGTACAAGATGATGAGAGGCACAGATAGAGTGGATAGCCAGAGACTTTTTCCCAGGGTGGAAAGGGCTATCACCAGGGGTCATAATTTTAAGGTGATTGGAGGAAGGTTTCGGGGAGATGTCAGAGGTAGGTTCTTTACACAGAGAGTGGTGGGTGCGTGGAATGCACTGCCAGTGGTGGTGGTAGAAGCAGATACATTAGGGACATTTAAGCGACTCTTGGATAGGTACATGGATGATAGTAGAATGAAGGGTAGGTCGTTAGTTTGATATTAGAGTAGGTTAAAGGTTCGGCACAACATTGTTGGCCGAAGGGCCTGTACTGTGCTGTACTGTTCTATGTTCTATGTTCTATGTTCTATGTCACGAGAGACGATTTCATTATATTCTTTTGAAGCAGTGAGAAGCAGGAGGAGGGGGCAGTGGCCATCGCCTGCACACACATGATTCTGTGGGCCCCCCATGTCAATGAGAAGAGGTACAGGAACTGCAACGGTTACCATTCCATTAAAATGTGCAGTTGGCGTGTGACCATACATGTACTACGATATCAGTGAATACCCACTCTGCTGGTAGCATTTATGATGCCTTCATCCTGAAACGGTCTGCCATTCTTGCCATCTTTGAGCCACCAAGAGGTGGGTGGCTGTTTGGAGACAATGACTGATGACCCTCCAGTACCTGAACTCTTGAGGGCAACAGGCATACAATGAAAGCCATACTGCCACCCTAAGCATCGTGGAGAAGTCCATTGGCGTGCTGAAGCAATGGTTCAGATGCCTGGACCACTCTGGGGAGGCCTACAGTACTCTCCGGTGCATGTATCAAAGTACGTGGTGATCTGCTATGTCCTCCACCAACCTGGCTCCACTATTCCCCACTTGCCATCGACTAGGTGCTCTCTTGGCCAAGATCCTGAAATAAAAGACACCAACAAAAAGCTTTCCATAACATCTTTATCCAACAACACTTCCAATTAAGCAAACCTTACAGAACTATTCACCCTTGTGCATTCCCTTAGTGCCTATCTTGCAGGTGCCTTTGCCTGTTCTATTGCTCCTACGCAGTGCCACTCCAGTGGCTTAAACATGATTGGTGGAAGGCTGCTGACTTTCAGTGGGAGCGACTGCAAATGGCCTTGCAGGACGTCTTCAAGCAGCTCCCGGCCTTGAGAGCCTGGCTTTGGACTATACCAGCTTGGCATCGGTGGCAGAGGTCTGGCTGCCTACCTGAGAGGCACCAGCAAGGACACTGGCAAAGTGGCAGTGGTAGGAGAACAAATGCTGTCATCCTGAGAGAGGACAGCAGATTCATGTTACACAGTGCCACTGTCCAGAAGCAGTGCCTCAGCAATCCTAGTTATTTGCTGGTGTAAGCCCGCACCTCCACTCTCACACTCTTAACTCGAAAGTCCAACCTGCCAACCTGAACCCATCCAGGTGGGAAAACTAGTCAAGGCTCATGACTCAATACAGTTCGTATTCTTTTAACAGTTTGTTGTGCCACCGATAAATTAAAAACATCAGTGCTGTGTGCTCTGATAACATCCCAGCTGTAGTACTGGAGGCTTATGCTGGAGAACATGCCACACCCTAGCTTAGCTGTTCCAGTACAGCTACAATACTGGCATGTACCCAACAAAGTGGGAAATTGCCCGGGTATGTCCTGTACACAAAAAGCAAGAAAAGTCCAACCCGGCCAATTCCCACCCCTTCAGTCTACTCTCAATCATCAACAAAGTGATGGAAGGTGTCGTCGGCACCACGATCACACGCCACTTAAACAGCAACAACCTGCTCACTGATACACAGTTTGGGATCCACCAGGGCCACTCAGCTCCTGACCTTATTACAGCTTTGGTACAAACATTGACAAAAGAGCTGAACTCCAGAGGTGAGGTGAGAGTGATTGCACCTGACATCAAGGCAGCATTTGACCAAGTGTGGCATTAAGGAGCCCGAGCAAAACTGGAGTCAATGGGAATCAGGGGGAGAACTCTCCGCTGGTTGGAGTCATACCGAACACAAAGGAAGGTGATTGTGGTTGTTGGAGGCCAATCATCTCAGCCCCAGGATATTGCTACAACTTGCACAGTTGAATCACAGAATCACAGAATAATACAGTGCAGAAGTAACCCTTCGGCCCATTGAGTCTGCACCAATGCATTAAAGATACCTGACCTGTCTACCTAATCCCATTTGCCAGCACTTGGCCCATAGCCTTGAATGTTATGATGTGCCAAGTGCTCGTCCAGGTACTTTTTAAAGGATGTGAGGCAACCCGCCTCTACCACCCTCCCAGGCAGTGCATTCCAGACCGTCACCACCCTCTGGGTAAAAAGGTTCTTCCTCAAATCCCCCTTAAACCTCCTGCCCCTCACCTTAAACTTGTGTCCCCTCGTAACTGACCCTTCAACTAAGGGGAACAGCTGCTCCCTATCCACCCTGTCCATGCCCCTCATAATCTTGTACACCTCGATCAGGTCACCCCTCAGTCTTCTCTGCTCCAGCGAAAACAACCCAAGCCTATCCAACCTCTCTTCATAGCTTAAATGTTCCATCCCAGGCAACATCCTGGTGAATTGCCTCTGCAGCCCCTCCAGTGCAATCACATCCTTCCTATAATGTGGCGACCAGAATTGCACACAATACTCCAGCTGTGGCCTTACCAAAGTTCTATACAACTCCAACATAACCTCCCTGCTTTTGTAATCTATGCCTCGATTGATAAAGGCAAGTGTCCCATATGCCTTTTTCACCACCCTATTAACCTGCCCTCTGCCTTCAGAGATCTATGGACAAACACGCCAAGGTCCCTTTGTTCTTCGGAACTTCCCAGTGTCAGGCCATTCATTGAATACTCCCGTGTCATATTACTCCTTCCAAAGTGTATCACCTTACACTTTTCAGCCTTAAATTCCATCTACCACTTTTCTGCCCATTTGACCATCCCGTCTATATCTTCCTGGAACCCAAGACACTCAACCTCACTGTTAACCACTCGGCCAATCTTTGTGTCATCCGCGAACTTACTGATCCTACCCCCCACATAGTCATCTATGTCGTTTATATAAATGACAAACAATAGGGGACCCAGCACAGATCCTGTGGTACGCCACTGGACACTGGCTTCCAGTCGCTAAAACAGCCATCTGTCGTCACTCTCTGTCTCCTACAGCTAAGCCAATTTTGAATGCACCTTATCAAGTTACCCTGTATCCCATGTGCATTTGCTTTCTTCATAAGTCTCCCATGTGGGACCTTGTCAAAGGCTTTGCTGAAATCCATGTAAACTACATCAACTGCACTACCCTCATCTACACACCTGGTCACATGCTCCAAAAATTCAATCAAATTCGTTAGGCATGACCTCCCTCTGACAAAGCCATGCTGACTATTCCTAATCAAATTTTGCCTCTCCAAGTGGAGATAGATTCTCTCCTTCAGAATTTTCTCCAATAGTTTCCCTACCACTGGTCTATGGTTCCCTGGCTTATCTCTACAACCTTTCTGAAATAATGGGACCACATTAGCTGTTCTCCAGTCCTCTGGCACCTCCCCCGTGGCCAGAGAGGAATTAAAAATTTGGATCAGAGCCCCTGCAATCTCCACCCTTGCCTCCCACAGCATCCTGGGATACAAATAATCCAGACCTGGAGATTTGTCCACTTTTAAGCCTGCCAAAACCTCCAATACCTTGTCACTCCCTATGACAATTTGCTTAAGAACCTCGCAGTCTCTCTCTCTAAGTTCCATATCTACATCCTCATTCTCTTGAGTGAAGACAGATGTGAAGTATTCGTTCAACACCCTACCAATGTCCTTTGGCTCCACCCACAGATTTCCCCCTTGATCCCTAATGGGTCCTACTCTTTCCCTTGTTATCCTCTTCCCATTGATATACTTACAGAATATCTTGGAATTTTCTCTACTTTTACCAGCCAGAGCTTTCTCATATCCCCTCTTTGCTCTCCAAATTGCTTTCTTAAGCTCCATCCTACACTTTCTGTACTCCACTAATGCTTCCATTAATTTGCTCTCCTTGTATTTGCTAAAAGCTTCTCTTTTCCTTCTCATCGTACCCTGAATGTTTCTGGTCATCCATGGTTCTCTGGGCTTGTTTCTCCTACCTATTACCCTCGAGGGAACATATTGGGCCTGTACCCTCCCCATTTCCTTTTTGAATGTCCCGCAATGGTCTTCTGTAGATTTCCCGACAAGTAACTCTTTCCAGTCTACCTTGGCCTGCCTTATTTTACTAAAATTCGCTCTCCCCCAATCCAAAACCTTTTTTTGCAACTAGTCTATTTCTTTCTCCATAACCATGTTGTGGTCGCTATCACCAAAATGCACCCCCACCAACACATCAACCACTGTCCGGCTTCATTCCCCAGAATTAGGTCCAGCACTGCACCCTCCCTTGTTGGATCCTCTACATATTGAGCTAAAAAGTTCTCCTGTATACATTTTAAGAATTCCACTCCATCTAAGCCCTTAACACGATGACGATCCCAATTAATGTTGGGAAAATTGAAATCACCTAATATAATTACCCTATTATTATTTTTACACACCTCTGCGAATTGCACACATATTTGCTCCTCAATTTTCCGCTGACTATCTACCTATGTCATTGGTACCAACATGTGACCTCTGCCTTATCACCCTCCCCCTTCAGGATGCCCTGCAGCCATTCAGTGACATCCCGGACCCTGGCACCAGGGAGGCAACACACCATCCTGGAGTCACGTTGATGGCCACAGTAGCGCCTATTTGTTCCCCTGACTATAGAATACCCTCTTACTATTGCTCTTCCTCTCTTTCTCCCTTCCTGTGCAGACAGGCTGCTTGTGGTGCCAGAAGCTTGGCTCTGTCCACACTCCCTGGAGGAACCAGCCTCATCAGCCTCCAAAATGGAATACCAATTTGCAAGTGGGACCCCAGGGGACTCCTGAACTACCTGCCTGTTTCTCTTGGTCTGCCTGGTGGTCATCCATTCCCTTCCTTCCTCAAGTCCCTTCAGCTGCGGTGTGACCACCTCTCTAAACGTGTTATCCACGATGCTCTCAGACTCGTGGATGCGCCACAATGTTTCCAGCCACCGTTCCAGCTCTGAAACCCGAGCTTCCAGGATCTGCAGCTGGACACACTTCCTGCACACATGCTGGTCCTGGGGACTGGATATGTTCCTGGAATCCCACATGCAGCAAGAGGAGCAAACCACGGCTTTAAGCTCTCCTGCCATGACTAAACCCTTTAAATTTAAAACTTTAGAAGACTATTATAATAAAAAAATAAATCAACTAAGTCTTGCTAAAACAATGACTTACAATTCAATCCAGTTTGAAAAATACCCACCAGGACTTACTCACCAGCCAGCTGTGCTCTTTGGAAACTCTCGGCTCCCCTCACGCTCTTTGAGGACAGGTAGGAAATGAAAGGAGTTCCCGCTCCCTCCTCACCAAACTCCCTCAGTCACAAAACTCCCACTTTAGCACTCTAATGCAGCCCCAAGTCAGCACTCCAGTGCAAACCAGTGTTTCAACGATGCTGTTATGACCAGGTGAGAAAGGCATATGGCGATCCCTCTCAGCCTTCACCTGGTCTTACCGTAACAGGGTTTAATTTTAAACCCAGAGAATACAGGCCCATTCTCCTTAATCTCTCCTCATAGGACATACCGCCATCCCAGGGATTAGCCTGGTGAACCTTTGTTATTCTATGGCAAGTATATCCTTTCTTCGGTAAGGAGACCAAAACTGTACTCAATACTCCAGGTGCGGTCTCACCAAGGCTCTATACAATTGCAGAAAGACTTCTTTACTCTTGTACTCAAATCCTCTTGCAATAAAGGCCTACATTTGCCTTCCCAATTGCTTGCTGCACCTGCATGTTAGCTTTCAATGGCTTATTAACAAGGGCACCCAGGTCCCTTTAGACATCAAGTCTCTCACCATTTAAGAAATACTCTGCATTCTATTTTTCCTACCAAAGTGGATACCTTCACATTTTTCCACATTATATTCCATCTGACATGTTCTTTCCCAGTCACTTAGCCTGTCTAAATCCCCTTGAAGCCTCTTTGCATCCTCCTCACAACTCACATTCCCACCTAGTTTTGTGTCATCAGCAAATTTGGAAATATTACATTTGGTCCCCACATCCAAATCATTGATATAGATTGTGAATATCTGGGGCCCAACCACTGATCCTTGCGGTACCCCACTAGTAACAGCCTGCCAAAGTGAAAATGACCCATTTATTCCTACTTTCTGTTTTCTGTCCATTAACCAATTCTCAATCCATGCCAGTATATTTCCCCAATCTCATGTGGTCTAATTTTGCTTGCTAACCTCTTGTGTGGGATCTTATCGAAAGTCATCTGAAAATCCAAATCCACCACATAGTCCAAATTAACTTAAACCTGAATTCATTTAATATGATCTGTTTATGAACTATACCTGTACAATATGGACAAATATTTTTCAAGTTCTCCCTTATCTATTCTGCTAGTTACATCCTCAGAAAACTCCAACGGGTTTGTCAAACATGATTTCCCTTTCATAAATCCATGTTGACTCCGCCCAATCCTACCATTACTTTCTAAGTGTCCAGTTATCACATCCTTTATAATAGGTTCTAGCATTTTCCCTCCTACTGATGTCAGGCTAACAGGTCTGTAGTTCCCCATTTTCTCACTCCCTCCTTTCTTAAATAGTGGCATTACATTTAATACCTTCCAATCTAATTCTAAACCGTGCATTAATACTTGAATTAGAGGATCATAGGAGTAGGAAAATCCAGAGTGAGAATGAGAAGGGTGGGATCAAGTGGTGAGCCTCAAGAAGGTCAAGATCATACTTGCAAACCAAAAATATTCACCAAAATGGTTTCCCAATTTGCATTTGATCTTCTCTGTGTAGAGAAGATCATTTAGTGAGCAATTAATGAAGTATATTAAATTGGAGCAAGTACATTGTAATGGACAGATGAGAATTGGTGTGTGAAGCTTCCACTTTTCACTTCTCAACTGACCGCAGATCGTGTTTTAAAAATAGCGATTAATTCCTGAGTATTTAACGGTCGAATAAACAGACAAATGACAGGATTTCTCCTCGGTTTTAAAAAAAGGTTAACTATTTATTAAGCAATACTCGAAAATGTTTGCAACCTCACCCACTCACGCATTCATACACATGCACAAATAGAAAGTAGAGGGTAGCATGCAATTAGAGTCCAATTGTTGTAAAGAGAGTTCACTTTGAAACCTTCTTAGTTTTCTGGGAGGAATTTTTAACAGCTTTGCAGGCCTGAATATTCCTTGTCTTGGAATTGATGGAGTGTCGCAGACTCCTTTCATTAAAACTCAGTTCAGAGTTGGTGGTGGAAGTCCTGGTTCAATTTCTCAGATGGCAATTTTTCAAGGTCACCTTGCAATCTCTCTGCCTCAGTAGTTTAAAGATGGTGCTGGAAGGGTCCTTGCTTAGTTGGATGAATCTCACAGCTTCTCTGGCTGGAATAACTTTTTGTCCACTCTCCCTCTCAGATAAATTACTTCTTTTAAGGTAAAAACTTTATCAGGTTTTGGATTCAGTCAGGTGACTCAAGACACTCTCCCCTGGGGTGTTCACACAATGTTCCAGGATAATGTTTTTTTCTAATTCATGGGAAGTGGGCAACGCTGGCCAGACCAGCATTTATTGCCCATCCCTAATTGCCCTTGAGAAGGTGGTGGTGAGCTGCCTTCTTGAACCGTTGCAGTCCATTTGGGGTAGGTATACCCACAGTGCTGTTAGGAAGGGAGTTCCAGCATTTTGACCCAGCGACAGTGAAGGAACAGCGATATAGTTCCAAGTCAGGATGGTGTGTGACTTGGAGGGGATCTTGCAGGTGGTGGTGTTCCCATGTATTTGCTGCCCTTGTCCTTTTAGTTGGTAGAGGTCGCGGGTTTGGAAGGTGCTGTCTGAGGAGCCTTGGTGCATTGCTGCAGTGCATCTTGTAGATGGTACACACTGCTGCCACTGTGCGTCGGTGGTGGAGGGAGTGAATGTTTGTAGATGGGGTGCCAATCAAGCGGGCTGCTTTGTCCTGAATGGTGTCGAGCTTCTTGAGTGTTGTTGGAGCTGCACCCATCCAGGCAAGTGGAGAGTATTCCAACACATGCCTGACTTGTGCCTTGTAGATGGTGGACAGGCTTTGGGGAGTCAGGAGGTGAGTTACTCGCCTCAGGATTCCTAGCCTCTGACCTGCTCTTGAAGCCAGGGTATTTATATGGCTACTCCAGTTCAGTTTCTGGTCAATGGTAGCCCCTAGGATGTTGATAGTGGGGGATTCAGCGATGGTAATGCAGTTTAATGTCAAGGGGAGATGGTTAGATTCTCTCTTGTTGGAGATGCTCATTGCCTGGCACTTGTGTGGCGCGAATGTTACTTGCCACTTATCAGCCCAAGCGTGGATATTGTCCGAGTCTTGCTGCATTTCTATATGGACTGCTTCAGTATCTGAGGAGTCACGAATGGTGCTGAACATTGTGCCTGAATGTGGTCCATTTTCATAAATAGGTTTTATTTCACACCTATTTTCTTGGCCTTGGCCTCGAAGTCATTCTGTCTAAAAAAGCCCTTGCAAGCCCAATTTGTGATGATAGGAGTCGCAAGCATGGAATGGGCTGTTTTACATGTCAATGTGCCTCCTCAAGGCGATTCCAGATGTTAATAATGGTTTCATCTTCAATAGACAAGCATGTTAATTGGCAGTAGAGGAGCAGATCACCTGACCTCTCTTTCCTTGTTGCTGGGTAGCAAAGTGTCCATTTTCTTGTAGCTTAGGTCAACAGTTTACTTTTATTTCATAATTCCTCCGGTTCATTTCATATTTCATCACTGTTCCCTCCATGAACATGATGATATGCACACTGTCTCACACAGGCAGAGTGTTTGATAGAAGATGACTGGAGCTGACCCCACTCCAGTACCATAATTTCACCGGAAGTGCTTTGGAAACTCTGTTTTCACACGTACGTGGGGTTTCTGCCAGACTTCTACCCAAGTTATGCTTGCAGAACGGAGCAGCTCCAAGGAATTCACAGTCATTATGTTGATGGAATTGTTGTATGTGAAATGCTGTTTCCTAAACATTATTAGTGGTGCCCATACTGTATAGTTGATCATCTGTTGTTCAGAAATAGTTAGACATTCCACAAAATAGAGAACTTAATAAGGTGTGAAATGTTCTGTTCAATCTCATGTGATTGAATAAGTGCAACAATTTATTGAAATTGATCAAAAGCAAACTGAATGGCGGATGCCATACTGATAGTATTAACAAGGTGCAAAATATTCTGTTTAATCTAATACAGTTAAATCGTTGGCAATTGTAGCACTTAATCATTCACAAATTGATTAAGTGAAATTAATTATAGCAGATCCTCCTTTGAATAGGAGAATTAGCTGAGACGTGAAATAACGGGCAAGATTTTAACTCCTCAAAACCCATCCATTTGCATCGAGTTAAAATTGGGCCTATCATTTCCGCCCTTAGGTCCCCTTGTCAAAATTTGATGTTGCAGAGTGGAGCAGGAGCAGGAGCCGGGCCTTGAAATTCTTAAGCGGTCGCTGGGCAGTCGTCAACAAAAACTAAGTGCTTTTCTTTAAAAAATGAAAGAACATTGTGGCTCTGCAGTCAGGAAGAGTGGATCTTCATAGTATAATGATCGTAATCAGCCACCCTTGCTGCTCCACCACCCCACGCCCACACATACACATACGCCCAGGGCTTATTTTCAGGCTGCTGTAGATGAGGCAAGCAGTCTGAAATTAATTTCTTTTAATGGGGGTGCTGACTGTGCACAGACTTCAGAAGCTCACCCAACTCATCTTATGACTCCACCAACAAACATCAAGTCGTTGTTTCCAAGACTGTCATTGAAGATCTTCCCTCCACAGCCACCAACCACATAGTCCCTGAACCCCACAGCCTACCTCTCCCTCCTTCCCAAGGTCCACAAACAGGACTGCCCTGGTGAACCCATTGTTTCAGCTTGTTCCTGTCCCACTGAACTGATTTCTTCCTATTTCAATTCTACCTTTTGTCCCTTTGTCCAGCCTCTTCCCACCTACGTCTATGCCTCCAACACTTTAACAGTTTCCTGGCTCTATCTGTCTCCCTTTCACCATGGATATCCAATCTCTCTACACCTCCATCCCTCACCAGGACTGTCTGAGGGCTCTCTGCTTCTTCCTTGAATAGATGCCCAACCAGACCCCATACAGCACCACCCTCCTCTGCCTGGCTGAACTGTTTCCACATTGAACAACTTCTCTAACTCCACTCACTTCCTCCTAATAAAAGATGTTTTGGGAACCTATATGGCTCCTACTTATGCCTACCTTTTTGTAGGATATATAGAGCATTTATTGTTCCAGTCCTACTTAGGCCCCTTCCTTACCTCCAGTCTGTTAATGACTATATCAGTGCCAGTTCCTGCTCTCATTCTGAACAAGAAAGTTTAATCAACTTTGCTTCCAATTTTCACTCGTCGCATGGTCGAATTTTGACTCTTTCCTTCCCTATGCTTCCTCAACTTCTCTGTCTCCATTTCTAGAGATAGGCTATCAACCAGTATTCACTACAAGCCCACTGACTCCCACAGCTGCCTTGACTACCCTTCCTCACACCCCATTTCTTGTAAGGACCCTATTCCATTCTCCCAGCTTCTTTGTCTCCATAGCATTTGTTCCAATGATACAACCTTCCACACTAGCACTTCCAATATGTTGTTCTTTTTCCTCAACTGCCCCCAACTATGGTTAATACGGGCCTTGACTGTGTCCATTCCATTTCATGTATTTCTGCTCTCACCTATTCTCCTCCCTCTCAGAACAATGATAGAGTTCCCCTTGTCCTCACCTTCCACCTGACCAGTCTCCATATCCAACAGATCATCCTTCACCATTTCCACCATCTCCAGTGTGATGCCACCACCAAGCACATCTTCCCCGTCACCACCTGCCACCCCCCCCCCCCCCCCCACCACCACTTTCAGCCTTCTCTGCGGCACCCTGATCCTCCCCAACAACACCTCCCCTTCCCATGGTGCCACTCCATGCAAGCACATGAGATGCAACATCTGCCCTTTTATCTCCTCCCTTCCCAGTGTCCATGACCCCAGGCACTCCTTCCAGGTGAGACAGCGATTTGCATGTACCTCTTTCAATTTACTATACTGAATTTGCTGTTCACAATGCTCCTCTTCACCCAGGCTGGGTGATCTCAGTTCAACAACAACAACAGCTTGTATTTATCTAGCACCTTTAAAATAATAAAACATCTCTAGGCACTTCAAAGGAGCATTATAAAACAAAATTTTACACCAAGTCACATAAGGAGATATTGTCAGATGACCAAAGCTTTGGTCACAGAGGTAGGTTTTCAGGAGTGTCTTAAAGGAGGAAAGCGAGATGGAGAGGCTGACAGATTTAGAGAGGTAATTCCAGAACTTAGAGCATTGGCTACTGAAGGCATGGTCGCCGATGGAGTGATTAAAATCAGATATGCTTAAGTGAACAGAATTAGAGGAGCACAGATATCCCGGAGGATTGTGGGGCTGGAGGAGATAGGGAGGGGAGAGGTCACTGAAGAATTTGAAAACAAGGATGCAAATTTTAAAATTGATGATTGAGCAGGAGCCAATGTATGTTAGCGAGCAAAGGGGTGATAGGTGAATGGGACTTGGTGTGATTTAAGACAGTGGCAGCAGAGTTTTGGATGACCTCAGGTTTACAGAGAGTAGAATGTAGGAAACCAGCCACGAGTGTGTTGGAATAGTCAAGTCTAGAGGTAACATAGGCATGAATGAGGGTTTCAGCAGCAGATGAGCTGAGACAGGGGCAAAGTCAAGCAATGTCGCAGAGGTGGAAATAGTCGATCTCAGTGATGGTGCGAATATGAGGTTGAAAGCTCATCTTGGGGTCAAATGTGACACCAGTGTCGTGAACAGACTGGCTTAATCTCAGACTGTTGTTAGGGAGAGGGATAGAGTCAGTAGCAGCTGGTGGAATAAGCATTCAATTAATAAATTAAAGCATCTGGAATTGAAAGCTAGGGCTGAATCTTCTGTGCCCACCGCCGATGTCAGTGGCAGGCGAAGAAAACGGCAGCCCGCCTGCAGCTGCATGTCACAGAGCCACCGCAATCTTCCATGCAGTGGTTTGTTTGAATAGCCAGGGTGGGCGGTCCCACCCAATCCCCGATCGCATGGCAGGGGGCGCGCTGTCCATCCCCAGCAATGGCGTCAGCTGCCTGTGCACAGGCGCTAACGTCATTTTTAAGGGCTGTGAACCCTACCGGAAGATTTAAATATTTAAAGATAAAGTGAATGAAAAAAAAACATTTATTTTGCCCTCTCCCCACCCCTCCAATAACCATTACATTAATTATTTGTCCTTCCCCCTTCCAAACACTTACCTTTACAATCTGACCTTGCCTCCGCCACCCCCCCCCCCACCCCCCACAAACTGCACAACTTTCACCTACAACCCTTTCCATCATTCCCTACACCCATGACATTACTTTGACCCAGTTCCCACCCTCACACTAAGAAACTTACCTCCTTCCGCTTTCCCCACCCGTGTGGCGCCTCGTTTCCCCAGATGGGGATTCGGAGGCGGGGGAGTACCGGCCAGCAGGCCGAAGATCGGAGCAAGAACTCAGGCAGTGACGTAAGTATTATTAATTCATTCATTTACATTTATTTATATATTCAAATAAGGTTCCCATCGCCGAGCAGTGGCGGGGGGGCGGGGTTGCCGTCACAAGGCCACGCCGCCGCTGGCAATATCAGGACAGGCCCTCCCAGCCTCGGGGTGCATGGTGGCCCTCTCCCGGAGGCATCCTCAGGCCCCCCCACCACAGAACCCGACACTTGGGGAAGAACTAAATCCAAGCCCTAGTCTCAGTAATGTTGCCATGAAGCTACCATCAATTGTCGTAAAAACCCATCAGGTTCACTAGTGTTTTTTGGGGAAGGAAATCAGCCATCCTTACCTGGTCTTGCCGACATGTGTCTCCAGACCCACAGCAATATGGTTGACTCTTAACTGCCCTCTGAAATGGCCTAGCATGCCACACAGTTCTCAAGGGCAATTAGGGATGGGCAACAAATGCTGGCCTTGCCAGCGACACCCACATCCCCATGAAAGAATAAAAAAAAGCTAGGGAATGGAGTTTGGATGGGGACTGAAAACCATGGCTTTAGTCTTCCCAGTATTTAATTGAAGGAAATTTCTGTTCATCCAGTGCTGGATGTCAGATAAGTAGTCTGATAGTATAAAAGTAAGGCTCAAAGCTTCCAGTCGCCTGTCATTTTCATTCTTCACCTTGCTCCCACTCTGACCTCTGTCCTCGATCTCCTACAGTGTTCCAATGAAGCTCAATGTAAGCTTGAGGAACAGCACTTCAACGTTGAATTCAACTATTTTAGATCGTAACCTCTACCCCCATTTTGTTTCCTTTTTCTTTGCTGGTTTTGGTTTCTCTCTTTTTTTTTCTCTTTCCTTTGCTTTTGGATGGCAGCTGTTCATGATTCACACCTCCTCTAGTCACATCTTTCATTTCTTTACTTGCCCCATTACCTCCTCCTTTTGCCTTGCATCATCCCCTTTTGTTATTTCATCTCTTCTGCCTTCCACCCTATCATAGCTGTTCCCTTTTGTTCTTTCTCCAACACTCCCCCCTTTCGCTGTCTCTGTGCTTTCTTTAAACCTCTAACTTTTCCCAGTTCTGATGAAAGGTAATCAACCTGAGACGTTAACTCTTTATCTCTCTCCACAGATGCTGCCAAACCTGCTGGGTTTTTCCAGCATCTTCTGTTTTTATTTCAGAGTTCCAGCATTCACAGTACTTTGCCTTTGTCATATTATGAGGCACAAGACCCAGTTTTGGTCTGACCTCAGGCTTTCGGGTTCAGATGCATATTTCAGCCATTTTTGGCTTTTAAGTCTGAAACAGGACTCCAACAAATTTAATCCCCATTGTCTTCGGCTTCTGTCACAATCTCTGTTACAGATTCCATCCTTCTCCCTGGCCATTGTCTTAGGTTGAAGCAGACTATTCACAGCCTCGGCATCCTATCCACTGAAGTTTCAGCCATGACTCAGTTGGTAGTATTCAGCTCTGAGTCAGAAGGTTGTGAGTTCAAATCCCACTCTCAAGTCTCAAACTCAAAATCCAAGATGACACTTCAGTGCGGCACCAAGGAAGTGCTACACTGTGGGAGCTGCTGTCTTTTAAATGGGATGTTAAACCAAGGTCCCGTCTGCCGTCTCGGTGGCTGTAAAAGATCCCAAGGCACCATTTTTAGGAAAAGAAGCTGAGTTCTCCTATGTCCTGACCAATATTTATACTTCAACTAACATCACTAAACAGATTATCTGCTCATTATTACATTGCTGTTGTGAGATCTTGTTGTGCACAAACTGTCTGACACCTTTCCAACACTACAACTGTGACTACATCTTAAAAGTATTTGATTGGCTGTAAAGCACTATGGGACACCCTGAGGCCATGAAAGATACCAAATAAATGCAAGTCTTTCTTTCCAAACCAAAACTGAGTTTCTGATTCCATCTCCACCTCCACCCATCAGCTGCTGAAAACTTCTTTCAGGGCTTTGTGTCACCAGGTTAGACTGTTCTGATGCTGCCCTGCCCATCCTCCACCCTTTGTTAACCAGCTCATTCAAAACTCTATTGACCAAATCCTAATCCTAATCAAAATTCCATCATCTCTGTTCTCACAGACCTACATTAATACCCAGTCCTCCAGTGTTTCAGATGTTAAATTCTTGTTTAAATTATGTCATGGCTATGTACTTCTGGCCCTCTAACCTCCTCTAGCCATGCAACATCCTACTCCCCTCCATGTTTCTCTGACCCTGATTCTTGTGCATTCCCCCCTTTACCCCACCATTGGTCGCCATGCCTTTAGATGCCTAGATCCCACACTTTGAAATTCCCTCCTTAACCTCTCTGTCCTGCACCTCCCTCTTCTTCTTTAAGATGAACCTTAAAACCCATATTTGGCCAAGCTTTTGGTCTCCCCTCCTAATCAGTCCTTCTTTGATTCAGCATCTATTTTTTGATTACTCCTCTGTGAAACACCTTGGGCGATTTTCTCTGTTAAAGGCATTGTGTAAATGCAATTTGTGGTGTGTATAGGTTTCTTCCCATTCTAATACATATTTTTCAGTGGCAGTAAAACTGAATTGTTTATAGCTTGACATTAAGTTGAGTGGATCTGGCTTCTGGCTAATGAATCCTTCTGAGTTTCCGCCAAAATATGCACCATAAATATGACACCTAGTTTTAGTCATTCTTAGGACACGAGTGATGCTGGCAAGGTCAAATTTATTGCTCATCCTTGGTATATCTTGAGAAGGTGATGGTTAGCCATTTTACTTGTACCTCTTCTCATGTGGAAAGATGCCTCAGGAAGACATTCACAAAACAGAGGCAAGATGGTCCTTAAACTGACGTTGAACAACAAATGAATGATGAAAATTCCATTACACGCTGAGTAAAAATATGGATGTGTACTTGATCTATTTCATCTCAGGTCTCAGATAGCATTGAAATGTGAGTCATATATTGCACAAGCAACAGGCAGAACCAGAGCAGTCACAGGAGAGTGAATTTCATTAAAAAACACAACAATAGAGAGTCAATTTTCTTCTTTCGAATATGTCAGATAAGTATCAGTTACTGCAGAAGGATTTGTATAAATACTAGTCAGTCACATACTGTAGTGTTAACCCCTTCATCTCCCGTTGAATGGAGCTTGAGTATTTTACTGCTGATACTATGGATGCTTTACTATATATAATAAGATGCCTGAAACTGCTCGCCTTATTTTTATATTCAACTCTGGTAAAACCCAGAATCCCATTTGACTTTTTATGTCCTTTTTTTATCTGTACCAGCACCTTTAAATATTTATTTATCTGTTCCTCCAGTAAATATACACTTCCTTTCACTGTCCTCTTACCAAAAATCCACAAATTCACATTGCTCTGCATCAAACCATATGTGGCACCTATCGGCCCAATCAGCTAACCTGTCTACATACTCGGGCATTCTTCCTCACTTTTTGCATTTCCTTTGGTAACAAAACAAAGAAAACTACACTGTCCTTGTGTAAGACATTAATTAGGCCTCCTCTAGAACACTGTGTTCAGTTTTGGTTCCTTCACATGGCAGATGGTATGTGACACTGGAAAAGATTCCGAGGAAGACTATTAGATTGATATCTAATTTAAAGGTCTTCAGCTGCTGTGATTGGCTTTTTGCTCTAGAAAAGTGTAGACTTCAAAGAAATTTGAATGAGGTCTTTAAAATAATAGTAGTATTAGATTCAGTCCCTGTGGATAGACTATTTGAGTTAGACAGATTAGGAGGGAACCGATGACATGAGTATAAGTTACATAAGTATACAACGAGTTGAGATGTCAGAAGGTAGTTCTTTTCAGAGTTTTTGGTTTGTGCAGGAAGCATTAACTCTTCCTGACATTGAAGGCGATGATGGTGATGAAGTAAAGGGATAAGCCCCTTCATTAGCACATCAGGAAGACAATGCACAGGAAAGCAAGGAGGTGGAACTAAAGGGCTATCCGCCTGCACCCACAGCAATTAGGCAGAAATTTACAATGGAGTGCTTTGTAAAGCCTGTTAAAATTCCCCATCCTTGTCTGTACCTTCCCCATCCTTACTGCTTCACAAAGATTGATATTCTCAGTGGCTTCTGTACCAGTGGCGCAGTGGTTAGCACCGCAGCCTCACAGCTCCAGCGACCCAGGTTCAATTCTGGGTACTGCCTGTGTGGAGTTTGCAAGTTCCCCCTGTGTCTGCGTGGGTTTCCTCCGGGTGCTCCGGTTTCCTCCCACATGCCAAAGACTTGCAGGTTGATAGGTTAATTGGCCATTAGCAATTGCCCCTAGTATAGGTAGGTGGTAGGGAAATATAGGGACAGGTGGGGATGTGGTAGGAATATGGGATTAGTGTAGGATTAGTATAAATGGGTGGTTGATGGTCGGCACAGACTCGGTGGACCGAAGGGCCTGTTTCAGTGCTGTATCTCTAAACTAAATATAGTAGTTATACTCTCAAATCTCACCAGCTTCGTCCATTAAGTTGGAGACAACTACAAAAATGAACTCTAAAGTTGATTTGATTAAATAATGTTTAAATTCCAGAATAATTTTCACCAAGAGCTTCCAATAATTTCACACACTCTAACTGCATCAATTTCTTACCACCCCATCTACCATTGGTTCCAGCTATCTTATTTGCTGTAGCTCCCAATCTATTTGTTTGACAAATGATCGCTGAGTGATGGATACCTGGGAAGATTACTTTGAGCTTTCGGAGACTGCGGTGAACCTTGTCTGGGTAGAGTTGCTGTCCCCTGAGGAATACACATGCAGCTTCCATTCATTTGCATTGTTAAGGAGAGCCAAGGCTGAATCTGAAGCCTCTGTAAAGATCGTAAAATGTTTTGCCCTGCCTTGCAGCCCATTGGTACAGAGTAAAGTATCAGATGTGTTATTGGTCAGTGCCATTACAAACCAAGTAGTCTCAATCAAGCCTTCAAAGCCTGTGAACATGTTCGGGCTGACCCTCAAACAATCAATTAGAGCAGTGATAACTATCACTTTGGAAGCTGCCGATGTCCTTAGAAGCTCCTCTAGGTGCTTTGTTGCTACAAGAATTTCTGGGCTGTCACTCTAAGCCAGTCATGAAGAACTCCTGCAATGTTTGCTAGGTATCGATCAGATTGGCTGCAGGTGAAATCTATGCTGCCAATTAATTCTTCTTTTGAAGACTGAGTCCCTGAAACGTGGGCTTCCAAGCTCTTTGTCAAAAGCTGTTGTTTCTCCAACCTCTGTGGAAAAACTGCATTCTCACTCCCATCTGCTCACTCTCAATAAAGCTCAGCACTTCACCCACTGAAAACACTTCTGATTCACTAACTGTTTCCTCCTGAGTGATGTATCTAGGCTGTATCTAGGTAATATATCATGACAAAGTTCGTGAAGATGGGTCAAGAGTTGTGAATCTTGATGAGACCAGCTGTTCATCTGAGCAATCCCAGGTCAACCCTTAGGATTTCAAAATCGCATCAGTGTATATAGCTGTGTAAACACTTACATAACTTATTGAACAAATAGTGACTGGATATATGACCACTGCAATACTTTGATAAATTATTGAAAGCTGAAATGACTTGTGGTCTCACTTGACTTGCCTTTTCAAATCTTATCTTGTCACCCAGCCTCCTACTGTTTCTCTTCCTATGAGCTCCAGAGATTCATCTACATGCACACTTAATGTTTTCAAAATTAATGCTCCTTCTCCAGTTGCAGTTCTTTGGCACTAGTTATTCAGTTTGTAAAGAAACAACTGTGTAAACGGTGATTGTTACTTGCACTTCTTTTCACCCAGGTGTCTGCATCCATTCTATGATGATAATGTTTGGAAGTGCTGGTTCTCTTTAAACACCTCTGCATCCTTTCAATAACCCCTTATGGCAGACAATGTGAATTCAGGCAATGATAAGAGTTAACAAGACAATATTAATGTTAGTATTCCCTGCAAATAATGTAGGGTTTCTTTCAGCTAATTAATGACACTAAGAGGAAATGAAAGGTCAGGGGAATGTAACAGACTGTGCCATATCTTGGCTGTGTGACATCATTAAACCTCTTTCTGCACCTTGTAACAGCTCGCGAGGTGGCGGATGTTGCACTAGCTGTCTCAGCAATCCCAATTTATAATTTTTTAAATTCATTTACGGGATGTGGGCATCACCAGTAAGGCCAACGTTTATTGCTCATTCCTAACTGCGGGGCAGGAACCTTTAGCAGCTAAGTGCCCTGCTGGGCATGTTTAATGCAAAGCATATTTCCATTAAAGGCATGAACAGTTTCAGAATGTGCTAATGACTTCACATTGTCTCAAATTCCATGTGGTGTGTGCAAGTATACAATTATGATGGCCATTTATCTAGTATTCCTACCAATTATCCTAATCAACACCACATCTGCTATATGTCTCTCTGGGATTGAAACCATTGTGAACTTAATCTAACTTCATACCAAAGTCACAGGCAGGGGTCGGCAACATGTCTATACATGGAGACCAGTGTCTTTGGTAAAACATTTTGAGGTCTGTGACTGGTAATTTCATAAAGTTCCCATTGGCTTTTTCTTCCAGACCGGCTTTAAAAAAAAAAGCACAGCTGTCAGTTTCACAGCTGACAGGTGCTGAGAACAGGAATGACACTTATGAACTTCGGACCACTTTGTGTTTTTTCGGCAGCTTCCATTTCTTTTTAAAAGCCCGCCAGAAAACCATGAAGCTGTCTGAAGATCGGAAACCTCTGTTCCTGCTCTCAGCAACAGTCGGGTGGGAGGGAGGGAGAGAGAGAGAGAGGTACGAGGGATAGAGAGAGAGAGAAAGAGGGGGCAGAGAGAGAAAAGGGGGCAAAGAGAAAAGGGGTAGAGATAGAGAGAGAGTGAGGTTCAGGGAGAGAGAGGAGGGCAGAGAGATAGAGGAGGGGAGAGAAAGTGAGGAGCAGAGAGAGAAGGGGGCAGAGAGAAAAGGAGGCAGAGAGAGGGAGAAAGGGAGAAGGACAAGGGGATGGGGGAGAAAGAGAGGGGGGAGAGAGACAGAGAGATGGGAGAGAGAGTGGAAAGGGGATGGGGGGCAGAAAGAGAGGGAAGGCAGAGGGACAGAAAGAAGGGAGGCACAGAGAGAGAGAAAGGGACAGAGAGGGGGGGCAGAGAGAGAGTGGGACAGAGAGAGCGTGAATGACACAGAGAAGTGTGACAACACAGAGAAGGAGGATGACACAGGGAATGACACAGGATGGGGTAAGACACAGAGAGGGGAGGGAACAATACAGAGAGGGGGACAACACAGAGCGGGGGGACATCACAGAGAGGGAGGAACACAGAAAGTGAGGAACATAGACTGGTAGGAACATAGACAAGGAGGGAGAGAGACAGACAGACACAGAGAGAGGAAGAGACAGACAGAGAGAGAGAGGAGGAAGAGAAAGAGATCAAGATCACTCCTGATAGATGGACATCTATCTGGAATACGTTGCATCGCTACAAGAAGTGTGCGAGGAGACATTGATTACTTGTGCAACCAAAACAAATGATAGATATCTCACTAAATCAGTGTCCAACATAGTGATGAGAAACTATGTCAATAAATTAGTCTTCTCATTTAAAGCTTCTTCACAAAAGTGCACATTTGTTGTTGTTTTGATTAATAGTAAGCTACATTTGTAATGCCTTTATCTTTCCGAAATTGCCTCAGCAGCCCTCTATGTAAGACAAAAATCGTAATGTGGCCCCTCAACCCAAAAAGGTTGGACACTTCCCATCTCTCTCTTCTCCCCCCACCCCACCCCACCCTCTCTCTGTCACCCTCTCTCTCTCTCTCTCTGTCCCCACTCCCTAGCAGCTAGGTTATTTTAAATCACAAGTTCAAAGGATTGTGTTGTGTAAACCCATTTTAAAATGGCAAAAGTCACTTCGGGAATGTCTTGATTTCTACACGCGGGTACGCATTACTTTCACTTGGGACACAAGTTCAGTGACATGTTGAAAGTTGCTCGAATTTAATTTTGATATAAATGTCACAATTCCACGACTATCCATTTGGAATCACATTGTTCCAGAATTTGTGTTGCGGGGAAAACAGGCAAGAATATCCAAAGGGTCTCCAAAAATCAGCACTGTAAGTTCCTCATGAATACAAGAGTATGGTGAAATGGGGCTGAGTGATATTGGCAAAAACAGCTTGCTGCTAACCCATATACAATAGTTAGTAAATACAATGTAACGGATAGCTTTAGTAAACCTTAACCTATGATGACTATCTATGATTCCTTAACAAAATCCATGCTGCATTTGCAGTTTTAAAAACTATCAGGGAAGACATAGTAAAAAGTTATTATGTTTCAATGTCCATGTTAGAAACGGCCATTAACTGATTTTATTGTTGCTGCTAATTGGATTAAAGGACAAGTTTTACTATGTCAAAGATCAGTAACTGCAATGTGCATCATTTACTATCCAGTTTGAGGGCAGATAATCTGAATGTTCAAATGTCATTTGAAAGTTTTCCGTATCATATAATTACAATATGTTAAAAGCGCACCTTTGCTAACTGGTAACATATTTGGCTCAGATAAACTGGTTCGTCTGGAGCAAAATCTTACAGATAGTGACTAAACATTTTATAACTGAATAATACATGCAGTAACAACTGCTCAACCTTTTACAGAAAAACTTTTTGTTAATAATGGTCTTGTCAGAGCTGAATTGGAATCAACAGTGATAGACTGAGATATAGACATAAATTAATTTAAGAGAATTGCTTTATTGGAGGAACTGAAGGACGTTCTTTATTTTTAATTGTGTTTATCTAATTTTGTCATTAGCTTTGGTGAGTAAATGACATTTTGTCCATGGGAGATTCTGTTGTTTCTGTATTTTAGAATCCAGGACCTAGTTTAACAGCCTGTCAAGATGAATAAACTATTCTTGACTACCTACCGTTAATCTCTCTGTCCCTTCCTGTCCCACGCTGCTTTTCTGTTTTACATGACTCCTTCTGAAGTACCATCTGCTCCATCTATAAAACTGTCTTGATTTGAAAATCACTGTCCTTTTGTTGGTTGCCCTGTCTTCAGACACATATTACAAGCAGGTGGAGAAGTTGCACAAACATTGATCATCACTGGTTAAATTGTCTTTTGACAACAGCAATGTGAAAAATGGTCTGTCTTGCTATTGCTGATTTTCTACTGCCTCACCTCCATGACCACAATAACAATCCTCTCCTTGAGTTCCATTGTTTATCGGATGAATTTGCACTCCTGACACAGTGTGAATCCACAGAGATCATCCGATAAGGTCTATCTACCACCTGTGACATAGTGTAGCTAGCTCTATTCTGTCAACAACAGTAATCACATTGGCATTGCACACTATTTTGCTTGCTAGCTCGCTAATACAGTTGTGCTGCTTTCCATTGATATTTGTATGCTCTGCTACTTTATTTAAAGGGAGAAATGTGTTTTAAATTCGACTGTGTTTTGATGGCATTAGCTGGGCTGTACTCTTTATATACAGATTAATTGCCCCATGTCTGTGGCTGAGTTAATAATTTTGTCAAATGATCATGGTGCAATATGTCAGTGCCTATCCCTGGTCGTAGGATAAAATAACCTAAATCCCTTCTAGACCAAACAATTAAAATCTTATAATCTTACAATGCTTAATAGCTATCTAAATCTAAGTATAATGATTATTCTATTTTTTCTTCTTCACAGGCAGGGTCACCAAGTGTTGATGGTATTAGAATTATCATCCAGAGGGCATTAATTCAAATCCTGCTGTCGCAAACTGAATTCACTAAACCTGCTAATTTGTAGATCAGCCCTTGAAAAAATTACAAAAGTCACTGGATTGTTGTGAAAACCCAACTGGTTCACTAATGTCCTTTGAGAGAAGAGTACCTGAACCTACCTGGTCTACCAGTGCCTACACATTACACCAGTCCTTACACGTTACACCAGTCCCATACTATGGGCTGAATTTTACCAAAGGAGAGGAAGTCCCGATGTCAGGGTTCAATACAGGTCACATGGCCATACAGGCGGGTGGTGGGACATCCTTGGGGGGATTTTGCCATCTGAAGCCAATTAACGGCTGGCAGGCAGGGGAGCCACCCAATAACAGGTGTCAGCGGAAGGAAGTTTCAGCATGTCAAAGGCTGGTGCCATATTTAAAGGGAACTCAGCATCCTTCATACATAAGAACATAAGAACTAAGAGCAGGAGTAGGCAATTCAGCTCCTCGAGCCTGCTCCACCATTCAATACGATCATGGCTGATCTCATCTCGGCCTCAACTCCACTTTCCTACCCATTCTCCATAACCCTTCAACCCATTACTAATTAAAAATCTGTCTATCTCCTCCTTAAATTTACTCAATGTCCCGGCATCCACTACACTCTGGGGTAGTGAATTCCACAGACTCTCGACCCTTTGAGAGAAGTAATTTCTCCTCATCTCTGTTTTAAATCTGATACCCCTTATCCTAAAACTATGACCTCTCGTTCTAGATTGCCCCACCAGAGGAAACATCCTCTCTACGTCTACTTTGTCAATCCCCTTAATCATCTTATATACTTCAATTAGATCTCCTCTCATTTTTCTAAACTCTTGCGAGTAAAGGCCTGAACTGCTCAATCTCTCTTCATAAGACAAACCCTCATCTTTGGAATCAATCTCGTGCTGCATACATAGAGGGCATTAGAAGGGGAGCTGAACAAGGGAGGCTGTGCATGGATGACTGGAGTCAGAGCAAGGGTTGCACCAAGGTTCAGTGACGACTTGCTGGAAGTACTGTTGCAGGCTGTGAGAGAACAGAGAGAGGTGCTTTTCCCATGTACAGGAGGAGGAGACCAGCAAGCCTCATGAAGAATGCATGGCTAGTGGTGGGCGAGGAGGTCAGCAGCTTTGCACAAACATGTGTGCAGTGCTGTAAGCATTTTAATGAACTGGTACAGTCTGGTAAGATGAGTGGCATTCATAATAGCAAGCATGCATCCCTGCAGGTCATAAATGGCACCCATGAGATGTGAGCCCGTGTGGCAAACTCATGCATCGGGCATGGCCAGGAAACAGCGTGCACAGTGAGACACAGAGTAGCCTTACATCGGAGACCCATGGTCAATCAGAGTTGCTCACTGCATTGCCAAGACTGAATGGCCGCTTTGCAGCAGGCCTCCCAAAGACATGATGTTGGACATGGAAGCTGGCATAGGCTAACGAGCACTGTGGGCATATGAGAGATGAGTGACCCCATGTGTGTATGTGGTTGCAGGGGAAGCATGCTCAGAATGCCAGGGACTAGAGAAGAAGTGGACGTGGTGAGCCATTCATAGCTGTAGTTGTAGTGACCCCAATGGAGGAGGCAGTGGAAATAGGATGGGTTGCAGCAGGGCAGCCTGTCGCTGAGGATAGGTGGGGTGGAGCCCATCGAGAGTGAGCAGTACAATGGATGCCCGCATCAAACCTCCCAACGTGAAGCTATGGTGCCTCTGTCGGCTTTGATAAACACAGGAAGCTCCAGATCAAGGACAGGCAGCAGAGGTTGATTGAAAACGCAACTCATTAACATCACTTTTACTCACTACAGGTCCAGTGATGGTTGAGGGACCAATGGCAGTTCCAGGATCACATGAGACCTCAGAGGAGGATCCACCATCTGAGGAAACAACATCACATCAGTCCAGCCCAACCTCTGCCAGTGCAGTTACTCTCACATTGCTGGGCATTGATGTACAGTTCACACAGAATCACAGTATTATTACAGCACAGAAGGAGGCCACTTGGCCCATCATGTCTGCACCAGCTCTCCGAAAGAGCAATTCACCATTCGTCCGCCTTCTCCCTGTAACCCTGCACATTCTTCCTTTTCATATAACAGTTTAATTCTCTTTTGAATGCTTCAGTTGAACCTGCCTCCACCACACTCTCAGGCAGTGCATTCCAGACTTTTACCACTTGCTGTGTGAGAAAGTCTTTCCTCATGCCACTTTTGCTTCCTTCAACAATTACTTTAAATCTGTGCCCTCTCGTTCTCGATAGTTAGACTCGCACGAGCAGAAAAGGGAAGCAGTGACAGCTGCAGTCACTCTCCATCAGAGGATTAAGGAAGGGCTCAGCGATGCTCAGCTTCACACAGATGGCAAGTCTCGGGAGTCATCAGCAAAGCAGCAGCTGCTGGAGCAGCAGCATGAAATGTTTGGACATCTGTCAGAGTTTCCAGAGGCTGTTCACTCCCATGCAAATACAATTGAGGAGATGATCCATGCCATGAGTGGCGCCATGTCTCAGGCATGTGAGCACATGGCATCCTCCATTGAGAGTGGCAACCCTTATGGAGAGCCACATACAGCATACCATCCCAGTGGATGCAGCAGATGTGTGCCAACCTCCACAGTATGGAATCAACCATGAGCTGTGTTGAGCAATGGGTCGGTGAGATGGCCCTGAAATGCCTGGACCTGCTGCCAGGTGTTCAACAACTCAGGTAAACAGGGAAGAGCAGGCAGGCCTTGAAGTGGTTAAAGAGCGGCAGCCTGAAGCCTATGGGGGCTCTTATCAAGGTGCTTGTTGCTTTGATGGTGGCAGATCTTCCATCCCTTTGGCAATGACAAGAACACTTCATGAAGTCCTGATGACAGAGGCAGCCCCTGCACCGATGCAGGTGCCCTGCACCCCCTCCTCCCACCATGTGTGTAGCCCCGCCCTCTGGTACATAGCATCGCTCACCTGCTTGGTGAATGATGTGCCGCTGATTGGGATATTCCATGTATGTCTTCAGATGATCCCTGGAATGAGCCTCAGGTGTAAATGTTGAGTGCCATGGTCATCTTCACCGCAACAGGCAATGGGTTGACACCACATCCCATTGGCCTCAACTCCTCCTGCAGCATTCCACACAGCTCTGCTACCACCTACCTGGATGCACGCAGTCTTCGGAGACACTGGTGCTGTGACATCTCCATGAAGCAGAGCCTCTGTCTGTGAATCCTTTCAGCTGGGCAGAGCCTTATATGAACATTAACCATTAAGGATACTTAAGGGCTGACTCCCGCTTCCGCTGGCATTTAGCCAATTTCGAAGGGGCCCACCGCTGCATGGAGACACTGCCAGGAAGCCCCCCCCCCCCCCCCGTGGCAATGGCTGCCCCTATGGCACGATCGCCCCACCCTCAACAAAAAACCCCCCTACTCCCTCGCCGGGGCCTGCCTGACTAGCCTTGGAGACCCCAACCCCACTTACCTTGGTCCCAGGACCTCCTCCATCTCCGCTACTCCAGGTGTCCTGCAGTGCCAGCAATGGCCATTGCTCCTGCTAGTGCTGCTGGGACTGCTGAGCTGCCAGCTTTTTGATTGGCCAGCAGCTTTTGGGTGGGAACTTGTCCCTTAAAGGGATGGCATCCTTGACGGTGAGGAGTTAATTACCTGCATGCCATTGAATTCAGTCGGGGGTCCAATAAAGGGCTGAGGTGGGGTTGGCCCCCTTCCCTTTTGGCCTGTCATCGGGACCCCCATCGCCAAAATAAAGTCCAGCCCTTAATCTCCATAGGGCAAATAAGAATGGCCAATAATTTCCACCTTGCCAATGTCACGACCAGCCTTGAGCAAGTCATCATTAAACACAAAACAGCAAGAAATTGATAAAACACATTGATCTTTTCTTCCCAGCTTTTTCTCACTATGACATCTTAAAGATTAAAGTTATCGAATGAAAGGGGAATATGTAGACTATATTCTTAAAATTGTTATCACTTTTAGCAACAGCAGTTGGACCAGAATGGTTGAGGCAAATTTTCAATCAGCTTCGAGGCAGGACTGGAGGTGGACAGACCCCCAATTTTCCACTCCCAGCCAGCATGCTGGTCTCCCATCTCTGGACAACTTTTATGGAGACAGGATTGGCAGGGGGGTGGATGGTGATGGCCACATGCCCAAAAGCGGCGTGTAGCCAATTAGGCCATTTAAGGCCACCTTGCACAAGCCGACCAGAGTTTTTCAGTCGGCATGCAGGCTTCCTGCTGAGGCCAAAACACAGCCAAGGGATTGAGGCAGCCTCCTGGTGGCAGACCGGGGTTAGAGGGGAGGATGCCAGCGCTCCATCCAGCTGGCAATTCACCTCCACCCCACCACTCGTCATAGCTATAGGGCCATGACTATGGCCGCTGGCCATCTAGTGGAGAAGTTGTCCCTCCAAGATGACGGCCTGGCAGCTGTGGTATCTTTGAAAAGCTCTTCAGAGGGCGCCTCCATTTTGAGGCACCCTCTTTTTCATCTACCTATATCAACAGCTCCCACCTCTTCCAGTTCCCAACTACTTAATTGGTTTCCTCCTCGAAAATCACTCTCTGAGTCTCGGCGCCGGTATGTGTGGGTTCCTGGCCCACATTTCCTTCCAACGGCGGGTACGGAAGTCACAAACGAAAATCCAGCCTGTTACATCTGCAGTTAAAAAACAGTGTTCAACAAGTGCTCCGCCCCAATGGTTGTTTTACATACCAGTGTGACAAACAATACATTTTTTCCCACCCCAAACTTTCCCTCCAACCTCATCACATTTTCCCTTCAACCCCTTCCCACCATCCCCACACCCAATGAAAAAGCTTTTCCCCGCTCCTCCCCCCGCCCTGATAATTTCAATCTTCCCCCCCCTCCCCACCTGTGTCTCACCTTGGAACTTCATATGGAGTTCCGAAGGCACGCGTGTTCGGCGTGGGACGGCTGTCAGGACCAGGTAAGTTAATTAGCATCTTATCTTAATTAATTTTAATATTTAAATGAAGGTCTGCCGCTTGGCAGTGGGGGGGGTGGGGGGTGGGCGGTGGTGGCTGCACCTAGGCCTCGCCACCGCCAGTAAGATGCGGCAGGGCCCCCTCGCCATGACCCCCGACATTGAGGGGCTGGTAAAATTCAGCCCAGTGTCTCCCCCGGTTCAAAAGCTGCTCTGACGAAAGGTCAAACCCCTTTGGTTTCCTTGAAACTGCTGATCTTCCTGTCCTTTTACAAGTTTAACTTTCTTTCAAAACACCCATAAAGTTCAACCCTTGCTCTGAACTTCCTTTCAAAACATTGCAGGAATTCCACTTATTTTTGCAGGTGTCTTTCACTGAGCAAAATCCTTTTATCATGTTTTCTTTTTTCCAAGATTTTAGTACAAAAATAAAACCTTTTGTGACAATACTGGGTGCAAATAATGTGTTTCTGTTCATGTCCATGCAAAATCCATTTCTGACGATTAAGATGTGAACTGCATCTGTACTGGAAATCCACCTTCAGGGTGGAGATGCGATACGGAAGAATATTGGAGGGAATTAAATAATAATGGATAATGGCAACAGTTTTGTATTTAGTTGCTAATTTTTCAAGTAGTGAATTACAGTGACATCAATGTACTTTTTTTCAAGGTATATTTTAGTACTGCACTGTTTTAATAATTGGAGCTAGTCTTTTTTTTACATTGTCTCTTCACTTTTCTGCTGCAATAAAGTATTGGGAAAGGGATAGTTGGGATGTGGAGTGAAAATTTTTCCTGCTGAGGTATATAGGAAACCAAAATCAAGCCCTAACTATTAACCTTGTGTTATGAGCAGATGGCACATGGTGTTCTTATCAAGTTTTGTTGTAGTTATCAATCTATCCATGGAGACGTACATTCAATTTTGATAGATGCTACTAAAATGTTAGTTGCATATTTCACAATCAATAAGGAATGAGTGATCACAGTGCAGTGCGTTCAATTTAAAAAGCACAATGGTGTATAAAGAATCATTGAAGAAACAAACACAACTCAAATCCTCACCTTATTGATTGAGAAAATTAACTTTAACCAGAAGAACTTCTTGCAGCCCAAATTCAGTTACAGTTACGCATCTAGATTGATCTCTTAGAGGCATCATTCTGCTCAGGTCTGCATACTTTATTCAGGCAAACACTTTCACATCTTTATCTTATGATCAGACACTCATCCTTTTTCCCCCTGTCAGTTCTATTTTGGTAAATAATTCATTGCTGATTTCAAAGAAAATCATGTATTTTTCATGACTTTGTTGGGCTGCCTTCCTTAATTGGCATTTCAGATTTGAAAAGATGTTTATTTTAATTCAAAGAAATGTAGGTTGTCATATTTGAGATTTCAACATTATGTTAATTTTTTGACCTTACTGCATTCAGGTAGACTCCTTAGTGGGTGTTCCCATAATTGAATGCTTCTGAACATTTCTTTAATTGTTGTAATTTTGCTTCTGGTACTCAGATGCATTATAATCAGAAATGTCTGTCCTAGAAACTAGAAATTACAGCCTTCGTTACAGAGGTATTTAACAGGTTTTATAATAAATAAAACCTTTTGGATGGTTTCAGTGTGTGTTTTTCCTGTGAGGATTGCTGTGAATACTGTATAAGCATATTTATTTGGGGTGAAATTATATTGCCACTTTCACATTGATATGAAAATGTTCCAGCTGTGAATTGACACAAATGTGACAATATAGTTCAGAGGTCGATCCCGACCTGATTTCCAATGTGTAAACAGGAACTTATAAGACCACCTCGAGAATGATGTCTGTATTATAATTGTAGCCTTATGCAGCCAGAAACTTTTTGTAGCAATATGCCTTCAGAATAGTTGTTTCTTGGATTTACAGGCCATATTAATATGCAGTTTAATTGGAATAGATCTGAAATGTTAAAATTATGATGAGTGGCTAAAATAGTCAAGAAAAATTACAGCTTTTCCAATGATTTCATGGGAAGTTACTGAAAAGACTCACCAACATGATCGGTTTGATAAGAAACTATGGCATCTTCTTTGATCTGTCTTACTTATGCCTGTCGAAACCACATGGGTACTCATTAGATGACTGTTGCATGCGCTGTTGCTTGGCTGCCAATACACTCTCTCAATGTACTACTTTTCCATAGGCTTATCTTCTGGCACAACATCATCATCAAAATCACTACATTTTAAAATGTGTATTCATTTATCTTCTAGACAACATACCTGAGATAGCAGTGCTTGTTGACCTACAGGGAACAACATCTCAGTGTCCTTATAAAAGGATAAAAAGGGGGATACTTAAAGACAGAAACGGCTGTGAAGTGATCTGTATTGGGAGTCTTGTAAGGGAATTGGAACACACTGGACTACTGAATAAGAAAATAGCAAGTACTCAATTTAAAAGGGAGTATTAAAATGTTTGAGATGGGTTTTATTTATTCATTTCTGTACTTGACAGAATTGGATTTTTCTGTGAAATCAATGATTTGATTCTAAATCTGAGTGAATGTTAGATGATGCAAGATTGCAATTAATAAGTATAACCATTTGATTCAATTGAAAGCCAAACTTTATACACTTTTCTCTGCTTCTAATGAACACATAATAGCTTAAAGCTCCTGGGTAAACCATTGCTAATTAAACCATTACTGCTGTCACATGGTCAGTTATGTTGGTCTGAGTGATGGGTTTTAAAAGACTTTCCAGTATTTATTCATGGTGCAGTTCATCTTATTCAATGATACATGGGAAACTGGAGGTAAGTAGGCAAGTAACTGGGTCATTCCAAGTGTGTTACCCTATTGAGATGATGTTAGTCGAAAGGAACTTCATTACAAAATGACCTTGAAGGAATTCTTTGGGTGCATGTTATTTTTAAAATTAGATATTTATCATTATTGGATTTGATTCCTGAGGTCACAAAAATCCAATTTACATTAAAAATGAGTTCATGGCAGTGTTCCCATGGGTTCAGTAAACTATAGAAGTTCCCATTTCAATTGATTTGGAGTCAGAATTGCAACCTATCTGGTCACAAAATGACTGCCTGATGAGGTAGGCATGCCATCTGTCTGCTCCCATTGATAATGGCATGCTCAGAGCAGCTGCACAAACAGCACTAAGTGTCTGGAATTTGTAGTGCAGATGTACAGCTTTTCACTGATGGACTTACCCCAGGCAGGCCAGATGTTCCTCATCACAATATTTGTTACCTTTTTATTAATGTGTATGGATTAATTGTTCTTATGCCATCTAGTAGTTGAGAAATGAAACACAAAGCAGCTAAAATTGCAGTTTCTACATTTCTATTGGAATCACGGCAAGTGTTTAGAATAATAATTACTTTTCAAGTGAGCTTCGAAGTAGAAGACTTAATAAGGGTAATTAAATAATTTGAACACCTTCCCTTGCTTTCATACTAAGGAAATAGTATGTCTTCCAGGTTAGCATGTACCAGATGTAATAGCAAAAGTATCAGGAAATTAGAACGTTCCAGGAATTACTGCTTAACACTTTGGTTTCAGAAGATATTAAGTTGTAGATTTTCAAAATTAACAAGAGTTGTAAATGATGGAAGCAGATATTATTAGAATTTTGGGCATAGAGGTCACTGAGTGTACTTCACAGCCCATGCAATTTCCCATCCATTGTGATGGACAGAAAATCATAAGCAACAGAAATTGGGCACATTGACCTCGGCCTCTTTGACAATACATGCTGCAATTGCTCAAACACTGTGCCAGGCACCCTAAATTGTCAAATTTACCCAGGGAACTTTAAAATGAGTGTTCACATCTCGGATTCATCATACTAGGTTCTGATCCCAGCCTTGCCATTATAGGAAAGTAATGAAACAAACCATGCACCTCCAAAATCATTTGTGATGTTTATAAGCATTCATCAGTTAGCAACCTTTCACATTGTTCTATATATTTATTAATTTCTATTTTGATAGAACACCTATATCTTTTTCTTTTTAGCTGTGGAAAAAGCATGTTGTTCACTGAGCATCTTTATGTGGAAACAGCCAAAATCATTAATTGGCCAAGTGGCAAAAACCTGTGACAATATATATGAAGGCACACTGTATGTGAGGAACATTGTGCTGTGTTAACGTCACCTTACCAAATGTTTTAATCTTTAAATGGTAGCATTTCCAGGGAATCTTCCACCATAACTTCGGAGTTCTAATGAAGAGTCGCTGACCTGAAATGTCAACCTCACTTCTGTCTCCACAGATGCTGCCAGACTTGCTGAGTATTTCCAGCACTTTCTGTTTTTATTTCAGATTTCCAAAATCTACAGTATTTTGCTATTGTTCAGGATCCGAAGGCAAGAAGTAAAGATACCTCTAATAGGCCGTTTCAAGTATATTCCAAGCTATTCAAATTTAGCATAATTCAAACCACAGCACATTCAGTGTGATTTTACCCCTTGATTTCATTTATTTATATATTTAGATACTTAACATTTATTTGTTGGTTTAGTAGGGGGTCTAATTCCTGGCAGTCCAATAGTGATTACTGCTCTGGTGGTCCAGTAGTGGAGGTGATGAGACTATAAAAGTTCATTTGCATGTGGTCTAGAGCCTGGTAATTTATCTGAGTGGTCTTGGCCGTCTACTAGTTGCAATATGTTTGTTCTCTGATAGACTATGGTGACTGACCACTGTGCCTTATGTGGTGACAATCTTTTTGATCCCCAGTTGTTCAGAGAGGGTGTATATATTCACTAGTGTTCCATTTATGCTAAAACATCGGGTGGGATTTTCCCAGGTCGGTGTAGGTGGGTTCGGGGGTGGGGCAGGAAAATTGCAAAAAATGACATTGGGTCGGGATCCCAGCATAATCCCACCCCCTTCGGCTTTCCCAGAGACAGGGCGCGAGTGCAACAGAAATCCCCATGGCTGAGGCGGGAAGCTAATTGAACTATTTGAGGCAATTAGGAGTGATTTTAAGCATGGATCCCCACTTTCCCAACAGCGCAGGAGTTTCACACTTTGTCTGCAACCTGGCAGGTTGAAGAAGGATAGTGCACAGTGGGAAGAACTTACTCGGTGAAACTGAGACTGAGAACACTTTGATCAGTCACATGGAAGAACTCCAGCCATGGTGAGAGGCTGCTGTTCAAAGCACTTCTTCTCCCACAGAGTGCTATCACTGCTTGACGGGTAATTGCCAACTGCTTGGAATGACCTTCACCTGTCTATCACTTCACCCACCTTCAGCTGCAGTTTCCTGCTGCCAGTCTTCAGAGCAGCACAGGAGCAGATTATACAGCTCCACATTCCACTTCTGCTGATGGTCACTGCAAACTGCTCCAGCAGCAGCAGGAGCAACACCAGCAGCAGCACCAACTGCATGCTCTTCAGCTGCATGTGCCTCCACAGGTCAGAGGGAATGGGCAGCGAGATCCAGGTGGAAGGAAGCGAGACACCTAACACAGGGTCACCAGACAGAGGATCAGCTTGTCTGAGCACCAGTTCCTCAGGAGGCTCAGGCTCTTACGGCAGGTCACTGTTGACATTTACATCTTCATTTACAAGTCAGAGCATGGGGCTTGTCACCTGAAAGTGTTACACCACTCACCTGTCATACACTCCTGATGTCCTGGATCCTCTTGGTGCACAGTCTCCAGGTTGGAGGGAACACACTATGGCTGATGACTTTCTTGGCCGCTTCCATCCATGCCAGCTTGTTGGAGAGGTTGTCCTCCCCCTCCCATCCTTGGGAAATCTCATCTCACTGCAGCCCCTCAGCACCCTCTGCTGAACCTCCAGGTAAGAGCGAGAGATCCAGGGGAGCAGTCGTCCCAGGTCACCTCTCCATTCCTGTGGGTGCTGCAGCCTGAAAAATCCAAGTGCTGGTGAGCTTTTCTGAAACATGCCTTGGTCCCTTTAATCATAAATCCTTCCTCTAACAAAATGGCTGTGTCGTCCCACCCGTCTGCCCGATAGGTCGGGAGCCTGGAGGTGGTCTCTTAATTGGCTTGTTCTGGTAAAGAGCAACTGGAAAGGCCTGCTAATTGGAAGGTTTGGTTTGTTGCTCAAAAATGATCTTGCCATTGTGCCGGAGACTAAGGCGATAAGGTTCTGCCCTGCAAGTCTGGACCTGAACTACACAAAGATAGAGACACTGATGCCTTCAGCAGGCCATTCTAAAATATGGTCAGCACCACAAGGCTTCCTTATAAGGCAAAGTTATTGCAGTTATCGGTGTTAAAGAGGGTACAAGAGATCAAAGAACAAATTTTTCCCTCTCTGGTTCTGTAAAATATGGTAAACACTGTTATATTCATAACTCTTGAGTAATTTATTTGCGTGCTTTGCTGTACTATAAATGAACCATATCAGAAAAATTACATATTTTGCATTACCTTTCTTGTTAGTTTCAAAAGTTACTTTTTAAAACAATGTTTGAAATATAGCTTCATTATAAACAGGCCATTAAAGCCTGTTTTAATCAATAACAATATTCACAGTGTGTCTTTGCAGAACAGTTACTTTATCAGAAATCTGAATTGACTCAATGCCAAAAGCAAATGCAATAGGACGGTGTCTTCTGGAGTTCCACGCAAATGATGAAATTCAAATCAATTATTAATAGCAAGGTAATTTGATGCACAGAGAAGTAGCGAGAGAAATCTGATGTTATGACGTTTGATTTTCCATTGAGAACAGAAAAAGGCAACAATGCCGTAACACGTTTGACTATAAGGGGATGAATTTCCACAACGCTTCTCCCACTCATCTGCTGTAACAGGCAGAAAACCACAGAAACCCAAGGAAAGCAGTGTTCTTTTTCTTTTGGGCCTCCTTATCTCGAGAGACAATGGATACGCGCCTGGAGGTGGTCAGTGGTTTGTGAAGCAGCGCCTGGAGTGGCTATAAAGGCCAATTCTGGAGTGACAGGCTCTTCCACAGGTGCTGCAGAGAAATTTGTTTGTTGGAGCTGTTGCACAGTTGGCTCTCCCCTTGCGCCTCTGTCTTTTTTCCTGCCAACTACTAAGTCTCTTCGACTCGCCACAATTTAGCCCTGTCTTTATGGCTGCCCGCCAGCTCTGGCGAATGCTGGCAACTGACTCCCACGACTTGTGATCAATGTCACACGATTTCATGTCGCGTTTGCAGACGTCTTTATAACGGAGACATGGACGGCCGGTGGGTCTGATACCAGTGGCGAGCTCGCTGTACAATGTGTCTTTGGGGATCCTGCCATCTTCCATGCGGCTCACATGGCCAAGCCATCTCAAGCGCCGCTGACTCAGTAGTGTGTATAAGCTGGGGGTGTTGGCCGCTTCAAGGACTTCTGTGTTGGAGATATAGTCCTGCCACCTGATGCCAAGTATTCTCCGAAGGCAGCGAAGATGGAATGAATTGAGACGTCGCTCTTGGCTGGCATACGTTGTCCAGGCCTCGCTGCCGTAGAGCAAGGTACTGAGGACACAGGCCTGATACACTCGGACTTTTGTGTTCCGTGTCAGTGCGCCATTTTCCCACACTCTCTTGGCCAGTCTGGACATAGCAGTGGAAGCCTTACCCATGCGCTTGTTGATTTCTGCATCTAGAGACAGGTTACTGGTGATAGTTGAGCCTAGGTAGGTGAACTCTTGAACCACTTCCAGAGCGTGGTCGCCAATATTGATGGATGGAGCATTTCTGACATCCTGCCCCATGATGTTCGTTTTCTTGAGGCTGATGGTTAGGCCAAATTCATTGCAGGCAGACGCAAACCTGTCGATGAGACTCTGCAGGCATTCTTCAGTGTGAGATGTTAAAGCAGCATCGTCAGCAAAGAGGAGTTCTCTGATGAGGACTTTCCGTACTTTGGACTTCGCTCTTAGACGGGCAAGGTTGAACAACCTGCCCCCTGATCTTGTGTGGAGGAAAATTCCTTCTTCAGAGGATTTGAACGCATGTGAAAGCAGCAGGGAGAAGAAAATCCCAAAAAGTGTGGGTGCGAGAACACATCCCTGTTTCACACCACTCAGGATAGGAAAGGGCTCTGATGAGGAGCCACCATGTTGAATTGTGCCTTTCATATTGTCATGGAATGAGGTGATGATACTTAGTAGCTTTGGTGGACATCCGATCTTTTCTAGTAGTCTGAAGAGACCACGTCTGCTGACGAGGTCAAAGGCTTTGGTGAGATCAATGAAAGCAATGTAGAGGGGCATCTGTTGTTCACGGCATTTCTCCTGTATCTGACGAAGGGAGAACAGCATGTCAATAGTCGATCTCTCTGCACGAAAGCCACACTGTGCCTCAGGGTAGACGCGCTCGGCCAGCTTCTGGAGCCTGTTCAGAGCGACTCGAGCAAAGACTTTCCCCACTATGCTGAGCAGGGAGATTCCACGGTAGTTGTTGCAGTCACCGCGGTCACCTTTGTTTTTATAGAGGTACATCCAGGGTTTCCACTACACTTCCATTGAAGTTACAGTAGTCATAGAATGTCACCACATCTCCATTCACACCTCCTAAACGCAAGATCCTTTTTTTTAACTCAAAATTGCTCTCTCACTTCGTCTGCCACAAGAGCTTCTGCTTGTCTTCAAGTCGGTTTATTTAGAGGGTTATGCATGACCTCAAAACAAGGAAATTCTCCATAACACTCATGGGACAGTAATATTATCTTCTCTTGTTCTAAAGAGTAAAAGGGTATATAACCAGCATTACAGAAGGACAACCAGAGGAGGACCACCATCTTTGAAAACCTGACTTTGCAGTTCTGCTGGCTTTGTTCACATTCAAGGCATCATTGACTGTACGCATGTGGCTAATCATGATATCAGAACAAAAGCTAGCAACATTCATCATTAGGAAAGGATGCCTATCAACATCCAGCTAGTGGTCCACCACAGGATTAATATTATACAGGTCTGTGCAATCTAACCAGGGAACTGCCACAATGCTTTTACACTCGGACGCTCCACCATGCCATTGCTATTAGACCCTGTGTGGAACATGACAGGATTGATGCTTGAGGAGAAAAGACACCTCCTGCAAGATCTAGTTGATGAAAACGCTTCACAATTCTACCACACGCAAGCAGCACCGATACAACTGAAGCCAGGGTACAACCAGGATTCTTGTGGAGTCTTCCTTTGGCTTCCTTATCTTGAGAGACAATGGGTAAGCGCCTGGAGGTGGTCAGTGGTGTGTGGAGCTGCGCCTGGAGTGGCTATAAAGGCCAATTCTAGAGTGACAGGCTCTTCCACAGGTGCTGCAGAAAAATTTGTTTGTCGGGGCTGTTACACAGTTGGCTCTCCCCTTGCGCCTCTGTCGTTTTTCCTGCCAACTACTAAGTCTCTTTGACTCGCCACACTTTAGCCCCGCCTTTATGGCTGCTGGCCAGCTCTGGTGAACGCTGGCAACTGAGGGGCGGCACAGTGGCGCAGTGGTTAGCACCGCAGCCTCACAGCTCCAGGGACCCGGGTTCGATTCCGGGTACTGCCTGTGTGGAGTTTGCAAGTTCTCCCTGTGTCTGCGTGGGTTTTCTCCGGGTGCTCCGGTTTCCTCCCACAAGCCAAAAGACTTGCAGGTTGGTAGGTAAATTGGCCATTATAAATTGTCACTAGTATAGGTAGGTGGTAGGGAAATATAGGGACAGGTGGGGATGTTTGGTAGGAACATGGGATTAGTGTAGGATTAGTATAAATGGGTGGTTGATGTTCGGCACAGACTCGGTGGGCCGAAGGGCCTGTTTCAGTGCTGTATATCTAATCTGAAATCTAATCTGACTCCCACGACTTGTGATCAATGTCACAGGATTTCATGTCGCGTTTGCAGACGTCTTGTGGAGTACATAATAGGAATGCCCCATCAGAGGTTTAGGTGGTGGAATTGTTTGGGAGGCTCCTTGAAATATGTCCTCGATAGAATGTCTTGCATCATCATGGTGTTCTACATCATAGAAACATAGAAAATAGGAGCAGGAGTAGGCCATTTGGCCCTTTGAGGCTGCTCCGCCGTTCATTATGATCATGGCTGATCATCCAACTCAGTAGCCTGTTCCAGCTTTCGCCCCATACCCTTTGATCCCTTTAGACCTAAGCTAAACTAAAACTAGTCTTGAGAGATTAACCCTTAAAATTCACTCACTTACCAAACTCCCTTCTTCACATTCATCGCAGACACTGCTGACATAATGCTTCATTTTTGGGAGTTCCATTTCGGATTGATGCATTACTTTTGGACATAATTAGTACTTCTGTTAACAAAATGTGAACTAATATCTTAAGCAAAATAAAATTTTGAGGTTAATGTAGGGAGTGATCTGATAGTAATCTGACCACATCCTGATCATCATGTCTGTTCTAATCTTAGAAAAAAACTGGATTGGCAAATAAGATTCAGATGGAGAAGGGGGCTCCGGATAAAACAAAATTGGGAATGGCGTATGGAGAAGGTATCACCTAATTTTGCATAGGAGAGCCACATATAGGCATCATGGCCCCGATTTGCATAAACAAAAATGGCCCAGATTGTTTGGCGAGCACTTTTTTTTATTTGTTCGTGGGATGTGGGCATCGCTGGCTGGGCCAGCATTTATTGCCCATCCCTAATTGCCCTAGAACTGAGTGGCTAGGCCATTTCAGAGGACATTTTTAAGAGTCAACCACATTGCTGTCAACCTGGGTAAGGACGGCAGATTTCCTTCCCTAAAGGACGGTAGTGAACCATATGGGTTTTGTCACCATTAGACTAGCATTTTTTAAAATTCCAGATTAATTGACTTCAAATTTCACCATCTGCTGTGGTGGGATTTGAACCCATGTCCCCAGAGCTCTAGCCTGGATCTCTGGTTTACTAGTCCAGTGATATTACCACTATGCCACTGCCTCCCCTGAAGGGGGCTCACCACTGATCACGAAGTAAGTCTCACTGAGAGATCAAGTGATCTTTCTAGTGAGAATTTCACCTCCGTCGCTGTGCAGTGATGTTGCAACTGACTGCAGCGTTCTTTACTGGGCATTCCCAGCATGGAGCGGCAGTGATGTCATCAGGCTGTCCAAGCAGCCAATCACATTCAAGGATTTTCATAGTAACAGCACTAAAATAATACCACTTTTTAAAATTTTTACAAAGAGCAAATTAAAGATTGGGACATACATATGGGGTGAAGGTAGAAGGTAAAATATTCTTTAAAAACTTTTTTTAAAAATTATTTTTAAGCGATAGAGGTGAAATTCTCACCAGAGAGATCACTTGATCTCTCAGTGAGACTTGCTTCATGGTCAGTGATGAACGCATTTGCTTCACTGCTCACTGTAAAATCTGGGCCATTTTTTGCATATGCAAATGGGGGCCATGATACCTATACTTGGCACCCCCCCCATGCAAAATTGGGTGATGCCTTCTCCATAACCTGTTGCCAATTTTGCTTTTAAAAAAGTTATTTAAAAAAATTAGTTAAAAAAATCTGCTAATTAATCATTTAACAGCACTCCATGATTATAATTTCTTTTCAGGGTCAGTTCTGTTATTCATCAAATTTTATTAACCTCAACGCCATTAAAAACCCAGTTACTCCTGACTGAACAAAAAGTAATTTTTATGGCATTTCAAATGGCGATGTGAGAGTGGAAAAGTGATTACCGGCTCTGTGTGTGGGGCGGGGTGGGGGGGGGAGGAGGGGCGGGGGGGTTGGGGATGTGAGGGGTGGTTCACAGTGCAGCCTGTGGTAGAACCCTGAGTGACAGACCCCAACATCAGGATTTCCACACTCATTTGTGCATGCCCAACATCCTGAAGTTGCAGTCAGTTTCTGATGAGAAGAGACATTTGTGAGTGTAGCTGAATCAGAGAAGAGTCACATTGCTGTCCTGATCCCATTGAGTTGAGTGTTCTCTGGTCCAGCAATAGAGATACCAAGAGCTACTTCTCCTGTGCCTGAGCTTTTAAAAGATTTTTCTTTTATCTGTATCTTGATTTGCTACACAAGAGGTCACATGGAGAGTAAGTGCTGTATGTTGCCAGAGAGAACGCCAACAGTTCGCTGTCAACTTCCTCCCCCCAAACCCTCCCCCCAAGCCCCCGGCAAAATCCGACCCATAAAGACTACTTCAGGCATGAGCCCTGGACACTTTTTTTCTGCCTCACCAATATGGCAGGTGAAGCACTTCTGGTATGTTACTAACTTGCATGCCCCACTTGCCATAATGATTGCTTAGATATCCATCTTGCAGCTGAGAAAAGCGAACAGTGCCATTGAATGTCTAGGCCCATTATCCCTGAGATGTAAACAACTTGGGTTTAAGTGGAGGGTAGGGAGTAGAAGAAAGCACCTATCAAGAAAAAAATGGTGGCCGTGAACAAGTTGGCCTTGAGGAAGGATAAAAGAGATGACCGATTGTTCAACTGAGAGGACCTAGGATCTCTCATAGGAAGGCAAACAGAAGATCATAGATAACATTGCAATAAACCTACTGAAGAATATTAATAATACATGAGACGACAGAAAGTGATGATTTTAAATAAGTTTGCAAACAAAGAAGTTAAAGTTTTATTATATTTTAGTATAGTGATTAACAAACTCCTTCAAAAGCACCTCCTAAACTCGCAACTTCTACCACCTAGAAGGACAATGTCAGCAGGTGCGTAGGAACACTGCCACTTTCACGTTTCCTTCCAACTCACTCACCATCCTCACTTGGGAATATATCACTGTTCCTTCATCATTGCTGGGTCAAAATCGTAGAACTTCCTCCCTAAAAGCACTGTGGGAATACCTACACCACACAAGCTGCAGCAGTTCAACAAGGTGACTCACGACCAACTTCTCAAGGGCAATTAGAGGTGGGCAATAAATGCTGGCTTTACCAGCGATGCCTGCATCCCTTGAATCAATAAATAGAAAGCATTTGTTATGGAATAAGAATGTGATTAGAATTGTAAAGAGAATCATATTATGGAATATGAATAAAAGTTAGAAGAAAAGGGAACTATAGACCCTGATTTTAAATGGGGAGCTGCTGGAACGTTATGCACAAGTTTTAAAGTGGGTGGCTCATCTGGGGAGTCCAGGGACGAGGGGCCCAGCAGATCTTAATGACCAGAGCTCACTTTCATAAATTTTCTCCAACTCCCACCTGAATCCTGTCAGATCCTCTACCTGCCCAGCCTGCAGGAGCAGGTATTTGGGTGGCAGGATGGCATAGCTGCAGATCCACAGGATCAGTACCCAGTAGTCATGTATGTAGTGGGGGGCAGGTTCTGAATGCAATTGGGGGAGAGCCTGAGGCAAAGCTTCTTTGTGGGACCTGGAGGAGCACTAGTGTTCCACTGGCCCACAAGGACACCTGAAATAAAATTTAAAAACTTGCCTGCCTGGGCCTCTTCTGGCCCACAATCCAGCTCCCCACAGGTTTGGCTGGATTGGGAAGCCACCACTGCTCCTTAACTCAGGCTTCCAACTAAAGTAGCAGATGCAGTCGCAATGGCATCATTGTTAAACAAGAACCCGGCAGTTTGTGTTGGATCTCCTGCTCGTCTGCTCAAAAGAGTAGGTTAACATTGGGAGATGGCGGGAAGGCAGCAGGATCACAGTGTTTAAATCACAACCCTCATTTTAACTGCCCTCACCCGCCACAATCAGAACCATATTCTCTGTCTCCCTCTGTTCCTGCATTACATCAAAACTGAAACAAACCAGCTAGGTTGTCAGTGTGCTCTGCAACTAGGAAATTGATAAGATTTTTGTCATATAGGAAGAGGTGAAAATCTCAATGTTGGACTAGTAAACACGATAGTGCTGTCCTTTGAATGCGACTCTACCTGCCAGTTCTAGTATCGGAGGTGAGTGTTAAGAATCCCGAGACAACTTTTGAAGAACAGTGAATTCTCCCAGTGTCCTGGGAAACATTCCTCCCTCAACTCAGATCGAGAGTCATTCATGTCATTGCTATTTGTGGAATCGTACAATGTGCAAAATGGCTACTGCATTTGCCTGCATTTGCACTTTCCTCAGGTTGTGGATTATTGCCAGAAAGGCTGAATTTTCTGGCCATTTCTGATTGGTCTGGCCAGGTAGTGATAAGGCCTCTTGCATTCTCTGCAGTCTTTGTGTTTTGGTACTCTTACAATGGCATTATTAGGGAATTCCAGGTTTTGTTGCATCTCGGGTGTCCTGAAATATTTCTAAGAAATGTGGAAAAGTATTATACAAGTGCCAATCTTTATTTTAATATTTTTCAAACTTGGTCATGTCAATAACTATGGGCCTTCACCCTTCATATTGGATTTGCAACATAAAGATGTGAATGCTGTAATTGTGCTAATTTTAGCTCCCATTGTCCTTTTTTTTCCCAAGAGTGGAAAAATCTTCACCATCGTTTTAAAGATTTCTGAAAACTGATGTAACATTTACTGTTAGTATCTTTTAAATTGAAAACCTGAAATATTATCCTCATTGTCCTATAATTACAAGATGTCAAAAGCAGGTATTTATTATTTCAGGAGTAGGGACAACTGAAGTGAATAAAAATAGGTTGAGCATTTTAGAACTAAACTTGTTAAATGACATTGGAGGCAAAAGGTCATTATGATTTGTAAATCCACTGATATTTCTAATAATTAACTTGTAGTAAATGGGTAACAAAAATTAATTATCTGTGTCAGAAAACAGACTATGAGCATCATGTGGGAAGAGAAGGAATTTCACAGTTTCAAGGGAGGGCAATTGGACGCCTTTGCGACCTTGCATTTTCTAGTGGAAAAGGTTAAAAGGGGTCTTAGAATACGATAATAACTTGAAGAAGATATTATTAGGTTCAACATTTCAGGAATTGAAAGCTGTAATAAATGTTGTCCTTGAATGCAAAGGGTCATAATGTTGTAAATGTGCTGGTATTTACGATAGCCAGCTCTAAGCTTTTGCTAACAGTATCAGCACAAGTTAATTGCCTTAATTAGAAAACCAAACTGATACAATTATGCAATGACAGAAGGAGTCATGTGAAATGACTTAAAAAGTTAATGCTCAGTTTATCTGGAGGAAGTGGGACTGTACTCATTAGGACAGACAGGCAGTTGCCGACTTACCTCCTCCCATCCACAGCCTTCCTATAGATTGCAATTTTAACCTGCTATTTTGAGTTGTTGATGGGCGGAATTTTTATTTAAATGAGAGGACAGGAATGGGGGCAGTCGGTTGCTTAAACCCACCCCTCGGCACGGTGTATCAGTTTCCCACTGCAAAACCAACACGTTCAAAGTTTAAAAGCCTCAGGAGAGAACCAGAAGAGGCAACCTGCATGAAATGGATAAATGGCCACTTTAAGCCTCTATTGTCAACTCGTTCATGGCCAGTTATGAATTTTCTTTCAGAGGCACAGGATCCGCGCAGGGTCTGAACCACAACAGAGAGGAGGAGGTGCAAACACAGTGGGGAAACATTCAGAATGGTGGGACGACAACAGGAGGCACCATTAAGGAGGAAAGGCTCAGAAAAAACCTTCATTCACCATCAAACAGTTGTACAGAGTCAGGGGAATTATCTGTCATATCTCTTCACTCTTGACAATGGCATTTTGAGGGGTGTAGTTTTGTGAGGGGTGGACAGGTCCTTCTGCTTAAGGGCCTGACCGGCTCATGAGAGAGATGTTCAGGAAGACTCCACGTTCCAAATGAAAGGAAAGAAAGATATAACAGGCAATGGGATTAAGCTACTCCGAGATAGCATTGACTAGTAATGAGGATCAGCATCTGCAGAAACAGAGGCAACCCCCTGGGCAACTGGGGTCAGGGACAAGGGGGGAAGGCAACAAAGGCGATACCCGCAGCAGAGGGTCTACCAGCAAAGGGGAAGCTACCTGGACCAGTCAGAGCAGGAGGCTGCATCTGTGCAGACAGATAGTCGCTGACTTATGTGCCCTCATTGAGGGTCATCCGTGGGTTTGCAGGAACCAGCATCATAGCCTTCACATGGCTGTAAATGTCACAGTGGCCTTCCACATTTTTGCAATTCGTTCCTTCTGAGGAGCAACAGCAGACATCTCACAGGCAGCAGCACATCATTGTATCACGAGGTGATGGATGCTCTGTTCATGAGAGCAGGGGATTACATTGAATTCCAGGTGGATAGCAGCACTCAAGCTCAAAAGGCTCAAAGGATTTGGCTCCGTCGGCGGATTCCCTCAGGTGCAGGGGATTGTCAATTGTACCTATATAACTAACAAAGCACCGACTGACCAGCCAGGGAGATTCCTCAACAGGAAAGGGCTCCACTGCCTAAATGTTCAGATGGTAACAACAGCAAGTGCTTGATGCAGGTGTGTGAACACTGTCCTGGAAACTGCCATGGTGTCTTCATCCTTCGACAATCGCAGGTGCTGCAGCTCTTCATAGGTTCATCAGAGATCCGTGGATGGCTGGTAGCAGATAAGGCCTATCCTGTGAGGAGATGGCTGATGACTCCAGTGCGTTACCCCACCATGGAGGCTGAGAGACACTACAACCAATGCCACCTGAGGCACAAGGGTCATCACTGAGCAGGCCAACGGCCTCCTGAAGATGAGAAGTAGGTGCTTTATTCAGTCCGGTGGCGCCCTTCTGTACATTCCCTCAAGGTGGTAGTCTTCTGTGCTCTCCATAACATAGCCCTCCAAAGAAGTGAGGACCTCAAACAGGGCAAAGCGGTGGAGCATAACAGCTCTTAGAAGGAAGAAGAGGATGAGGAAGAAGAGAATGATGAGGACAAGGAGGCGGCTGAAGGAGAACTGGAGAACGGTCCCCATGCTTTGCAGGGATGTCGCCATGGTAGTCTCAGGAGATGGAGTGCTCATCAGGATGGCAAGGACACTAGGAACACTCTATCCAAACATGATTCATGTGATCAAGACTCAGTCTGCAGGACATTTGGAGAGGAGATTCTCCTTCTTCATCTGAATTAGAGAAAGCATCTGTTAAGAACAAATGGCAGAATCCTACTAATGTCACAAACACTGCAGGGTTCCAGAGTCTCCAACGGACACAATCTTCCCAACACACTCCTTTGTTTTGCTCACCCTTATTTTCCAATCTCCTGCCTTTCACAGTGATGAAATGGAAACACACAAGTCTGCCTTTGTGCAACATAATTCCCAGTGCTTTATCGAATTACAGTATAATATTATTTACAACAGGCACACCCAAGTGACCCACAAAGTGACATTACCAACATGGTAGCCTTGGCTCACGGTCACTCCTCGGAGTTGCTTCCTGGGTGGCTGAGAATGTGGTTGAGGCAGACTGCTTACTAGTGCCTATCACATGATGCCCGTGGCCCTCAGACTCATTGTGGAGGTGCTGGTGATTGGGGATGGGCCCTCCAAAGGCTGCTGTGCCAGAATTGCTGCAGGGGCAACTTCTGTCACAGGGCATAACTCTACAGAAGCTTCGTCCATCAGAGGGGCCATCGAGGCATATGATAATGACGGAGCCACATGAGGGATGGCTCCCTCATCACCATCTGTCACCTCCTCAGCCCTTTCATGGAGCCTTTGATGACCAGAGGGAACCACCATCTGGGGCACAGCTGGCATCCACTCCATGCTTCATTGCACCATTTGCGCCACTGACTGGTCAATGCTACAGACTATGGCAAGCATACTGTACATATCAGTGTGCTGTTCCTGCACTCTGAGTAATGCCGCATATGTCTCTCTATGAGGTTGGTGACTCTCTCGATGGAAGGGATCATGTGCTCAAAGCACTGAGACATTGCGGGACAAATGAGATGAATGGACTCCTCCATTCTCATCCCATGAATCCGCAATGCCTCAGTTAACTCCGACATGTGGACACACATCTGACGCTGGTTCTCCAGGTACAGCTGTCTGACTCATGAATCCCTAGGCTCTATATCTCCCCCTGCTGAGCAGGGCTGTGCCTGTCCTCCATTCTCCGAGAGGAATTGGCCACAGCCGACTCTGCCTTCCCCATCTCCTCCTGCTCTGAAGTGATGTGCACTTCACCCTGTGCCACCATCTGTAATACTGCGCGTGGACCACGGAGGTGCGAGTGTCTGCGCTGGTGGACAGTGTGCAAGAAAGATGTGATAGTCATGCTCCGAGGTGTCTTCCCCTTCTAACTCCTCCAGAGCAGATTGGCTGTGTCTCCTCCCCCTCTGAAGCTGGCCCTGTGGGAGACATAAGAGAAGGTGGTCATGAGAAATCAGCACAGTCAACAGATGTTTCTGCTGCTTAAAATAATGGGATGACAGCTTATGTATTGACAGCTCATTGCACTGGGAGGATTGCCATGCATCCCTTGAACCTGGAGATGTTGAGATCTTTTCAGCTTGTCTAGGATAGACTCCCAAATAAAAGCAAAATACTGCTGATGCTGGAAATCTGAAATATACACAGAAAGTGCTGGAAATACTCAGCAGGTCTGGCAGCATCCGTGGAAAGAAAAACAGAGTTAATGTTTCAAGTCTGTGACCTTTCATCAGAACTAGTTTTATTTATTATTTATTGTTTATGATAGACTCGTGTTTCTCCATCTCCAACATCCCGGTACCTTGACACCCTGGCCAAATCAAGGGCCAGCTCCTCAAAATGCATCAGTGATGCAAGCTGGGGAAACCCGCCATCCAGACGAGCCCTCTCACTCTTCCTGACATTGTTGTCCTATTTGGCCTATGAGGTGAAGGAAGATGCCATGAAGTCAATGCCTCTCTCCCTCACCATTTGCAGACTTTCATTCGTATAGGATGTTGCCGACTTCCCCGTAGCCCACTGTCTAATAGCATTCAGATCATGAAGTATGCTTATGAGTCATCAATGATTTTATGTACACATCTCTTCCATGGTCAGGAGAACTCGATGCACCTTCAGGGTGCCGCTCACTTTTGCACTCTAGTGACTGCTGACCAGGAGGCATGCCATCTGGGTCTATCTTTGGACACACCTTGCCAGCCCTAAACAAGTCATTGAAACGTTTCCTGCATTGGACCCTGTTCCTCCGCACCACTCCTCTGCTGCTGACCTCATGGGCCACCTGCAGCCAAGCCTTCTTGGTCAGCTTTGCAGGCTTTCTCAAGCCGCTGACAGGGAACAGGATGCTTCTCCATGCTGTCACCACCTCCAGCAACACATCAAGTGAAGCATCAGAAAAATGGGGCAGCTGGGGGGGGGGTGGTTGCCCTGGCACGGGGGCCCACCCTGCCCACTGCCTTCTGCTCATCATCTGCCCTTCCATCATGGGGATGAACGGCAGCCACAGCAATGGCTGCCACTCACCCTTTAAATCGGACCCACTGCTCCCTGTGTCCCGCCTCCTTCCGTCATCTGCCACCACTAATTAACCGGTTATTCCAATGAAAATTACACGTGTACGGATTGCCGATATGGTGTGGGATCAGGACTTGGAAATTAATGCAATGTCGAGATCCCAGTACAAGAATTGAAAACCCAGCCAGTGATTCAGATGGGAGACTGTCCAACCCTCTCCAAAGCAGCCTTGGAGGTTGTGGCATATTACATGGCACAAATGAAGAAAACTGACACGAGGTATAGCCAGTTCACAAGAGTAAGTTTACTGCGTTGTTTTGTACTACACTTGTTCCAACATTGTATCACATTAATATAATGTATGAATATATTCCACAGCTTCCCCTTTCTTAAAGAAAAAGTACTGTTGGTGTGCTTTCCTTTGATATATATTCAAAAAACTATGGCCGGGATTTTTCCCTGGGCGGATGGGAGCAGTCCACCGACTGAAAAGTCAGTGGCGAACCTGCCTTAATTGGTCTGAGGCGGGACTTACACCTGCTTGAGGCAGGGAGTTCTGCCTAATAGAGCTGCAGGCCGATCAGTGGGCCGGCAGCTCTTAGTCACAGCAGCACCACCGGGAGCGGCGGCCACTGCTGGGGCTACAACCCAGCCATCAGGAAGATGATGTCGGGGAGTCCGGAGAATGAAGGTACGTTTTTGTTGCCTTGCCGGGGGTGATCGGTTGGGCCCCGGTGAGGCAAGGATGGTTGATTGGGGCGACGGGAAGCATGTTGGGTGCTTGGAGTGATTGGGGCAGCGGGGGCGGCCCTCCGTCAGGCACAGGGTGCCTGATCGTGAGGGCCACCCCCCCCCCCACCCCCACACACCCCCAGGCCATCAGAGAGCCGCCTGCTTTTGTCAGGCAGCTTCTGTCGGGCCTGGCCCGCCCGACCAGCCACGGGTAAAATCCCTGTGGCAGCGGGTCGAGGCCCTTAAGTGGCCGTTAAGTGGCCACTTAAGGGCTTTGATCGGCCTGGGGCGGGTGGGCCGTTTTTCACCGCCGCCGCCCTGCGTACAGTGGCGGCGGAGGTGGAAACGGGTTGGAAAGGGCCCCCTGAGCCTCCCACTCCATTTTACGCCCCTCCACCCTCCACCTTCCTGCTCTCTGGTGGGGCGTAAAATTCCGGCCTATGAGTGTGATGTCCCTCTGGACTTTAGTGAGGTCTGACGGAGTTTCGTATAAGATGTGAGGCTTAGACTGAGACTGCACAATGAGACATAAGCAGCTTGCTGCTGAATATAACGGAGACTTATTTTATTCTGTTTTAGTTTCATTTTCCCTTTGCTTGTTTGTGTGTTCTACAGCAGCCTCTAGAGTACACAAAGCACATTGCAATTGCGATTTCAAAAACATGCATCTTACACATTTTGTAATCTTTATGAATATACATACTTGGCATAATTACAACTGCCTTTTTTTTCTTCTTGAACTACATCTACAAATCAATTAGTAACTGGGTGGCACAGTGGCGCAGTGGTTAGCACTGCAGCCTCACAGCTCCAGTGACCTGGGTTCCGTTCTGGGTCCTGCCTGTGCGGAGTTTGCGAGTTCTCCCTATGACCGCATGGGTTTCCGCCAGGTACTCCGATTTCCTCCCACAGCCAAAGACTTGCAGGTTGATAGGTAAATTGGTTATTGTAAATTGCTCCTAGTGTAGGTAGGTGGTAGGAGAATGGTGGGGTTGTGGTAGGGAATATAGGATTAGTATAAATGGGTGGTTGCTGGTTGGCACAGACTCGGTGGGCCGAAGGGCCTGTTTCAGTGCTGTATCTCTAAATAAACTGTTTTACGAAGCCTTCCTGATCTCCTTAAGGGTTTTGGTGTAGAGTCAGGTTTTGGACTGCTTGGTTTAGGATCAGTTCTCAAAGAAGTTCCTGTTTTTTTCTCTTTTTACTTCAGACACAGAAATCTGAACTGTTTCAAACTCTAGCATGAGCTTGTGATCAAATGGATCGTGAGCATGTTTTGGTTCATCTGGGATCATGTGATTTACGTGGACATTTCTCACCTATTTCATCTATTTCAACCAAGTATCTTTTGGTTCCACATACTTCTACTACATTTCCCACTTCTCACTTATGTGACCTGTGAGGGGACTCAAAACATGTTCATTTTGCCTGAAACTAGGTTCTCTTTTGTTTGATGTCAGACTGACGTTTTTGACTGAACTATTTGTGTTCAACTTTAACAAGAAAGTTTGGTAGGACCAGATTCAAACATGTCCTTAATCATCTCTTCATCAGAAGCTCAATAGGTGTATACCCTGTAGTGGAGTGTGGGGTTTTCCTATACTTCAGCAGGAAATTAGCCAACTGCTGTTTCATACTGAAATTTGAACACTTGTGCAGCACTTGTGTCTTGAGTGCTTCTTTAACTATCCTAACGGATCTTTCAGCTGCTCTATTTGATGCTAGATGGTAAGGAGGAGTAAGGGTATGTTTGATATCATTTTGCTTCATGAAGTTTTAGAACAGAGCAGAACTAATTGAGGACCATTATCTTGGACAAGCTTCTCTGGTAATCCATGACAAGAAAAAATAAACCCTAACACATCTATTGTTCATTCATTGTTGGTGTTTTGACCCATGTGCTTCACTTCAAACCACTTCGAGTGGCTATTAATGAGTACCAAGAAACTGGCTTTTTTCTGTTCACAAAAGGCTACATGAACTCTTTGAAATGATTAAGTCAGCCATGACCACAATTGCAAAGGAGTTTTTGGTGGGTTGTTCTTGCCAGAATCCTATCTCTCAAAGAACTATGGACCACCACTCTATGACCCCACTTGGTGCAGCCCTGCTCACATGACAACTCATTGTGACAATTGTGAAACAGTTTCAGTTCCTCGTCTGTACACTGGTCAAATTCTGTCTATCCATTGAATGTCTGTTCATAGACTCTTTTAAACACTGAGACTTTCTGCATTTCAGCTGCAATTTCAGTTGCAGTGATTAGAAAATCATCATCTACTTCTCCTATTGTGAAGATTGCACCTTCACCACCTAATTCTGAGTCCTCATGCAGCAAACAGCAACACGTCAGAAATAGCATTCTCTTTTGAATTGCGGTATTCAATGCCGTAATCATATTGTGAGAGAAGTCAAGCTGATCACTTTATCCTTGACGCTGCCATCATCGGTCTTGCAGATTTTGATCCTAGAATGGCTGCTAGGGGTTTATGATATGTTACTAGTGTCATGCAAACCCCCACCTGCCAAGAATGAGGCCATCAATTTCGCCACATGGACATTAAATTTCAAATTGTTGCTGGGAAGAAGAGAAGATCTGTTACAAGGAGTTGCCAGGCCTCTGGCTGGAAAGACATTTTTGCATATTAACAGATAGTGTTTGTAGACAAAGGACCATTCCCTGACACAAACAATATACAAAGCCAGAAGTGGTTGTACCTGTCATGTGACTACCCTGCTGGCCAACTTGGGGAGTTATAAATTGTAGAGACAGTGTTTGAACTGGCAGAAAGCTCTTTGCTCCTGGATTGAAAAGACCTCTCCTGGCTGGCTCACTGCAGCCTCTCCTGTCTGCTCCCATCTCTTTCACATGGAATTCCAAAAAACTGACTGAAGACAGATGAACCCCAAAAGAGAAAAGTCTCCTACAGTGAACAAGGTTTAAGTAGAATACTGGGCCCCAACAAAAAGCAATATCTACCCAATCAAGGACTTGACAGTGAGCTCGAAGAACTGTAACAACTTGTCAGATATTGCCTCAAACCTTTCCATTTTATTTTTCTTCTGCTCTTTTTTGTCTCTATTTGCATGTGTGTATCTCGTATGCATGCTCGCGTGGGTGCGTCATGTATCCGTAGGCGTCAACGGAATTAGAGTTTAAGTTTAAGTTTAATAAAATTTCACCGTTCTTCTTTAAACCTAAGAAAGCCTGTTTGTGCTCATTTCTTTGCCTTATAATTGGAAAGCAGTGAACATGGATTCATCAAGGGGGAGCTAAAAACACAGTGTGTTTAAAAATCAAACCCTGTTACAGTAAGACCAGGTGACGGCTGAAAGGAAACACTAGACCTCTTTCTCACCTGGTTGTAACAGAGTTGGATGCTAGCATCGGGAATTGACCCACAGACAAACGTGAGAAATTGGAAGTGGGAAGCCAAATTGTTCCCAAGCAAAAAAGAGCAAGATTTTAATACAGATTTTCTTGTGTGTGATTGACTACTAACATGTGTGCAACTGCAGCTAGTAGCTCTCCAAGCCAGGGTGATGTAACTTGGGATAAGTTAAAAGCACTATCTATGGAGGAGTTGAGGGAAATGGCTGATTAGTGTGGGATCACTGTACTTGGCAAGGCTAGAAAAGTCTGAACTCCTAAGACTAGGGGCCCACCATTTTTCCCTTGAATCTGAAGAAGCAGAAACAGGGTTAGAAGCAGACTCTGACAGGGTATTGTTAGCAAAGATACAATTGGAACTGAGGAAACTTGAATTAGAAGAAAGAGAAAAATAGAGAGAGAGGCAGGAGAGGGAGAAAAGAGAGAGCCTTCCAGAAGGAATGTGAAGAGAAAGAAAGACAAGAGAAATAAAGAGAGAGGCAGGAGAGAGAGAAGTCAAGAAAGTATGTAAAGAAAGAGTGTTAAGGCAGATTGAGTTAACTAGGGGTGACAGTAAGCCCAGTGAAAGCATGACTAATATGGAGGAGCGTAATTCAGGACTGGGTACAGAATTGTTAAAACTAGCTCATCTAATACCAAAATTCAATGAGGAAGAAGTGAGGAATTTTTTGTGTCCTTTGAGAAACTGGCAAGGCAGCTAAAATGGCCAGCTGAGCCCTGGTCTCTGTTACTACAAAGCAAGCTAACTGGAAAAGCCCATGAGGTTTATTCCCTGTTGCCAGATGAGAGTTCATCAAATTATGAACTGACCAAAAATGCTTGCCTCGGGGCATATGAATTAGTAACCGAAGCCTATCGCAAATACTTTAGAACCCTCAAGAAGCAAGCTAATCAAACTTATCTGGAGTTTGAAGGAAGTAAGCAGCTGCCTTTTGACCAGTGGCTGAGGGCTCTTAAAGTACAGCTCAGCTGTGAGAATCACAGAGAAGTAATTCTGTTAGAGGAATTTAAAAACTCTCTCCCACTCTCCATAAAGACCCAGGTAGAGGAGCAGCGGGTTCAGAGAACCCAGCAAGTGGCTGTTCTATCTGATGAGTTTGTTTTAATTCGTAAATCAGTTTCCCAGGGGAGAACCTTTCTTAATCACCACCACAAATCCGAAAAGGACAAAGGATGCGAAGGTGATAGAAGCCCAGGCAGTCCTGGGAGAGAAAGGAAAGCTGGAGACACAGGGGGCCCTCCCCCAGCCAAAAAGGAAGGTGCTGTGAGCAAAAGTGAGACCCAGAGACCTGTGTGCTTCCATTGTAATAAAGCAGGGCATTTAAAAGCTGACTGATTAGATTAGAGATACAGCACTGAAACAGGCCCTTCGGCCCACCGAGTCTGTGCCGAACATCAACCACCCCTTTATACTAATCCTACACTAATCTCATATTCCTACCAAACATCCCCACCTGTCCCTATATTTCCCTACCACCTACCTGTACTAGTGACAATTTTTATAATGGACAATTTACCTATCAACCTGCAAGTCTTTTGGCTTGTGGGAGGAAACCGGAGCACCCGGAGAAAACCCACGCAGACACAGGGAGAACTTGCAAACTCCACACAGGCAGTACCCGGAATCGAACCCGGGTCCCTGGAGCTGTGAGGCTGCAGTGCTAACCACTGCGCCACTGTGCCGCCCTAGAAACTAAAGGGAAAACCAGTAGGGTTAATCAGGGCACACCTGCTCAGTGAAGACAGGGACCTGATGGAAAGCACAGCAGAACAATCTGTGGCTTTAACTGCAGTGAGAGTGAGACCCAGGAAGTTTACGGCTGCAAGTGCAGGAAAATTTAATAGAATTCCTGAAGGTTATCAGGGTTTTGTGTTTGAAGGGAAAGTATCCCCATACCCCTTGAGTGGGCCAAGCAAGCCCATAGATTCTCAGGGACACAGGATCCACTAGATCCCTTTTCCTGAGAAAAGGCCTGACCTTTCCCCCCAGAGAGTGCAGTGAACACCAAAATGGTGGTGAATGGTATTGTAGGGCAGTGTATGCCTGTACCTGTACACCGGGTGTGCCTGGAGTGCAACCTAGTTTCAGGAACGGTGACCATCGGATTGTCCCTAGTTTGCCTGTGGACTGGGTTGACATGCTCCTAGGTAATGATCTGGCGGGGGTGAAGGTGGTAGGCCACCCAGTAGTGAAAGAAAGACTGCAGGCAGTCAGAGAGACAGGGCAGTGGCAAGAGATGGTCCCCTGCAGTTTCCCTGAATGTGTAGTGGATCAGGCCATGATCAAACCAGCTCCCCCAGAGGAGACTGAATTGGCACTGCAGGCAGTGATAAGGTCTCGTATGGGAGATAGGTTAAGAAAGTAAGAGCAGATGGGATCCAGGGCAATTTGGCAAATTGGATCCAAAATTGGCTGAGTGGCAGGAGGCATCTGGTGATGGTCCAGGGAATGAAGCTGGACAAGTGGTAGAAGTCTCAGTACGGGAGCATTTTGGGGATAGTGACCATAACTCTGCAAGATTTAAGGTAGTTATGGAAAAGGACAAAGATGGACTGGAAATAAAGGCACTGAATTGAGGGAAGGCCGATTTCAGTATGATAAAACACGATCTGGCCAAAGTGGACTGGGAGCAGCTATTTGTAGGAAAGTCTACATCAGACCAGTCGGAGTCATTCAAAGAGGAAATAGTGAGAGTTCAGGGCCAACATGTACCCGTTAAGGTGAAGGGTAGGACCAACAAGTCCAGGGAACCCTGGATGTCAAGGGATATAGAGGATTGCATCAGGGGAAAAAAAGAAGCTTATGGCAGATTCAGAGTGCTGAAAACAGTGGAGGCCCTAGAGGAGTATAGAAAGTGTAGGGGGGTACTTTAAAAAGTAATTAGGAGAGCGAAGAGGGGCATTTTATAAGTATATTAAGGGTAAAAGGATAAGCAGGGAAAGAGTAGGACCCATTAGGGACCAAAGTGGCAATCTGTGTGTGGAGCCGGAGGATATAGGTGAGGTTTTAAATGATTACTTTGCATCTGTGTTCACTGTGAACAAGGATATAGGTGTAGAGATCAGGGAGGGGATTGTGATATACTTGACCATATTAATATTGAAAGGGAGGAAATATTAGCTGTTTTAGCAGGCTTAAAAGTGGATAAATCCCCAGGCCCAGATGAGATGTATCCCAGGCTGTAATGTGAGGCAAGGGAGGAGATAGCAGGGGCTCTGACACAAATTTTCAAATCCTCTCTGGCCACAGGAGAGATACCAGAGGACTAAAGAACAGCAAATGTGGTACCATTATTCAAGAAGGGTAGCAGAGATAAACCAGGTAATTACAGGCAGGTGAGTCTAAATTCTGAGGGACAGGATTAATCTCCACTTGGAGAGGCAGGGATTAATCAGGAATAGTCAGCATGGCTTTGTCAGGGGGAGATCATGTCTAACTAACGATTGAATTTTTCGAGGAGGTGGCTAGATGTGTAGATGAGGGTAAAGCAGTTGATGTAGTCTACATGGACTTCAGTAAAGCTTTTGATAAGGTCCCACTTGGGAGATTGGTTAAGAAGGTAAGAGCCCATGGGATCCAGGGCAATTTGGCAAATTGGATCCAAAATTGGCTTAGTGGCAGGAGGCAGAGAGTGATGGTCGATGGTTGTTTCTCCGAGTGGAGGCCTGTGACCAGTGGTGTACCGCAGGGATCGGTTCTGGGACCATTGCTGTTTGTAGTGTACATTAATGATTTAGACGTAAATATAGGAGGCATGGTCAGTAATTTCGCAGATGACACGACTATTAGTGGTGTCGTAAATAGTGAGGAGGAAAGCCTTAGATTACAGGATGATATAGATGGGCTGGTAAGATGGGTTAAGCAGTGGAAAATGGAATTTAATCCTGAGAAGTGTGAGGTGATGCATTTTGGGAGGACTAACAACGCAAGGGAATATACAATGTATGGTCGGACCCTAGGAAGTACAGAGGGTCAGAGGGACCTTGGTGTACTTGTCCATAGATCACTGAAGGCAGCAGCTCAGGTAGATAAGGTGATTAGGAAGCCATATGGGATACTTGCCTTTATTAGCTGAGGCATAGAATATAAGAGCAGGGAGGTTATGATGGAGCTGTATAAAACGCTACTTAGGCCACAGCTGGAGTACTGTGTACAGTTCTGGGCACCACACTACAGGAAGGATGTGATTGCACCGGAGAGGGTGCAGAGGAGATTCAGCAGGATGTTGCCTAGGCTAGAACGTTTCAGCTATGAAGAGAGACTGAAAAGGCTAGGGTTATTTTCCTTAGAGCAGAGAAAGCTGAGGGGGGACATGATTGAGGTATACAAAATTATGAGGAGCATTGATAGATTAGATAGGAAGTAACTTTTTCCCTTAGCGGAGGGGTCAATAACCAGGGGGCTAGAGGCCTGCTACCCGACCCCAACTCGACGGGACCCGACGGCACGTGTCGGGTTCGGGGCGGGTCGGGCCCATCTACCGGGGCTGGCTTTCGGGCTCGGGTCAGGTCGGGCCGAGTCCAGATCAAGTCGGGTCAGGTCGGGCCGGACACGCACAGTAAGTACTCTGCTGGAATTTTTAAAAATTACCTAAGCTGGGTGTCCAGGATGAAACTGAGTCTGTGCAGAGAGACTGGCGTCACGATGACATCATCATGCATGCTCTGCAGCTTCTTGCAGTTTCGGTGTCAGGAAGGTAAGTAAAGGGATTGTTGGGTCGGGTCGGGTCGGGTCGAGTAGTGACGGGTTCGAGTCGGGTCGGGCTTGGGGCAAAATCGGAGGGTCTCGGGCCGGGTCGGGCTCAGGTCCACTGTAGTTCGGTCGGGTGCGGGTCGGGTTCTTTTTCCCGCCCTAAAGCAGGCCTCTACAGGGGCCATAGATTTCAGGTAAGGGGCTGGAAGTTTAGAGGGGATTTGAGGAAAAGTGTTTTCACCCAGAGGGTGGTTGGAATCTGGAACGCACTGCTTGAAGAGGTGGTAGAGGCAGGAACCCTCACAACATTTAAGAAGTATTTAAATGAACACTTGAAACGCCATAGCATACAAGGCTACAGGCCAAGTGCTGGAAAATGGGACTAGAATAGGTAAGTGCTGGATGGCTGGCACAGACACGATGGGCCAAAGGGCCTGTTTCTGTGCTGTATGACTCTATAACTCTATGACTCTATGTTTTTGCGAATGGAAGCCTGTGACCAGTGGTGTACCGCAGGGATCGGTGCTGCGACCCATGCTGTTTGTAGTGTACATTAATGAATTAGATGTGAATATAGGAAGTATGATAAGTAAGTTCGCAGCTGACACAAAAATTGGTGGTGTCGTAAATAGTGAGGAGGAAATCCTTAGATTACAGGACGATATAGAAACATAGAAAAATAGGAGCAGGAGGAGGCCATTCGGCCCATTGAGGCTGTTCCACCATTCAATACGATCATGGCTGATCATTCAAACTCAGTAACCAGTTCCCGCTTTCTCCCCGTATCCCTTGATCCCATTAGCCCTAAGAAATATATCTAACTCTTTCTTGAATATATTTAATGATTTGGCCTCAACTGCTTTCTGTGGTAGAGAATTCCATAGGTTCACCACTCTCTGGGTGAAGAAATCGATATAAATGGGCTGGTAAGATGGGCGAAGCAGTGGAAAATGGAATTTAATCCTGAGAAGTGTGAGGTGATGCTTTTTGGGAGGACTAACAAGGCAAGGTAATATACAATGGATGGTAGGACCCTAGGAAGTACAGAGGGTCAGAGGCACCTTGGTGTACTTGTCCATAGATCACTGAAGGCAACAGCTCAGGTAGATAAGGTGGTTAGGAAGACATATGGGATACTTTCTTTATTAGCCGAGGCATAGAATATAAGAGCAGGGAGGTTATGATGGAGCTGTATAAAATGCTAGTTAGGCCACAGCTGGAGTACTGTGTACAGTTCTGGTCACCGAACCATAGGAAGGATGTGATTGCACTGGAGACAGTGCAGAGGAGATTCACCAGGATGTTGCCTGGGTTGGAGCATTTCAGCTATGAAGAGAGACTGGGTTGTTTTCCTTAGAGCAGAGAAGGCTGAGGGGGGGGCCTGATTGAGGTATACAAAATTATGAGGGGCATTTATAGGATAGGATAGGCAGGAAAAAACTTTTTCCCTTAGCGAAGGGATCAATAACCAGGGGAAATAGAATTAAGGTAAGGGGCAGGAGGTTTAGAGGGGATTTGAGGAAAAAAATTTCACCCAGAGGGTGGTTGGAATCTGGAACGCACTGCCTGAAGGGTTGGTAGAGGCAGGAACCATCACAACCTTACAGGCCAAGTGCTGGAAAATGGGATTAGAATAGGTAGGTTCTTGATGGCCTGCATAGACACGATGGGCCAAAGGGCCTGTTTCTGTGCTGTATAACTCTATGACTCTATGAGGTCTGCCTGTCCGAGACTTTCCCTGGAATGTTAGGAGACCCAGGGAATGGCTTAAGTGGGTTTTCCCTAGGTGAGGCTCAGTGAGCTGACCCAGTATTGCGAGAGTTAGCACAGGCTGCCCAGTTTGAAAGTGAAGCAGAGGGAGTCCCTGATTGCTACTATTAAAAGAATGAGGTACTGATGAGGAAATGGAGTTCTCCTCACAGACCTGAAAGCAAGGAGTGGGCAGTAGTTCACCAGTTAGTGGTGCTGCAGAGCTACTGGGGAGAAATATTAAGAAGGGCCCATGAGACTACAGTGGCCGTACATGCCAGAACACGAAAGACCAAAGCCCGCATAAGATAGCAGTTTGACTGGCCAAAACTCCACAAAGGTGTGGTGGAGTACTGCAAGAGTTGCCACATGTGCCAGATTGAGGGGAAACCCCAACCTGTGGTGAAATCTGCACCCCTAAGTCCTGTATCATTGTTAGGAGGACCCTCCAGCATAGGGCTGATAAACTGTAAGGGACCCCTGCCAAGAACAAAAGGGGACAAGCAGGCATACGGCTGGCAAAAGTTTAGAAAGGGAAGGGGAAAAAGTGACCAAGAAGGCAGGTAAACGGAAGTCCGGGAGGAATCCCGGATGAAAACCTCTTCTGTCCGGTCAGCCAACTCTGAAAAATTTGAAAAGCTAGACCCCACATCCTCCTATGTAAATGCAGACACTAGAAGCACCCCACCAGAGTTGCTAACAGCATTTACAGGAGCCTGCAGAGACAAAGAAAGACCTCTAGGGGGCAGAGAAACCATGAGGCTGATGCCTCACCAAGTCGAAGTGCCACAGGGGAGTGCAGTAGAGTCTGCACAAATACCTGCAGGCAGGAGTGTCCCAAAGAACAAAGGGGAGATTAACAAAGAATCCTCCCCCATAGTCAGTGAAAAACAGAACCACCCATCCCCTGAAATCAAAAGTCTTTGCATGACTCTGAAAGAGAGTTCAGGATAGACCTGCCCACTACTCTTGGAAAAAATTCCAGTTTAGGGCTAATTAAATCTAAACCCAACTACCACCACCCCCACCCACCAACACCCCCCACAACTTTGGCAGACCTCAACAGGAACCAAGACCCTAGACAGTCATAGCAATGGGCAAACTGAAGAAAAACTTCTCCAAAGAACCACATGGTTACTGGGATGCCAAAAAGGGTGAATTAAAGCAGCACTGCACCAAGAAAAGATAGTTTTAGTAAGTTTTCAGATTCATGAATGAATGGGAGAAATGCATGGTTTTCTGTATCTTATATTTTCTCTCAACCCTTTTAATGAAATGCGCCTTTTCTCGAATCGCATTTCATTCCCCTGGGTGTGGAGATGTTATGCAGGCCCCCACCTGCCAAGAATGAAGCACATTAATTTCGCCACATGGACATTAAATTTCAAATCGTTGCTGGGAAGAAGAGAAGGCCTGTTACAAGGGATTTCCTGGCCCCTGGCTGGAAAGACATTTTTGCATATTAACAGATAGTGTTTGCAGACAAAGGACCATTCCCTGACACACACAATTCATAAAGCCAGAAGTGGTTATATCAGTTAGTCATGTGACTACCCTGCTGGCCAACTTGGGGAATTTTAAATTGTCGAGACAGTGTTTGAACTGGCAGAAAGCTCTTTGCTCCTGGATTGAAAAGACCTCTCCTGGCTGGCTCAGCGCAGCCTCTCCTGTCTGCTCCCAACTCTTTCTCACGTAACTCCAAAAAATGACTGAAGACACATGAACCCCAAGAGAGAAAAGTCTCCTACAGTGAACAAGGTTTAAGAAGAATACTGGGCCCCAATGAAAAGAAAGATCCACCTACAATCAAGGACTCTACAGTGAGATCGAAGAAACATAAGAACAACTCTTCAGAAATTGCCTCAAACCTTTCCACTTTATTTTTCTTCTGCTCTTTTCTGTCTCTATTTGCATGTGTGTATCACATATGCATGCTTGCGTGGGCACGTCATGTATCCGTAGGCGTCAATGGAATTAGAGTTTAAGTTTAAGTTGAATAAAATTTTACCTTTCTTCTTTAAACCTAAGAAAGCTTGTTTGTGCTCGTTTCTTTGCCTTATAACTGGAAAGCAGTGACCAAGGATTCACCAAGTGGGAGTAGCATTTAAAGTTGCTTGGTTTTGGCCTGGTCATAAATTTTTTTCTAGTGCATGTGGAAAATAAATTACAGAAGAGGTCGATTTATGTAGACGAATAACAAGATTTTTAATATTCTGTAAATATATTGAAATAATATAAGGGGGAGCTAAAAACACAGTGTGTTTAAAAATAAAACCCTGTTACAGTAAGACCAGGTGAAGGCTGAAAGGGAACCCTCGGATTCTTTCTCAACTGGTCGTAACACTAGCATGAGGTTTCTACTCAACCAAAACTGGTGAAACTTTTAGATTCCGAAGGTGATTCCAATTGCTTGCTTTTCTATCTGTGCTTAGTTACGTTTACTCTTGGTCATGGTGCATGACACAAATGCTGTGGGGGACGATGTAGTTAAGGAAGACGGGTGTGAAGTATTGGATGTGATCAACATAAGGAGAAATTAATGGATTAGCATCCTTGAAAGTTGATAAATCTCCGGAGCCGGATGAAATATACCCCAGGCTGTTAAAAGAAACAAGAGAGGAAATAGCGGAAGGTCTGACCATCATTTTCCAGATCTCACTGGATACAGGTGTGGTGGCGTAGGATTGGAGGACTGCTAACGTTGTACCTCTTTTTAAAAAGGGAACGAGGGATAGACCGAATAATTACAGGTCAGTCAGTCCAACCTCAGTCGTGAGCAAGTTATTGGTAGCCTGAGAGACAGGATAAACTGTCATTTAGACAGGCACAGATTAATCAAGGATAGTCAGCATGGATTTGTTCAGGGAAGATCTTGTTTGATCAACTTGATCGAATTTTTTGAAGAAGTAACAAGGAAGATAGATGAAGTTAGTGCAGTTGATGTGGTCTACATGGATTTTAGCAAGGCTTTTGACAAGGTGCCACGTGGCAGACTGGTTAAAAAAATAAAATCTCATGGGATCCAGGGAAATGCAGCAAGGTGGATACAAAATTGGCTCAGTGGCAGGAAACAAAGGGTAATTGTTGACAGGTGTTTTAGCGACTGGAGGGCTGTTTCCAGTGGCGTTCCGCAGGGCTCAGTACTGGGTTCCCTGCTTTTGTGGCATATATTAACGATTTGGATGTAAATGTGGGGGGCATGATCAAGAAGTTTGCAGATGACACAAAAATTAGCCATGTGGTAGATAGTGAGGAGGACAGCTGTAGGCTGCAGGAGGGTATTGATGGTCTGGTCAGATGGGCAGGAAAGTGGCAAATGGAATTCAACCTGGATATGTGTGAGGTGATGCATTTGGGGAGGTCAAACAAGGCAAAGGATATACCATTAATGGGAAAATACTGAGAGGTGTAGAGGAAGTGACACTCTTTGGAATAAATGTCCACAGATCCCTAAAAGTAGCAGGACAGATCGATAAGGTGGTTAAGAAGGCATATGGAATCCTTTCCTTTGTTAGCCGAGGTATAGAATATAAGAGCAGGAAGATTATGCTAGAACTGTACAAATCATTGGTTAAGCCACAACTTGAGTACTGTGTGCAGTTCTGGTCACCTCATTACAAAAAGGATGTAATTGCACTAGAGAGGGTACAAAGGAGATTTACGAGGATGTTGCTGAGACTGGAAAAATGCAGCTATGAGGAAAGATTGGATAGGCTGGAGTTGTTCTTGGAACAGAGAAGGCTGATGGGAGATCTGATTGAAATGTACAAAATTTTGAGGGGCTTGGATAGAGTGGAGGTGAAGGGCCTATTTACCTTAGCAAAGTGGTTAGTGACTAGGGGGCATAGATTTAAAGTGATTGGTAGAAAGATTAGAGGGGAGATGAGGAAAACTGTTTTCACCCAGAGGGTAGTGGGGGTCTGGAACTCACTGCCTGAAAGGGTAGTTGAAGCAGAAAGCCTTAACTCATTGAAAAGAAGTCTGGATATGCACCTCAAGTGTCATAATATGCAGGGCTACTGATCAAATGTTGGAAGGTGGGATTTGAATAGATGGAACGTTTTTCGGCTGGCACCGACACGATGGTTCAAGTGGCCTCTTTCTGTGCTGTAAACTTGCTATGATTCGATGATTGTCTTGACCAACATCCATGACATAACTGATCACTGGTCCAACTTCATAGTTTCAAGAGTCACATGCTAGCATCAGATCGCCATTTGTGTCGTAATGAATGAGTAATTCATCATTGGTCAAGTTTCTTTTGCATGCATCATAAGCATCTTGTTGTGCTTTAAACCATTCTCATTTCACATCTTTCTTCAACAACTCATGTTGTGGAGTTAACACTGTTGCAAGCTCAAGCAGAAATCACAGGTATTATTGAATCGTGCCTGAAACCTTCTAAGCTCAGACACATCTTTTGGCTTTGGGCATTAACCATTGTCTCTATCTTCTCTTCCACTGGCTTTAGCCCCCTGTTTCTTGATTTTCAGGGTAAGGTACATTACCTTGGATTGTACAAAGGCATACTTGCTCTTTTTCAACTTCACACTATGATCATTGAGCCTTTTTAACACTTTATCCAACACTTGAAGATTCTCTTCCTCTGTGTGGTCACAATCAACACATCATCCTACTTACACATACGATATGGCACTCTTTGCAACAGCTTATTCATTAAGCTTGGAAGATTTTTGGAGAAGACTTCCCACCATAAGGCAGCTTTGTGTAGGAATATAACCTCGTGTGTGTGTTTATCGTGAGATACTGCTGACTCAATCCACATTGAGCTGTGCATAAGCCTGGGACAAATCCAACTTCGTGAATAGTTTGGATCCTACTAACTCGGCACACAGAGAGGTTGATAGTGGATACTGCTCATCACCCACTGCCTGGTTGATTGAGACCTTTGTAGTCCCCACGTAGTCTTATTGGTTTTGTCTGACTTGGGCACGACTACAATTGGGGTTGCCCAATCACTGTGGTCAGTTTTCACTAGAGCACCATTTCTTTTGAGTTTCTTTAGCTCCTCTTCAACCTGGGGTTTGAGAGCAAAATTAACCATCCTAGACTTGCAATATACTGGGTTTGCATCAGGCCTAATTTGGATGTGTGCTTTCTCACCAATAATGCCTTCATAGCTATCCTCAATAATGCTGCTGTAACTATTCAATAGCTGATCAAGCTTCTTGGTTGTCTCAATTTGGAAGATATGCTCCCAGTCTAACATCAGCTTGCAAAGCCAATCTTTGGCCATGAACATTGATTTATTGACATATCTTACTATCTCGAGCGGCTTAGGGTTGAAATGTTCCTCCAGCCTGGTGACGATTGTTTTGAATGGCACATCTTTTGCCTTGTTGGGAGCAAGAAGGTTTGTTAATGTTCCATACACTTCCGACCAATCTCCATCAGCAAAATTGCTTTCTTGCGCTCAAGAATTGCCTTATTCTGAATCTTGACCTCTTCACTTTCACCTTCAAGTTCCTAAATGTTATTAGCTCTGAAAAGTATGCCCATGCTTGCAATATATGAACTGAATGGTTCTCAAGCCCACTTATGTGTTCCAATTCTTCTGATGTATCTCATGGGTGCAGCCATATTGTCCTGTCTGCAAATTGAACAGTGAAGTTTTACTGCATTGTCCAAAATCAGTCCAGTTGGTGGTTGGAAATGTCCTCTTAACCAAATTTATTCAGATGGACATTAGGACCCTGCGGTACCGCATTCAACTGAGGAGACAGTTCCAGAGACTGACACTTTTGTGTATTATTGTTAGTGTAGTTTGAGTGTTGTTTACAGATATCTCAGAGTCTTGTATGGCTGAATAGTAACTCATTTATTTTATATACATAACTATTTACACTCTCCTTAAACCTGTCCAGCTAACAGCTCTCATGATGCTTCTAGTTTCTTTCAAGCCGAATACCCATGTGACTACTATACCATCATCACTACAGTGGGAGGGGTTACTCTCACTCTCTCAAACATTAAACCTTTCAGACCCTTAAACAACAGACATTTGTACTTCTGTTGCTGTAAGCACATGTACATGCTTTACAGCAGTTCTAGTCCACAGACTTGGAAAGTTTTCATCAGCAAAGAGCTTTTCCTTTTTTTTTGCCTTCCCCTGTTCAACTCCATCTGCTGAAGGATTCATTTGGTGTTTGGGGACCTCTCTTTCCTCTGATTCAGGTCGGGTTCTACGGCAATCTCCAAAGTACCGGGGCAAATGTTTCACTTTAGCTACAGCGCGGCTTCAGCACGGCGCCAATTGTCCTGCCCTTTTGGCTCACAATGAAACAGGCCCTCTTTCAAACATGTGCAAAAACAAGGGTGGTCACTGACAGGCTAAAGAAAAATTTGACTGATGCTTTTAATCATAAACTGTGTGTACAAGTGTTGAGACTGCCTAGTAGCCCAATCTATTTTATGGGGAGCAATATCCAGATTGAGAATAGGAGCAAGGTACAGACAGACATGGAGCATTTTTAACCAGGCTGCTGTTATCTCTCTCCTCATGGCAGTTACTGGAAAGCATGTGCATCAGTGTGGCTCTATGTCTACGTTAATCATGCCACAAGAGACGTAGTGATGTAGCGTGAGGGTGTCAGAAAGACACGCACATGAATAGGCCTGATAGGATCTTTGCAGGGCCGCTACAGTGGCCCTGGGCCAGCCTTTCACAGGCACAGGCAGGACTAATAACTTTGATTTTAAATACTTGCCTACAGGCTGAGTGCTTCAAAATAAAATACCAGGCAAAAAAGTGTCCGTTTCAAAATTGGGTACCAGACAGGGGACAAGACAACCTGGAAACCAGACTGTCCGGTATAAAACCAGATGAATGGCCACCCTAGCAAAAACTTACCTGACGTAATCAGACTTTCCAGGCTGACAGGTCGATCCTGGACACAGTGGCTTCTGCACATCCCTGTTCATCGCCGATTTTGTGGCATATTGCATGGCACAAATGAAGAAGGCCAACATGCAGTATAGCCAGTTCACCAGAGTAAGTTTACAGCGTCATTCTGTACTGCACATGCTCAAACATCATATCATAATGACATAATGTATGAATATATTACATCCTCCTTCTTTAAACATGCAGATCAGCCTCCAATGACAACCTTGGCGACGGACCACAATTGTAACCTGAGGCTGTTCTGGCTTTCCTGCCATTCCAAACTGGCAGCAAATGGTACCAGGGGAAGAAGAGGCCCAGAAAGCTAAAGTAAATTTCAATTTACCTTTGTTTCTTTGTGGGCCAGGAAGAGCAGGACTGCTCCTACTGGTCCCAGTATGAAACCTTGAGGCACCCCGACTTCCCTCCCCCTTCCCTTGAACATGATACCTTTCTGATGCGCAATGCCCCTTCCACCCACACCCCCCCCCCCCCCCCCCACCCGCCCCTCCAAACGACATACCTGACTACTGGGGACAATTCCTTCATATCCCCTGCCGCAACCCCCCGCCGACCCAAATCCAGTTCCACCCAACTGACCAGATAGTGCTTCCCACTCAGTTCAGTTGGGAGACGATAGGTAAAACCCAAGAGTTAAAGTTTCCTGGGCCTCACATTCTGAGGGCTGGATAGTTTTCCATCTGTCTCGGCTCCTGCTTGCATGACTCTCACCATGAATTAAAGTTGGGGCTTATGACTCAGCCCGCTCCAGCAGTATAAAGAGAAAAAAACAAGCACTGTTCCTGCTTCTGCACACTGTCAAGTAGCTCCTGTTGAAAAAATATGTGTGTGTTTGTGTGTGGGGTTTGGAGGCTGATGTTGGGGGGGGGGTGGTGGGGGATGTGGAGGGATAACATCAAGTAACAACAGGATCAGAACCGACTGTGAGCTTCCCACATGTATCCTGTTGGCACCATTGTGTAGATTCACATATGAATATGGACAAGGTAAGTCATGACACTGGTGCCAGTGCACATGCTGCAGCACACATCCAGCTTCACTCACCTCCTTACCTATCACAGAATTGTTACAGCACAGAAGGTGGCCAGTCAGCCCATCGTGTCTGCACTGGCTCTCCGAATGAGCAATTCGCCTAATGCCATTCCCCTGCCTTCTTCCTGTAACTCTGCACATTCTTCCTTTACAGAGAACAGTCTAATTCCCCTTTGAATGCCTAAATTCAATCTGCCTCCACCACACTCTCAGGCAGTGCATTCCAGACCTTTACCACTCTCTGCGTAAAAACGTTTTTCCTCATGTCATGTTTCTTTTGTCAATTACTTTAAATCTGTGCCTGAAGGAACGGCGATGTAGTTCCAAGTCAGGATGGTGTGTGACTTGGAGGGGAACTTGCAGGTGGTGGTGTTCCCATGTATTTGCTGCCCTTGTCCTTCTAGTTAGTAGAGGTCACGGGTTTGGAAGGTGCTGTCTAAGGAGCCTTGGTGCATTGCTGCAGTGCATCTTGTAGATGGTACACACTGCTGCCATTGTGCGTCGGTGGTGAAGGGAGTGAATGCTTGTAGATGGGGTGCCAATCAAGTGGGCTGCTTTGTCCTGGATGGTGTCAAGCTTCTTGAGTGTTGTTGGAGCTGCACCCATCCAGGCAAGTGGAGAGTATTCCATCACACTCCTGACTTGTGCCTTGTAGATGGTGGATAGGCTTTGGGGAGTCAAGAGGTGAGTTACTCGCCTCAGGATTCCTAGCCTCTGACCTGCTCTTGAAGCCAGGGTATTTATATGGCTACTCCAGTTCAGTTTCTGGTCAATGGTAGCACCTAGGATGTTGATAGTGGGGGATTCAATGATGGTAATGCCATTGAATGTCAAGGGGAGATGGTTAGATTCTCTCTTGTTGGAGATGGTCATTGCCTGGCACTTGTGTGGCGTGAATGTTACTTGCCACTTCTCAGTCCAAGCCTGGATATTGTCCAGGTCTTGCTGCATTACTACACGGACTGCTTCAGTATCTGAGGAGTCACGAATGGTGCTGAACATTGTGCAATCATCAGCGAACATCCCCACTTCTGACCTTATGATTGAAGGAAGGTCATTGATGAGGCAGCTGAAGATGGTTAAGCCTAGGACACACCATCTTCCTTTGTGCTAAGTATGACTCCAGCCAGCGGAGGGTTTTCCCCTGATTCCCATTGACCTCAGTTTTGCTTGATGCCATACTCGGTCAAATGCTGCCTTGATGTCAACGGCAGTCACTCTCACCTCACCTCTTGAGTTCAGCTCTTTTGTCCATGTTTGAACCAAGGCTGTAATGAGGTCAGGAGCTGAGTGGCCCTGGCAGAACCCAAACTGAGCGTCACTGAGCAGGTTATTGCTAAGCAAGTGGCGCTTGATGGCACTGTTGATGACACCTTCCATTACTTTACTGATGTTTGAGAGCAGGCTGATGGGGCGGTAATTGGCTGGGTTGGACTTGTCCTGCTTTTTGGGTACAGGACATACCTGGGCAATTTTCCACATTGCAGAGTAGATGCCAGTGTTGTAGCTGTACTGGAACAGCTTGGCTAGCGGCGCGGCATGTTCTGGAGCCCAGGTCTTCAGTACAATTGCCGGAATATTGTCAGGGCCCATAGCTTTTGCAGTATCCAGTGCCTTCAGTCGTTTCTTGATATCATGCGGAGTGAATCGAATTGGCTGAAGTCTGGCATCTGTGATGCTGGGGACTTCAGGAGGAGGCCGAGATGGATCATCAACTCGGCACTTCTGGCTGAAGATTGTTGCAAATGCTTCAGCCTTATCTTTCACACTGATGTGCTGGGGTCCCCCATCATTGAGAATGGGGATATTTGTGGAGCCACCTCCTCCAGTTAGTTGTTTAATTGTCCACCACCATTCACGGCTGGATGTGGCAGGGCTGCAGAGCTTAGATCTGATCCGTTGGTTATGGGATCGCTTAGCTCTGTCTATCACATGCTGCTTACGCAGTTTGGCACGCAAGTAGTCCTGGGTTGTAGCGTCACCAGATTGACACCTCATTTTGAGGTATGCCTGGTGCTGCTCCTGGCATGCCATCCTGCACTCTTCATTGAACCAGGGTTGGTCTCCTGGCTTGATGGAAATGGTAGAGTGAGGGATATGCCGGGCCATGGGGTTACAGATTGTGGTTGAGTACAATTCTGCTGCTGCTGATGGCTCACAGCGCCTCGTGGATGCCCAGTTTTGCATTGCTAGATCTGTTCGAAATCTATCCCATTTAGCACGGTGATACTGCCACACAACACACAGTGGTGTAGCGGTTAGTACCGCAGTCTCACAGCTCAATTCTGGGTACTGCCTGTATGGAGTTTGCAAGTTCTCCCTGTGACCACATGGGTTTTCGTCGGGTGCTCTGGTTTCCTCCCATAGCCAAAGACTTGCCGGTTGATCGGTAAATTGGCCATTATAAATTGACCCTAGTATAGGTAGGTGGTAGGGGAATATAGAGAAGGTGGGGATATGGTAGGAATATGTGATTAGTGTAGAATTAGTCTAAATGGGTGGTTAATGGTCGGCATAGACTCGGTGGGCCAAAGGGCCTGTTTCAGTGCTGTATCTCTAAATAAAATAAATAACACGATGGAAGGCGGGACTTCGTCTCCACAAGGACAGTGCGGTGGTCACTCCTACCAATACTGTCATGGGCAGAAGCATCTGCGGCAGGCAGATTGGTGAGGACGAGGTCAAGTATGTTTTTCCCTCGTGTTGGTTCCCACATCACCTGCCGCAGACCCAGTCTAGCAGCTATGTCCTTTAGGACTCGGCCAGCTCGGTCATTAGTGGTGCTACCGAGCCACTCTTGGTGATGGACATTGAAGTCCCCCACCCAGAGTACATTTTGTGCCCTTGCCACCCTCAGTGCTTCCTCCAAGTGGTATTCAACATGGTGGAGTACTGAGTCATCAGCTGAGGGAGGGCAGTTGGTGGTAATCAGCAGGAGGTTTCCTTGCCCATGTTTGACCTGATGCCATGAGATTTCATGGGGTCCAGAGTCGATGTTAAGGACTCCCAGGGCAACTCCCTCCCTACTGTATACCACTGTGCCACCACCTCTGGTGGGTCTGTCCTGCCGGTGGGACAGGACATACCCGGGGATGGTGATGGCAGTGTCTGGGACATTGTTTGTAAAGTATGATTCCGTGAGTATGACTATATCAGGCTGTTGCTTGACTAGTCTGTGGGACAGCTCTCCCAACTTTGGCACAAGCCCCCAGATGTTAGTAAGGAGGACTTTGCAGGGTCAACAGGGCTGGGTTTGCTGTTGTCGTTTCCAGTGCCTAGGTCGATGCCGGGTGGTCCGTCCGGTTTCATTCCTTTTTATTGACTTTGTAGCGGTTAGGTACAACTGAGTGGCTTGCTGGGCCATTTCAAAGGGCATGTAAGAGTTAACCACATTGCTGTGGGTCTGGAGTCACATGTAGGCCAGACCAGGTAAGGACAGCAGATTTCCTTCCCTAAAGGACATTAGTGAACCAGATGGGTTTTTACAACAATCGGCAATGGTTTCATGGCCATCATTAGACCAGCTTTTAATTCCAGATTTGTTAATTGAATTTAAATTCCACCTTCTGCTGTGGTGGGATTCGAACCCATGTCCCCAAAGGAATACCCTGGGTCTCTGGGTTACTAGTCCAGTGATAATACCACTATGCCACCCTATATAGTTATTGTACAGTTATTGCAACCATATCTATCTTCACAAGCAATTCCTCCTGTCAGCAGCCACAGTGCACTTAAAGTGGTGTTGACTGTATTTAAGTGCCATCAGAGACATTCAGTTTCCTGCTTCCCCAAAAAGATAGCACTAACTGCATGCCTGACCCATTATAATGAAGTCTTAGCCTTGATTTCATGTGAGACGTACACCCACATGAACAAGTTGACACTAGCATTTTCTGGCACGCACATCCTCACCCAATGCCCACTGCCCGCCCCACCCCCCTCCCCCCTGTCCCCACTCCATGTGCCCATTTCTGGGCATGATCAAATTTCAAGGCCATAATTCCTACACAGGTAAAGCAGAGACACAATACAGTGTAAACGTTTGACTACAGTATAGTGTTACACTTCTGTAATTTGGACCTCTGGTCTTCAGTGGTATTGAGTTATGTATATCAAATAGTGTCGCAGTGCATTAACTGACACAATCACATTGAATAGTGACTTAATTTCAAAGTATAGATTTCCTGTTTTCACTTTCCCAGATCTGAATATAAAATTTTCAATTATCAGTTTCTCAGTTGTATTATTGCAGTGTATACTGAATGCTCTCAATGCATTCCTGGTGTATGCAGACAAGTCCCATACTTATGAGCCTATCTTAGACACTAACAGTAGGCATGACCTGAGGGCTGAATCTGAGGGCAAGTCTAGTCAATATATAACTTTTCAGCTCTTCCCCTTGAGTTCATTGCCCTCACTGGCCTACATTGGATCCTGGACTCCTAGTTCCATGCCTCAATTTTAAAATTTCCATCTTGTGTTTAAATCACAAAAATTGTGTTACTCCTCTCCATCTCTGCAACCTCTTCCTGCTCTAGAATCCCCTCCCACAAACTCGCCACTCTTTTGACTCTGGCTTCTTGTGCACTTTCCTCCCTTATTACAAGATGTCATCTAATATCCATTGCAAGCCTACCAATTCCCACAACTGCCTCATTCTTCCTGCCCTGCATGCTGTAAAGACTTAATCCCTTTCTCTCAGTTTCTCCGTTTCATCTGATCCTACCTGCACACAATTTTATGAGATGAGGACAGCAGCAGATTCAATTTCAGTTTTAGGCAACAGTAAGATCAATTCCAAACCGCTTAAAAAGCAAGATATTGCAGATGATGGAAATCTGAAGCAAAATAAAACAGAAAATGCTAGTGTCAGATGTGCAGTTAAACAATTTTCAAAGTGAGGATATAATTAAAGTCAAAAGTTACTGAAGTCAATGTTCTGTCAATTAGTAATATTCAACCAACTGATTCTCAATAGTGAGAATTTTCAAGGTAATCAATATGCCACTTTAAAAGGTGTTAATACAAGTTTTTATGCCAAAATAATTTTGGTACAAGTGTACAAAAATATTACTTTAGATCACAATTTAATCCTGTTCTAACAGTATCTTAATACGATTTCATCGTAAATTCATGGCACTTTAACACAAAAGTACAAATAAAGTTATTTGAATAATACTTAAATGTAATTTATGCTATTTATAATATATACTATTTGCATGCATACAGCATTTTGCAAACCCTGTAACACAACAGTCTGAATACAAAATTCTTACACATTATGTGAGATGATGATAAACATGACAGGGAGCTAATGATGATTTCTTGTTCCTGAAAATGCTTATAACTTGATTTGAGAAGAAATTCTGTACTGATGAGAAAGGGGAGATAGTCAAAAAAGGAGTTTTACCAAGATCTTTAGACTTCAGAATACAATATATCGAGAAAAAAATGCTTATCAATAATGTACAATTAAAATGACTTGATAGAACTCAAATCAGAGAGGGAGAGTACAAAAAAGTATAAATCCAGCAGAAAGGGCAACACAATTAAATCTGTCAGCTTTCAGGAAGTCCCTAGCTCAGGTGGTTTTATTAAAAAAATGTCATATTTTAAACCTTTGTTCTAACCACTTATAATGAGCTATTAGATAAAGGCTTCCTTTCAGAATCAGTGCCTTGTCATTAATTTAGCATAAGCTGGCAAAATACTTCTGTCCTTACAGAAAGCATAGATTCAATTCCCTCATTGTTATATATGGCGAAAGACATGCAAAATATTTTGCCTCTGGATTCAAAAATGGTGAAAGCATATTCTGCTTGAAAAGGTCAAATGAGTCTTATTAAAAATTATTGTGTGGTATGTAATGTGCAGCAATTTATTGACATGGCAATAGCAAGCAAAGAGTTAGCCAACCTTGCAGCTGTTTTCTCCTTTAAGATTGAAAAAGCATTCAACAGGGTTGAATGAATATATTTACTGTTTATTTTCGTGGAGGATTTAATTGCACGAAAACCATACTTTGCAAAACTCCCCTATTTCAGTAATTTACACTGCCCACTTGATGTCATTACTGTTTTCTTCTAAATATAGTGGCTTATTATTAGCTCTGCTATTCACCTTATTTCTGCATCCGATAGATATTGTCCTAACACCATTGGAAAGCTCTAGAAGGAGCTCACATTGCCTTGCACAATCCCATATATTTACTACATGGAGATCATGCAACTGATTTCTACACCGCCATTCCTGTAGCATCCCCCTCCCCTTCCCGCAACACAAAGGTAATTTTCCTCTTTACCCTCTTGGCTGAAGAATTGTATGTGTTGCGACCATTTATTACTTTACGTTTAATCCATCTCTGGTCAAATGCTTGGCTACAATGTGTTGATATAGAAATCAATTGAGCTTGATGGAGAGCAATTAATTAAAGCATAAAACATGTTTCATAAAATGAAACTTATTCAAATTATGTTTTTACACAGGGCACATCTTGCGACCAGTAAAATGGCACAATGGGACTTGGGTCATGTAATATATAACTGCGAAGTGAACAGGAGTTGGGCTTGCTGTTATATCAACTCTGGCAATCATTGCACCAACTTACAGACTTTGATTTAAAAAAATAATAATTTTGAATAAACAGCTTTATTAATTTGCATTTTTTCTGATTAATTGTATAATAAATATTAATGTCCAAAAATAAAGCAATACTATAGGAATTATAACTAATGAACATTGTATCCAAATCTTGCTACATGTTAAGTTTATTGAGTTGCTCTTGGCAAGCTAAAACTATTAGCTGGGAGTGAGTATTAAACAATCTTAATCAATTACTGTTAGAGGTGATAATTTATTATAGTAGCTCCCAGCCTATAAGTTGTGCTGGAAGTCTGGCTTTCTGTTGTCTGTAGCAACTATTGATAGTACATAAAAAACAGAGGACTTTTGTTGTGCGCTTTGCTGGTGTGACAGATAAATTTAAAAACCTAGACCATCTCATCACAGGGCTCAGTGTTGGGTCCCTTGCTGTTTGTGGTATATATTAATGATTTGGACTTAAATGTGGGAGGCATGATTGGGAAATTTGCAGATGACATAAAAATTGGCCGTGTAGTTAATAGTGAAGAGGAGAGTCGTGGACTCCAGAATGATATCAATGGTTTGGTTGAGTGGGCGGAAAAGTGGCAAATGGAATTCAATCCTGAGAAGTGTGAGGTGATACATTTGGGGTGGGCAAATAAAGCAAGGGACTATACAATAAACGGGAGGATATTGAGAAGGGTAGAAGAAGTGAGAAACCTTGGAGTGCATGTCCACAGGTCCCTGAAGGTGGCAGGACAGGTAGATAGAGCGTGAAGAAGGCATATGAAATGCTTGCCTTTATTGACCGAGATATAGAGTACAAAAGCAGGGATGTGATGCTGGAGCTGTATAGAGCATTGGTTAGGCCGCAGCTGGAGTATTGTGTGCAGTTCTGGGCACCACATTACGGAAAGGACATAATTGATCTAGAGAGAGTGCAGAGGAGATTTACAAAAATGTTGCCAGGGCTTGAGGGTTGCAGCTATGAGGAAAGATTGGATAAGCTAGGGTTGTTTTCCCTGGAACTGAGGAGGCTGAGGGATGACTTGATTTAGGTGTACAAAATTATGAGGGGCCTAGATAGAGTGGACAGGAAGGACCTGTTTCCTCTGGCGGGGAAGTCGGTTACCGGGGACACAGATTTAAGGTGATTAGTAGAAGGATTAGAGGGGACATGAGGAGAAACGTTTTCACCCAGAGGGTGGTGGGTATCTGGAATTCACTGCCAGGAATGGTGGTTGAGGCAGAAACCCTCAATTCTTTTAAAAGGTACCTGGACATGCATCTAAGGTGCTGTAACCTGCGGGGGTATGGACCAGGTGCTGGAAGGTGGGATTAGTTTGGGTGGATAGCTTATTCGGCCGGCGTGAACATGATGGGCTGAATGGCCTCCTTCTGTGCTGTATTTTTTTCCATGTTCTAATGACTCTGCACAGTCAAAAAGTGTAGAATGTTGTGAACTATACAGTGGTGTCCCCAAGGGGTAGGTGTTAGGACCACTGCGCTCTTTGATATAAATTAATGACCTGGATTTGGGTATACAGGGCATCATTTCAAAGTGTGCAGATGACATGAAACGGAAATGCAGTGAACAGTGAGGAGGATAGTACAGGTGAAATGGGCAGATATATGGTAGATGCAATTTAATGCAGGAAGTGTGAAATGTTGTAATTTGGTCGGACGGATGAGGAGAAGAAATATAATTTAAATGGTGCAATTTTAGAGGGAGGTGTAGGAGCAGAGAGACCTGGGAGTGTACGTACACAAATCTTTTAAGGTGGCAGGACAAATTAAAAAGACTGTCAAAAAAAAACATACAGGATTCTTGGCTTTACAATTAGAAGCATAGAGTACAAAAGCAAGGAAGTTATGCTAAATCTTTATAAATCACTGAATTGCCCCACCTGGAGTATTGCGGTCAATTCTGGGCACCACACTTTTGGAAGGATGTCAAGGCCTTGGAGAGAGTGCAGAGGAGATTTACTAGAATGGTACCAGCAATGTGGGACTTCAGAGAAACTGGAGAAGCTGTGGTTGTTCTCTGTAAAGCAGAAATGGGTGATAAGGGGAGATTTGATAAAGTAAATAAGAAGAAATTGCTTCAAGCGGGAGAAGGGCCGGTAACCAGAGAAGACAGATTTAAGGTGATTGAAAAAGAACCAGAAGAAAGATGAGGAGACATTGCTCTACACAGAGAGTTATTGTGATCTGGAATGCACTGCCGAAAGGGTAGTGGAAGTAGATTCAATAATAACTTTCAAAAGAGAAATGGATGAATACTTGAAAGGGGGGAAATTGCAGTGATACGGGGGAAAGAACAGGGGAGTGGAGCTAATTGTATAACTCTATCAAAGAATCAGCACAGGTACAATGGTCTAATGGCCTCCTTCTATACTATTTCATTCCTTGATTCTACGTATTCCTTTACACATCTCCAAGTCAATTGTGAAATGCCTTTTCTAGAAATTAACTACCTCTTTTTACAGAAGCTTGTGTTGAATTGGGAGCAGTGAAGACCAGCATGGCTGGAGAAGAGAATTAAGTGCAGCAGGAATTAAGGAGATGTTCAAAATATTTTCTGATATGGTTATGTCCACGCCTAGCAGGGATAAATGCTGAATCCTAATTGTTCCTTGCGTGATGTAGTTGCTTGACGTAGTTACGATCGGAACAGGTTTTGAACAGGCTCAAATGGAAGTGTACTGTTTCCACCCAACTTTTCGGGGTAACCTCATTAGCATAATGTCAGATGTAGATTTCAAAGGATCTAAAGAACAGACAACCAGTGAAGCAGAGAATTGTGTATGTGTAAGTGGAATTTAAAGGGTTGGGGATGATTAAGTTGCAGTTGTGGAGCAAACTTCTGTAAGCCTTTAGAGAGCCCCTGAAGGTATCTCAGCTTATTAAAGACAATGCCAAGGCTGACGTGGCAGGGCCTAAAAAGAGACAGACAAAAATAACAGGAAACAACACTCAAGGGGTAGGCATGCATCTGCAACCTGATACCCAACCCTTTGTTGACAGCTGCTGAAATGAAGATGATGCTGCATAAATAAGACGGGTGTAAGGTAACAGGGTTGTAGTGGTGGGTGATTTTAACTTCCCCTATATTGACTGGGACTCACTTAGTGCTAGGGGCTTGGATGGAGCAGAATTTGTAAGGAGCATTCAGGAGGGCTTCGTGAAACAATATGTAGATAGTCCAACTGGGTATGGGGCCGTACTGGACCTGGTATTGGGGAATGAGCCCGGCCAGGTGGTCGAAGTTTCAGTAGGGGAGCTTTTTGGGAACAGTGACCATAATTCCATAAGTTTTAAGGTACTTGTGGATAAGGATAAGAGTAGTCCTCGGGTGAAGGTGCTAAATTGGGGGAAGGCTAATTATAACAATATAACAGGAACTGAAGAATTTAGATTGGGGGCGGCTGTTTGAGGGTAAATCAACATCTGACATGTGGGAGTCTTTCAAACGTCAGTTGATTAGAATCCAGGACCAGCATGTTCCTGTGAGGAAGAAGGATAAGTTTGGCAAGTTTCGGGAACCTTGGATAACGCGGGATATTGTGAGCCGAGTCAAAAATAAAAAGGAAGCATTCTTAAGGGCTGGAAGGCTAGGAACAGACGAAGCCCTTGAGGAATATGAAGACAGTAGGAAGGAACTTAAGCAAGGAGTCAGGAGGGCTAAAAGGGGTCATGAAAAGTCATTGGCAAACAGGATTAAGGAAAATCCCAAGGCTTTTTATACGTATATAAAGAGCAAGAGGGTAACCAGGGAAAGGGTTGGCCCACTTAAGGACAGAGGAGGGAATCTATGTGTGGAGTCAGAGGAAATGGGTGAGGTACTAAATGAGTACTTTGCATCAGTATTCACCAAAGAGAAGGTCTTGGTGGATAATGAGTCCAGGGAAGGGAGTGTAGATAGTCTCAGTCATCTCATTATCAAAAAGGAGGAGGTGTTGGGTGTCTTGCAAAGCATTAAAGTAGATAAGTCCCCAGGGCCTGATGGGATCTACCCCAGAATACTGAGGGAGGCAAGGGAAGAAATTGCTGGGGCCTTGACAGAAATCTTTGTATCCTCATTGGCTACAGGTGAGGTCCCAGAGGACTGGAGAATAGCCAATGTTGTTCCTTTGTTTAAGAAGGGTAGCAAGGATAATCCAGGAAATTATAGGCCGGTGAGCCTTACGTCAGTGGTAGGGAAATTATTAGAGAGGATTCTTCAGGACAGGATTTACTCCCATTTGGAAACAAAGGAACATATTAGCGAGAGGCAGCATGGTTTTGTGAAGGGGAGGTCGTGTCTCACTAATTTGATTGAGTTTTTTGAGGAAGTGATGAAGATGATTGATGAAGGAAGGGCAGTGGATGTTATCTATATGGACTTCAGTAAAGCCTTTGACAAGGTCCCTCATGGCAGAATGGTACAAAAGGTGAAGTCACACGGGATCAGAGGTGAGCTGGCAAGATGGATACCGAACTGGCTCGGTCATAGAAGACAGAGGGTAGCAGTGGATTGGGTGCTTTTCTGAATGGAGGGCTGTGACTAGTGGTGTTCCGCAGGGATCAATGCTGGGACCTTTGCTGTTTGTAGTATATATAAATGATTTGGAGGAAAATGTAGCTGGTCTGATTAGTAAGTTTGCGGATGACACAAAGGTTGGTGGAGTTGTGGATAATGATGAGGATTGTCAGAGGATACAGCAGGATATAGATCGGTTGGAGACTTGGGCGGAGAAATGGCGGATGGAGTTTAATCCGGACAAATGTGAGGTAATGCATTTTGGAAGATCTAATAGAGGTGGAAGGATACAATAAATAGCAGAACCCTTAGGAGTATTGACAGGCAGAGAGATCTGGGCGTACAGGTCCACAGGTCACAGGTCACTGAAAGTGGCAACGCAGGTGGATAAGGTAGTCAAGAAGGCATACGGCATGCTTGCCTTCATCAGTCGGGGCATAGAGTATAAAAATTGGCAAGCCATGCTGCAGCTGTACAGAACTTTAGTTAGGCCACACTTAGAATATTGCGTGCAATTCTGGTCACCACACTACCAGAAGGACGTGGAGGCTTTGGAGAGGGTACAGAAGAGGCTTACCAGGATATTGCCCGGTCTGGAGGGCATTAGCTATGAGGAGAGTTTGGATAAACACGGATTGTTTTCACTGGAACGACAAAGGTGGAGGGACGACATGATAGAGGTTTACAAAGTTATGAGTGGCATGGACAGAGTGGATAGTCAGAAGCTTTTTCCCAGGGTGGAAGAGTCAGTTACTAGGGGGCATAGATTTAAGGTGCGAAGGCAAAGTTTAGAGGGGATGTGCGAGGCAAGTTCTTTACACAGAGGGTGGTGAGTGCCTGGAACTTGCTGCCGGGGGAGGTGGTGGAAGCAGGTACGATAGCGACGTTTAAGAGGCATCTTGACAAATACATGAATAGGATGGGAATAGAGGGATACGGTCCCCGGAAGTGCAGAAGGTTTTAGTTTAGACAGGCATCAAGATCGGTGCAGGCTTGGAGGGCCGAATGGCCTGTTCCTGTGCTGTACTGGTCTTTGTTCTTTGTTTGTTGTTGAGGGTTGGCCTCTGTACCATCCCTGCAGGTCAGCATTGCATTACATTTGCAAGCATGTGGAACCAAGTTTCAAGATACAGCTGATCATTTCAGTCACTGGATGTGCCAACCCCACGCTGGATGGAAACTGCCAATGTCCTTGCAGCAGATGGCACTGCAATGCACCTTCCTTTCTACTGACCCAGAATCTGAGAAGTCAGTTTCCCTGTGGGCACTGCTAGGTAAACATGTCAAGGCCTGCAAATATGGATGTTGGCATTTTGGAAGGTGCAGCCAATCAGACTATACTGTTGATCTACTTGGCATGCCTTCTCTCCTGCATGATTCGTACTGTGATTGGGGATTGAACATTACAGTTGATCACACATTCACTGTCTTTGTGATGCAATGAGGTCTACTGCCCCAGCTTCGTTTGAGAAGAGCAGACTCCAGCAGTACTAATTGTCTGAAAAAGTGAGGTATTTTCAGTAACTGGCAGGTGAGCCCCCCACATCTCTCATGCAGCCTGACTTGACTGGCATTTCCCATAGGTTCTCCTCTTCTCCCAAACTGGTGACAAACAAGAAGTTCTCCAGGGAAACTCATTGGTCCCCAGTAGCAAAGCTGGTGCAAACATAAATAAGTTACATCACTTTGTATACAAGCTATTGAACCAAATGTCCATGAGAAAAAAAAACACAATTAAGAAATGATTAGCATTACACATCCTGCTAGTTCTTTTCCATGACCTCCAGGATGCTTATTACGACCGAGCAATCCTCAATATCCATCTCAAATCGACATTGTTTACATACATTGCACTGGAAGAATGGGAAAAGACAAGCAGGACAAACAAGCCCACACTTAAGTATTAAAATTAAACTCCTGCTTATTCAAGGTAGGCACCTCCATAACCATCAGTCTCACCCATTGGAAAATGCAGTAGGTTGCAAACCCAGCTCTTAAAGCCATGGCTCCCCAATCAAAAATTATGTGGGACAAATGAATAAAACCTAGACTTGAGCCTCTGAGTTTTTAACACAGTCTCTGCTGAACCATTACTTAAGCTGTGGCATCATTTGGGTAAGGCAACAAATTATGAAAATTAGCAGTTTGTTTTTCTCAAACCATGGTTGAATGTTTCCTGATCATTGCTCCAGATTATGGCATTGAAAAATTAGGCATTGTGCTGTGGTTTTCTATCTTGATAGCATAACATCAAGGAATGGTCAAAGCTGATAAATTATTTCACTAAATAATATGAAATCTAGCCTTACACTAGTTATTTGCTTTAGCAATGCCATCTTTACCATCCCTACTATTCAGTGCAATGCTCCATCATGTGGAGGCTGTACATGTGGAGACAGCAGTTTTGACAAAAAAAAAAGCTATAAGAATTAGCCAAATGTAAAGTGAACATATTTAAGTAAGACAGATAAAAAACTAAGGGAGAAGGATTTGTTATTTGTTGTTCTGAATGTTCACACCATGACAGGCCTACATCGATGAATGAGTTTTTTGGATGCATTTTGTTTCATCTATCATTCAATTAAATCTAATTTTGAGGCATTGCTGTATAACTTGATCGGGTTACAATATTTCTAGTCACTAAGACTGAAGGTTTGATCAGAACCCCAACTATTCTGACACTGCAGCAAATGAAAGGAGGAAGCCATTTCCTGATATATTCTTTGGGAGGATTCAGGAACTGATTTGTCATTGGTTCTCATTGTTGAAAATCGACAACATGGACAAGTTTTATGAACAAGCCTGGTGAAGAGTTAATGTAACATTTTTTTTTGTTGCAAGTTAGAAATCACTTGTGGAAGTTACTCCTTAGAGCCACAAAGCTGCAGCTGCTTCAGGAGCCAATAGCCTATCCCACCAGCACCAGAATTGCAGGTCCCTTTAATCCTTTAATAATCTTGATATGTGAGGATCTTTATAATTATTACTATTAATAATGTAATAATTAACTATGTATGATTAAAAACACTTTTTAACAAATCATTCCAACATTGTAGCCCTGTCATTTTAGAATACACAAAAAGCCACTGCAGTGGTCCTGTCTTATTGTGATCTATAGCACCACCCAGTGGTATTGCCTGAAAAGGCAGTACTGCCCTTCACCAGCAGGAAACCGATTCAATAGCACATGTAAAATCATAACCCCTATCCCTTCCCAGAAAAGAACGCCAAATTGTAAGCTGGGAATGCTGAAATTAAGGGACTGATCGTGCACTCCTTTTTACACCTGTTCCCTGGGTTTGGAACCAAACAATTCTGAGAGGATAAAAGTCTTCTTGCTTTGATGGCTGGAAAAGTAAAATTACTTTGAGGCAATGTCAATCTAGTTCTTAATATATTTGAATCTGCAGTGCAAAACCACCATTACCAGGCACTGAATTGGTAGTCTCAATCGAAAGTCCAACTGCAGTACTGGTGACAGAAGTACCAACTTAACACTTCCATTTACCATAACAGGGTTTGTTCCTCTGAGCAGTTGAGACATGATGTTGTAGCAAAACAGAGTGAGATTTACTTTATATTCAATTGATTGTATTTCTGTGCAACACTGGAAATGATAAGGTCAACTTTACATATTTGCGATCAATGTTCGGAGCTTTAGGGGTTAGGAGTGCACGTTGAGAATATCCAGTTATCTGCTGTCATTTTCTTCTCTTCACTTGTGCGGTACAATTCACCAAGTACTACCTTACAATCATCGGCAAATGTATCCTCTGAGATATGTAGCTGGTGGAGTTTGCAATTGCTGATGACGGGGACTTAGGGTGATGTGCAATCCTCTCTTTTCCTGGTCCTAGCGCTTACTGTTTGCTCTTCAGTCTGCAATTATAGAAAAAGAACAAATGTTGGAATGCTAGCTGTAAGAGATACCTTCAAACATAGTTTTCCTTGCAATATACTGTATATGTAAGGTTGCATTAAGGCTTGGCATGGGGTTGATGCAGGTTAATAGATAATGTAGTGTGGCGTACAATGCAGAAGCATGGCACTGCTAGATTTCTTAAAGTGCATTGGTTCCCAATTTCTGCAGTACTGTACACAACATTGAACCTGGCTGTCACTTCCTGCAAGGTAAAAAGCACTGCTATCCTCTGAGGAGAATACCCTAGAGTGCCAGATGTGCAGCCAACTTGTGCACTTTCATTTCACTAGCCATGAAACAGAAGTGTAAATGCTGTGGGGGTGACTATTGTCGTGATAGCTGATTGTATGTGCGGGCTTGAGTATTAGATACTTGGAAGAGAAACTGACAGGAACTCTCTGTTCTATGTACCTGACCTGAGGAGGTTGTTGAAAGGTCAGATAGCACCTGTAGCAGCTGTAAGATGGAGCCTCCATTAAAATCTTGTTAAACTTTTGTTAAAGTTAAATCTGACTTCAAGTGTGATTTTTTCAGCCTGAGATGTGACATTGGCTACAAGAATAAAGAAAAAATAAAACACAGAGATAAATACGGAGATATTTAGGATTGTGTCATAGCATTTGCTGGAGCTGATATGTCTGCGGCCCGGGGAATTGAGCTGTTTGATCCAACGGGTGATGCCAGTACCGTCAGTGTAAAATGGAAAGCATGGCTGGAGGTGTTTGAAACGTATGCTAACAGTCGTGATTTGTTCTTGGACGGTGCGACAGAGATGCAGAAAGCACAGTGATGGGCCTTATTGCTGTTCAATGCGGGTGCTTTGGTGATGGAGTCTTGCTAGACATTGCCTGACATGGGAGAAAAGGTGGATTATGAACGTGTAGTGAAAGCTTCGAAGGACCATTACGTGGTGACACCAAATGCCATGGACAAACATTCCAAAGGCATGTTTTCTGTCATATGAGACAGAAAGAGAGGGAATGAGTAGCCTAATTTGTGGCTCATTTGAGGCAGGCATCAGATGGATGCAATTATGTTGCAACGGATTTGAATAACCAGGTAATAGACCAGGTGGCTCAACATTGCAAGTCGGATAAGTTGAGGCGTAGGCTGCTGGAAAGAGGAGGAGACTTAATGTTGGATGACACTTTGAAAATAGCAGCTGCATTGGAAGCAGTGGATAGACAAGCTCACAGCATGAAACTCGGTCCCATTTCCGTCTTTGGCATGACAAAATCTGAGATTAATCGAGTGACACAATGGAATCCAGGTACGCATAAATGTAAACAGCAAAAGCCTGTGAGTGTTTCAGATGTGGCAACTTGGGACACTATGGAAGAGATGATTGCTGCCTTGCCAAGGGGAAGATATGCAGAAAATGTGGGGGCAGAGACCATTTTGCCAATAAGTGCTGAAGCAAAGCTCAACAGAGTGGGAAGCCGGGAAACCATGTAAAGGAAAGACGAGTTGAAGATGCAGTGAACGAGGACACAAATAGCAATCGTGGATACATGTTTTCTGTCAATGGAAGCAACCATGAGAAAGTTCCAGTGATTGTTGAGGGTGTTGAAGTGAACATTATTGTAGATTCAGGCAGTGACAGTGATGTCATCAGCAGAGCACTGTGGGAGGAACTAAAGACAAAGAGAATCAAATGCATATCTCAAAAATGTGTCAGAAAGCTTTATCCTTACACATCTAAAACGCAACTCAAACTGTTGGATATTTCACTGCGAGTGTGAGATCTGGGGATCAGGTTGTAGAGGCAGAATCCATAGTGATTGAGGAGGATGGTGAGCCTCTTCTGAACAGAGAAACTGACCAAGCCTTGGGGGTGCTACACATTGGATTGAAAGTGAATTCTGTGAAATCCTATGTGGAGCTTCGAGAGGAGTTTGCACCCGTGTTTCAAGGAATTGGGAATTTGCACAAACGCCAAGTGAGATTAACCATTGATGAGATCATGAAGACTGTAGCTGAGCCTGTATGCAGAACAACTTTAGGTCTAAGAGGGGAAGTTGAAGCAAAGGTCAAGGAACTCGTTGAGCAAGAGATCATAGAGCCAGAACTGGACCAAAACCGTGGGTGAACCCTGCTGTGGTAATGCCTCAACCAAATGGTTATATCAGACTCTGTGTTGATATTCGACAGGTGAATGAAGCAGTAGTGAGAGAATGGCACCCAATTCCCAATGTTGGCAAAGCCCAGGATACTGTATGCTTTATTAACCACTCGCTCAACCTGTCCTGCCACCTTCAATGACTTATGCACATATACACCTCTGTTCCTGCATCCCCTTTAGAACTGTACCCTTTATTCTATATTGTCTCTCCGTGTTCTTACTACAAAAATGAATCACTTCACATTTCTCTGCATTGAACTTCATCTGCCACCTCTCGGCCCATTCCACCAACTTGTCTATACTTGTCCTTTTGTAGTTCTACATTATCCAACTCACAGTTCACAATGCTTCCAAGTTTTGTATCATCTGCAAACTTTAAAATTGTGCCCTGTACACCAAGGTCATTAATATATATCAGGAAAAGCAAGGGTCCCAACACTGATCCCTGGGGAACTCCACTACAAACCTTCCTCCAGCCCAAAAAACATCCATTAACTACTACTCTTTGTTTCCTGTTACTCAGCCAATTTTGTATCCATGTTGCTACCATTCCTTTTATTCCGTGAGCTACAAGTTTGCTCACAAGTCTGTTGTGTGGCACTGTATCAAAAGGCTTTTGAAAGTCCATGTACATCACATCAACAGCATTGCCCTCATCAACCCTCTCTGTTACCTCCTCAAAAAACTCCAGCAAGTTAGTTAAACATGATTTCCCTTAAGAAATCCATGATGGCTTTCCTCAATTAACTCACATTTGTCCATGTGACTATTAATTTTGCCCCTAAGTATTTTTTCTGGAAATTTTCCCACCACCGACATTAAACTGACTGGCTTATGGTTGCTGGGCTTATCTTTACACCCTTTTTTGAACAATTCTCCAGTCCTCTGGCACCACCTCCGAGTCTAAGGAAGACTGAAAAATTATGGCCAGTGCCTCTGTGATTTCCACCCTCGCTTCCCTCAGCATCCTTGGATGCATCTCATCCGGCCCTGATGCCTTATTCACTTTAAGTACAGACAGCCTATCTAATACTTCTTCTTTATCAATTTTAAACCCCTCTAGTGACTGACTTACCTCCTCTTTCAACATTGCCCGAGTTGCATCTTCTTCCTTGGTAAAGACATTTGCAAAGTATTCATTTAATACCTCAGCTATGCCCTCTGTAAATCCCCTTTCTAGTCCCTAATCGACCCCACTCCTCCTTTTACTGCCCTTTTACTATTTATATGCTTATAGAAAACTTTGGGATTTCCTTTAATGCTAGCTGCCAGTCTCTTTTCATGTTCTCTCTTTGCTTCTTTTATTTGCTTTTTGACTTCCCCTCTGGAGATTCTATATTCAGCCTGGTTCTCAGTAATATTTTCTACCTGGCATCTGTCATAAGCACACTTTTTCTTCTTTATCTTAATCTCTACCTCTTTTATCATCCAGGGAGCTCTGGATTTGTTTGCCTTACTTTTCCTCTTCGAGGGAACAAACCTGAATGTGCCTGAACTATCTCTTCTTTGAAGGTTTGTTCATTGTTCATCTACCAATTTTCCTGCCAGCTTTTGACTCCAATTTATTCGCCCCAGCTCCATTCTTACCCCATTGAAGTTGGCCTTCCCCCAGTTAATTATTTTTACCCTGGTTTGCTCTTTGTCCTTTCTCATAGTCAGCCTAAACCTTATGATACAATAATCACTATCCCCTAAATGCTCTCCTACTGATACTTGATCCACTTGGCCCACCTCATTCCCAAATACCAGGTCTAGCAGTGCCTCCTTTCTTGTTGGACTAGCAACATACTGTTGTAGAAAATTTTCCTAAGCCCAGTCTAGGAACTCTTGCCCCTCATTGCACTTTACACTACTATTATCCCAGTCTATGTTTGGTTAATTAAAGTCCCCCATTATAACTACCCTATAGTTTTTGCACCTTTCTGTAATTTCCTTGCAAATTTGTTCCTCCACATCCTTCCTACTAGTTGGTGGCCTATAGACAACACCAAGCAAGGTAACTGCACCTTTTTTGTTCCTTAGCTCTAACCAAATTAATTCTGTTCTCGACCCCTGTGGGACATCCTTTTTCTCCAGCATTGCAATGCTCTCCTTAATCAATACTGCCACCCCTCCCCCTTTTTTCCCTTTCCTATCTTTCCTGAACACTTTGTATTCAGGAATATTTAACACCCAGTCTTGCCCTTCTTTGAGCCAGGTCTCTGTTATAGCCACAACATCATATTTCCACATGGCTATCTGTACCTGTACCTCACCAGTCTTACTAACCACATTCCGTGCATTCACATACATACACATTAACCCTGATTCAGACTTTCTTACTTTCTGACCCCACCTAATAACTTACTATTCCCTACTCGTGTTAGCTATCTCCCCCAGTATTCTGTGCATCTTGGTATTCCTCTCTAATACTTGCTCCTGGTTCCCACACCCCAGACAAGTTACCAGTTTTGCTTCCCTCCAATCTGAGCTCCCTCTCAGGTTCTCATCCCCCTGAAAATTTAGTTTAAACCCTCCCCAACAGCACTAGCAAATCTCCCCGCGAGGATACTTGTCCCAGTCCTGCTAAGATGCAATTCATCCATCTTGTACAGGTCCCACCTGCCCCAGAACTGGTCCCAATGTCTTAGAACTCTGATGCCCTCCCTCCTACACCAGTTCTCCAGCCATGTGTTCAATCGTTCAATTCTCCTATTCTTATGCTCACCAGCACATGGGACTGGGAGTAATCCTGAGGTTACTGACTTTGAGGTCCTGCTTTTTAATCTCCTTCTGAGCTCCCTAAAATCTGCTTTCAGCACCTCATCCCCCTTCTTACCTGTGTCATTGGTATCAATGTGGACCATGACCTCTGGCTGTTCACCTTCCCCCAGAAGAATGTCCTGCAGCCAATCCGTGACATCCTTGACCCTGGCACCAGGGAGGCAATACACGATCCTGGAGTCACGCTTAACAGCCGCAGAAACACCTGTCTGTTCCCCTAACTAATGAATCCCCTATCACTACGACTCTTCCACTCTTCTTCCTCCCCTCCTGTGCAGCTGAGCCACCAGTGGTACCACAAGCTTGGCTCTGACTGCACTCCTCTGAGGAACCATCACCCTCACCAGTATCCAAAATGGAAAACCAATTAGTGAGTGAGATCATCTCAGGGGACTCCTGCAGTACCTGCCTGGTTCTCTTAGACTGCCTGGCGGTCACCCATTCCCTATCTGCCTGCATACTTCTAACCTGTGGTGTGACTACCTCCCTAAATATGCTATCCACGTAGTCCTCCACCTCATGGATGCACAATAGTGACTCCAGCTGCCGTTCGAGTTCCGAAACCCAGAACTCAAGCTTCTGCAGCGGGTGACACTTCCTGCAGATGTGTTTATCTGGGACACGTGGTGCGTCCATGACTTCTCACATACCACAGGATGTACATTCCACTCGACAGAGCTGCGCTGCCATACCTTAACTTTACGGACTATTTATTATAAGTAGAATAGCTTACCAGGTACTCACCAAACAGCTCCTTCCACTGCACAAGAGATTGATATTTGGCATCAATGCAGCACCAGAGACTTATCAATAGGAAATCCATAAAATGATACAAAATGAAGTGGATTATAATCCCAGCCCCTTTTTGGAACCATCCCAGATCAGGCATACTCCCCAGATGATCACTCTCATTTAAGTTTGAGAAATACAGATCTCACAACCACTTGAATGGGCTTGAAGAACTGATCTAACTCTCCCCAAAGGAAATAAACCAACTGAGAATATTACTGTCCTCCAGATAGCCTCTTTAACAAGTTTTAGCCAGATTCTAATAACCCGGATATTATAAGGGTCCGGGCATTCCTCCTCAATAATGTACCTCCCCATCAAAGAGTGTACAGAGATGGGTTCTCAAGTTTGCAATACAGAAGACTATATGAGACAATATATTTTCTAAATTATATAAAACTTTATTTCAGAACCGAACATGCAATTTACATATGGTGGGAAGTCAATTGCAATGTTAATAGTTCGAGGGAAAGAAGGAAAGTATTATCTTCTTTCTAGTAGAGAATCCAAGTTTTACGTCTAAATATTGTTACAGTAAGATTTTAAAGATATCCATCAATATTTAAAATAACATTTACCTTAAATCCCTGAGTAGAAAGTTACAGAGTTTAGCGAGATACCTCTATCCCAATTAAGGGGAGAATTATCATCACCGCACCACAGTAGGAGAACCTTTACTGTGAGAAACGCTGGAGTGAATCCAATGAATCTTAAGATCCACTCTGTGGTTCCAATATTTATACTGTTTCTAAGCGAAATAACTAATGTTTTTAATGTATGGGATGTTACCTCTCTTGCTGGTAGGTTCACCCCCTTTAATTTCCCAAATATGACTGTATAGCTGTTAATTTCTGGTTAAGATCCACTTTCTTTGATTTCTAAGAAAGGCTAGGCCAGCTGCAAGCTGGGAGCCTCCCATGGTGGTCAACTCTCTTCGTCACCGAACTGTGCTTTAAGATTATCATTTTGTTTCTCAAATTTGGTCAATTTTGTCAAAATTTCTGTTGACTGTGGTTTAGGGCTGTCCATCTGATCAACTATTACACTCTGGTAGCTTGCGTGATTGGTTTCCGACTGTGTTATCAATGTTTTTCTGTGTGATGAGGTTCATGACTTTTTAGGAGTGAGTCCCTCTTATCAGAATCTGCCTCTATGTTCTAAGATAAGGCAAGCCCTTCACCATAGGGTATGTCAAGTTATGCCTATGTATTTCTTTTAACCTTTTAGGAAGATGAACCCTGCTTTTAATTTTTTAATCCCTAATTCATAGGAAAATAACTTTTTTAACCTTTATACCCCCTTACTATGGCCAAATTCCTTCACAAAGGGATCCAGGAACTGCTAATATCTCAGATGACATCATTATTCTTGGAGCCAATAGAGATGAACATGACGAGAGGCTGAGTTTAGTATTGGCTGGATTACAGTCAGCAGGATTTATGGCAAATGCAGACAAGTGCTTGCTGGTTCTGATAGAGCGAAGGTTCATGGGGCATAAACTCATGAGCAACGGAATCAATCCTGCCAAAGTCAAGATAGAAGCAATAGCAGAGGCATGTGAAGCACAAAATGTCAATGAAATGAGAAGTTTTGTGGGACCTGTGAACCATTGTGCAAGGTATATCCCAAACTTTGCTACCCTGGCTGATCCATTGAGAAGTTAACCAGAAAGAATGATCTGTTCAAATTTGATGAAAAACAGAAAGCTGCATTCAAAGCTTTGAAAGACAGCTTGATATGTGCTAAAACACTGGGATACTATTATCCAAAAGCACCAATAAAAGTCATTGCAGATGCTCATCTGGTAGGATTAGGAACAGTGCTGGTGCAAATGCATGCTGAGGGCCCGAGAATTATTGCTAATGCGAGCAGATTTCTGACAGGTGTGGAGAGGAGATATTCTCAGACAGAGAACGAGGCCTAGGATTGGTGGGGGCATGTGAAAGATTCCATGCATACTTGTTCATCATCGAGTTTGAATTAGTGATGGATCACAAGCCATTACTGATGATTTATTCTACCAGATCCAAACCATGTGCCAGAATCGAAAGATGGGTTTTGAGATTCCAGCAATACAAGTACAAGATGGTTCACATTGCTGGAAAGATGAACATTGCAGACTCTCTGTCACGACAATGGAGGGAGGATCGAACACAGAGATCTACACTAGAGAAGGAAACTGAATCATTTGTGCAGTTTGTTCATGCTACACGCAGAGCAAAGACAACCAGAGAAATTGAGAGTCAGACAAAGATGCAGAATTGAATGACATCAGATACAGAATCCAAGCAGGAAATTGGGAGAATTGCCCATTCAGAGCATACATTGTTATACGAGATGAACTGTGCACAATTGGTAAGTGTGTTCTCAGAGGCACTAGACTTGTAGTGCCACCAAAGCTTAGTCTTAGACAGGTGGTGCTAGCTCATGAGGGGCACTTGGGAATGGTTGTTAATAAGCAAAACCTACGAACCAAAGTATGTTGGCCAGGGATGAAGAAAGATGTGGAACAGTTTGTCAAACATGTCATCGATATCAATTTATCAGCAGACCCAATTCACCGGAACTAGTACGCAGCACACTGTAACAGGCTGGATCATGGGAGGATGTAGCAGTTGATGTCTTAGGCCCACTTCCAATAGGAGAGTCTATACTAGTGGTGATTGACTATTACAGCTGTTATTATGGGTATGTGGTAATGAAGTCTACAATGGCTGAGAAAACGGTGTTTGCATTGACTGAAATATTTACAAGGCATAGTCTACCTTTGTACTCAGACAATGGGCCACAATTCATTTCACAGACCTTTGCAAATTACATGCAAGTCACAGGCATTCACAATCACAGAGTAACCCCTAAATGGCCACAGGCAGATGGGGAAGTGGAACAAAACCAATCCTTAGAGAAAAGGATGAGGATTGCTCAGGCTGAGGGTAAAGAGTGGAAGGAGGTATTGTTGTCATATGTGGCCATGTATAGAATAACTACACACAGTATGATGGGAAAGAGCCCAGCTATGTTGTTATTTGGATGCAAAATACACACCAAGATTCCAGAGCTGAGGGACATTAGAGTTGATCAGAGGTTCGAAATCATGATGCTGAGAAAAAGGGTACTGCAAAGTTTTATGCAGACCTCAGAAGGAGAGATAGACAGGGAGATGTGAAGCCAGGTGATGAAGTATTGCTGAGACGGGAGAGTCCGAGTAAGATAGATACACCATATTATCCCAAGCTGGACACTGTCATTGCCAAGAGTGTGACTGTGCAGTCGCCAGAAGGAGTACTGTATGACAGAAATTCTTCATGTGTCAAAAAGTATCATGGTGACAAAGACACAACAGCAGATGAACCAAATGTAGGAGCTGAAGCTAAGCTGGCATCCAGCAATCCAGAAGTCCAAGCCAGTGATGCTGTTAGCAGGCAGACAGTTTGCTATCCAGAGGGAGAAACACCAGTTCCAGGGGGGCTGACAACATTTCCTAATCTTGACACAGTGACCAGAGTTCCTGAGACAACAGGCAGACCACGGCACGAGAGGAGACACCAAAACGATATGAAAATTTTGTGTTGTGATTAAGCTCAAAACAAAAGGGTGTACGCCAAACGCTGCCCTTGAAAGCAAATGTGATTGAAGAAATTAATTTACTCAGTGGGTTAGGAAAATAATTATTTGTTGAGTTTGATTACAAAATTTACTGCAGTATGTTTGGTAAGAGATGCAGTCTAAGCTACATACGTCAAGCAGGAAAATTATGGACATGTTTTGGTGTGATAAGGGAGGGATGTCATGATGGCTGATTGTATGTGTGGCCTTGAGTATGAGATAATATATGTTACTTGGAAGAGAAACTTAAAGGAGTTCTCTGTACTATGGGGTGTCACCTGACCTGGGGATTGGTGTAAGGTCAACTAGCATACGTAGAAGCAGAAAGAAGATGCCTCCATTAAAAGCTTGTTAAATTTTTGTTAAAGTTAAATCTGTGTCTTCAAGTGTGATTCTTTCAGCCTGAGATGTAACAGCTATCAACTGCCAGAAGCCTGTTTCTAGCTTGAGAAGTGGATAAGCGGCTGTTGGAAATTAAGAGGGTGAGGATTACCCCAGACCCACCATGCATGACCAAGTTCTGCCTGTTGCATTTATCAGGGGGGGCTGTAAATGGGCAAGCAGTACTCGTGCCTTTTTCAGGCAGGAGACTACTTACATATGCAAACTGCAATCCTACACCATTTGTAGGACCCTAATTATAATATAATATAAAAGTGGGCTAAGCGCGCACAGTGCATGTTCCAACCATTTATAGCAGGCGGTGAGCAGCCGAACCAATGCTCCTTCAAAGGGAAACTGGTGGCCTCTCCAGAAAAGGCCCAATACGTTTTGAGCAGAATTTGTGTGGAGCTAGGAGAAAAAGGAATTATTCTCCTGACCCCGCAAAATACTGCAGCCCATTTCCGGCCTGTGTTCTTAAGCCTTTCTCCATGGCTCAGTGTGGGAACTGAACAACTTCCACACCTCCCACAACCATTGAGCAGCCGTTACATTCAGATGAGCTGCATACCTGAAAATGGTTCAGGCCTCCTGATACCAGCTTCGAGCGGACAGTGTGGCGACTCCACTGACTTTACACCTATTTCAGTTTGAAGTCAAAAATGTCTGCCCACCTGTCTGGTTCCATCACATGCCCACTTTCTCCATTTCTCCAAAATGCCAACCCACCTGTCTGGTTCCATCACATGCCCACTTTCTCCATTTCTCCAAAAATGCCAGCCCACCTGTCTGGTTCCATCACATGCCCACTTTCTCCAAAAATGTCTGCCCACCTGTCTAGTTCCATCACATGCCCACTTTTTCCATTTCTCCAAAAATGTCTGCCCACCTGTCTGGTTCCATCACATGCCCACTTTCTCCAAAAATGTCTGCCCACCTGTCTAGTTCCATCACATGCCCACTTTTTCCATTTCTCCAAAAATGTCTGCCCACCTGTCTGGTTCCATCACATGCCCAGATTCTCCATTTCTCCGAAAATGCCAGCTGACCTGTCTAGTTCCATCACATGCCCACTTTCTCCATTTCCCCAAAGATGTCTGCCCACCTGTCTGGTTCCATCACATGCCCACTTTCTCCATTTCTCCAAAATGCCAACCCACCTGTCTGGTTCCATCACATGCCCACTTTCTCCATTTCTCCAAAAATGTCTGCCCTCCTGTCTGGTTTCATCACATGCCCACTTACTCCATTTCTCCAAAAATGTCTGCCCACCTGTCTGGTTCCATCACATGCCCATTTACTCCATTTCATGCCTCTACATTTCTTTCCTTAGCATTTTTTTAGAAACAGAATTTCAAAAGGTTAAAATATGCATTTTCAAAATTTATAACCTTTTTATAGGCTTAGACCCCATCCGTTACCAAACATACATGATCTTAAAATTAAAGCCATTTAGGAGTGAAATCTAGAAGCATTTTTCAGAAGACGTGTAGTAGATAGATGGAACTCTCTACCCAAAAGACCTGACTTCTATGTCAATTGAGATTTTCAAAACTGAGTTCAATATATTTTTGTTTGTTACAGGTATAAAAGAATATGGAGCTAAGGTACATGGAGTTAAGGTACAGATTTGCTATGATTCAATTGAATGGCAGAGCAAACCCAAAGGGCTGAATGCTTTACTCCGGTTCCTATATTGCCCTATAAGTAGCCTGATCTGTTTAAATTTCTCAGCAACCTTTCAATAGCTCCAATTTCATGTGGTTTTCTGTGCCCCTCCCACTTTGGCAAGCTCTCATTTACAGGCAAGAAGTATGAAAGAACACTGCTTGACATTAGGATAAATTTTACAATGGACAGAATATCCCGAGCCTACCACTGATCTCTGTTCCCAAATTCCTACTATGTGCTCCCAGTGCACGGTGAAAAAAAAACTGCATTTCTATAGTGTTATGTAGTAGAATGGTGACTTTAACTTCAAAATACTTTAAGAGACCAGGTCACTGATGACATTATCAAACAAAGATACGGAAGAGCCACCATTTTGAGAGACACACTGAACACATGGCTTGCAAAGAGTGCACACACGCTCACCAGAAAATATAAAGCCTGTGGCTATCATTTAATGAAGCCATAAGAACACAGCACAACACTACATTTTCTGGCACCGAGGAGAAACAAAAGAGAGAAAAAAAGATGAGACATGGAAGGATACAAGGACAGAAAGCAAACACAGACAAAAAAAGTCAAGAGAAAACCAGAATGGGATCAAAGAGAAAACGTGGACTGGAATAGAGAGAACACCTGGGCTGGAACAGAAAAAAAATGTTTTGTTCCAGCTTTAAGCAAAAACAATCACCATTGCTTTCCAGCCTTTACAGAGATGCATAGCAACCCACAGCCACACTGGAGCAAATGGCTAACAAGTTTCGAGCACCTAATCGTGGCACTCTATCAATACGAAGAAAGCGAACGTTACTCTTACAATACGTTGGAACAAAATTTGATGATATCTTTGATAACACTCACAGACACCGGAACCGACGATGATTATGACGCAGTGAAGAATGCTCCAACAAGATATTTTCAACCGAAGGCAAATCCTTACCATGAAATTTATGTCTTCAGGCAAGCAAAACAAGATAAATGTGAAACCCTTGACCATTAAATTACAAGACTCAAAAGTCTGAGCCAGGAATGCAATTTCACAGACATGGACAAAGAAATCAACTCCCAGAATATTATGACCTGCCAATCATTAAGACTAAGAAGGCTGGCTCTTAGAGAGGGAAAATCATTAAACTTGTAAATGTTGCTTAATTTTGGCAGAACGCCGGAAGCAAGCAAAAGACAAGCCAATATCTAAAATTTACTCCTACAGATCAGATACCCCTCTACCAGTCCAAGTTACCCTCAAATTCTCCCATGGGTCCACATGTCAGATCGAGCTCCATATTGTAGACTCAAGCAAGGGAAATTTGATAAGTTTTGAAAGTGCCAGTGAATTGGCACGATCAACACTGTTACGGACAGGTAGAAAGGGGTGTGTGTGGTTCCCGCTGTTCACCTCCCAACTGACCGCAATTTGTTTTGTTAAAAATGATGAATTAGTCCCTAGTGTTTCTTAGGGTCAAATAAACAGACAAATGACAGGTTTTCTCATAGGTTAAAAAAATAACTATACGGACTGTCCTATGAAAAGAGATTGGGGAAACTGGGCCTGTATTCTCTGGAGTTTCGAAGAATGAGAGGTGATCTCATTGAAACCTACAAAATACTTAAAGAGATAGACAGGGTAGGTGCAGATAAGATGTTTCCTCTGGTTGGGGAGTCTAGAACCATGGGACACAACTTCAAAATAAGGGGAAGCCACCTAGGACAGAGATGAGGAGAAATTTCTTTACTCAGAGGGTAGTGAAACTTTGGAATTCTCTACCCCAGAGGGCTGTGGAAATTCAGTTTAAAGCAGAGATTGACAGATTTCTAAACATAAATGACATAAGGGGATATGGGGATAGTGTGGGAAAAGGGCATTGAAGTGGATGATCAGCCATGATCATATTGAATGGCGGTGCAGGCTCGATGGGCTAAATGGCCTACTCCTGCTCCTATGTTCCTAAGAGTACTTACAGTAGTTCAGAGATAAGGATCATAGTGAAGAGAGGAAACTACACTGTGAAGAGAAATGTAACCTTCTTCAACAAAGTCAATGCTAAAACAATTCCAGAAGAAAGTGACAATGACGATGTCACGTCTGCGACAACTCAAGAAGCAGCTCAGCAAAATCAAACACAGCTGACATCGATACTGCAAGATCCACAGAGAAGATCGAGACCTCGTCAATTACCTGTCCAATTTAAAGACTATGTCATGCATTAATAATGAAGGGAGCCTGGTGAAAAAACAAGTCTGGTATTGAGGGTGATGTGCTTGAAACCTTATCCCTCCAAGTTTTCAAACCTCAGTCCAACCAAGTTTTGTTCAAAATAACTTTGCATGATTGAGTAGCTAGAGAGTAATTGAAAGTAAAGAAATGGTGAAATTTGAATTTAAAAGGGGATAATGTAATATAATGCAATGGTGACTTCACCTTTAAGAAACTGTACCTTTAAGAGACCAGGCCACTAATGCAACTGATGACAACATCAGACATATATAAGGAAGAGGCACACTCAACACATGGCTTACAAAGAGCACACACACGTCAGCAAGGAAAAGACCTGGACCTGAGATCATGTAATGTAGATAAGTAAGACAATATATAGTGTTTGTGTTGAATTTGAATATAAAGCCCATGGCTATCATTTAATGAAGACTTAAGAACACAGCATAACACTACAGAGAGGGCTGAATCTTATTAGCTCGCCACATTTGCGGCAGCATGCTTTGAAGTCGGCGGTCTTCCAACACGGAAGCGCTGTCGCTGAGCCCCCGTGATATTTCATGCAGGGGCTCATTTAAATAGAAACATAGAAACATAGAAAGTAGGAGCAGGAGTAGGCCATTCGGCCCTTTGAGTCTGCTCCACCATTCATTATGATCATGGCTGATCATCCAGCTCAGTAGCCTGTATGGAGAGGTCGGAGTGGCCGCCCCGATGACAAAAGGGGGCAGTCGCCCGCGTGCCTGACAACACCGTCCAGCACCACCGTGCAGGCAGCGGCGCCATTTTAAAGGACTTCAAGCCCTTAGATGAAATTGTAATTTATAAAGGGGAATTTGTGTCCATTTGTTATTAAAATTTTATTACAATCTGGAGGCCCTTTCAACTACCCCCACCCCCATGGCTGTTTTAGGGCCACCGACCCTGAATAAACGCTATTGCCATCACGACCATTCCTCCACCCCCCACCCCCCCGCCACCTCATAACTTTTTCCCTTCAACCCCTTCCCACCATACCCGCATACCCACAGCCAATAGAAAGTGTTTTCCCCGCTCCCCCACCCCTCCTGCCCTGAAATCTGCACTCCTCCCCCCTCCCCACCAGTGTCTCGCCCCAGAACGCCGTTGGGAGGCACGCGAGTTGTGGCTGGCGCCCATAATATTGCCGTGGGTTGGCTGCCTGGTCCAGGTAAGTTCATTAACATTTATTTTAATGCATTTTAATATTGAAATGAAGGCCCCGCCGCTTACCGATGACAGGGGGGGGGTCGCACTGAGGCTTTGCCTCCGCCGATAATATGCAGCGAGGCGTTCTCGGTGTCGGGAGTCGTGGCGGGCCGCTCCCGCAAGTATGTTACAGGCCCCCCCGCCACAACCCCTGACATCGAGGGGCTGGTAAAATTTAGTCCCTTAGTGTCTTTCATGACATCATCCCAAGGTGCTTTAAGACCAATTAAGTACTTTTAAAGTGTAGTCACTACTGTAATGTTGGTTTAACAACTCACCTGAATGACAGAACCTCCAGTAGTGCAGCACCCCCTCAGTACCATACTAAAGTGCCAGTCTAGAGTAAGTGCTGAAATCTTTGACCTTCTGACCTACAGGCAAGAAAAAAAGAAACTCTAATACACCCTGTAATGTTAATGACTCAATAGCAAAAGATGGGGTGAGGTTAGAACGTTCAACCAGGATCAAACTATCTCCCTTTGATGTCTGACAGGGAGGAGGAATCATTCTAACATAGATGGCTTTTACAGACTCCAGCTGCTTTGTGAACTTCTGCTAACAATAGGATATAGGTTATAATTAACAAGAGAGTCAGTTCCAAGTTTTGGTTGAATAGAGAATAATGAAGAGCCAGGAGTGATCGTATGGCAGCAGTCTCACTAATAGAGCTTTGGTGATGTCACAAGCAACTACAGTGAAGCTGCAGCAGGTCACGACCGTTATCAGAAGCCACACATACAATGGAGCTCACAGCTTTATTTCTTCACCCACTACGTCATGGCAGAGGTCGACATCAATAATTCTAAAATCCGCACTGCAAAAAAGAATGATTGCGATGCAATCATTGTAAAGGCCTTAAGTTATGATTCATTGTTGATTACTGCAAAAATGCACTCCATAAATATTATATAGTAATTTAATAAAACATTTCTAGACTATTTAAGTTGTTTGGTTATCAATGCACACGCCAAATCCCAGGAAGCTCATGTTCAGAAAGAAATCTGTCTGGGAAAAACAGATGAAGTGACTTTATGAAGTAAGTATAAAATCTAATGAAGCATTTTAAAGTTATTCATGTGACAAGTACTTGTGTTTGAATGGCAGGCAGAGAGCGCTGTAGCAGTTTCTCCCGCATGACTGAAGTCAGAATATTAAAAATTTACTTTGATTTATGAAATAGTACGTCTAAAAGTGGCACCTCTCAGGTAATCTGAAGAGTGATTAAATCTTAGGCAATTAAAAATAATTCAGGTGTTGCTTTTGTCATGCTAGGCCCCCACCTGCCAAGAATGAGGCACATTAATTTTGTCATGAACATTGATTTTAAACCGTTACTGGAGTGAAGAAAGACTTATTTAACAGATCAACCGTGGCTGGAAAAGACATTTCCATATTAACAGACAGTGTTTGGAAGGACAAAACAGCCATTCCCTGACATATTCAACCACAATGGACTTTTGATCACCAGATGTTGAAGGTGGGGGAGCTCACAATCCCGGTTGACTGCTAAGATGGCCGAATACACAAACAGACACGGTCAAACCGGATAGTCACATGACTATCCTGCTGCGCAACCTGAGTTTTTTGAATTTGTACAAACAGTTTGGGCAGGAAAACAGAATGCTCCTGGACTAAGATCTCTCTCCTGTCTGCTCCCATCTCTTTCTCACAAGCATCTGAATCCACTGAAGACACATGAACCCCTAGAGAGAAAAGTCTCCTACAGTGAACAAGGTTTAAGAAAAATACTGGGCCCTAACAAAAAGCAAGATCTACCCACAATCAAGGACTCTACAGTGAGCTCGAAGAATCGTAACAACAACTCTTCAGATATTGCCTCACTTTATTTTTCTTCTGCTCTTTTCTGTCTCTATTTGCATGTGTGTATCGTGTATGCATGTTAGTGTGGGCACGCCGTGTATCCGTAGGCGTTAACCGAATTAGAGTTTAAGTTTAATAAATTTCAACTTTTCTTCTTTAATCCTAAGAAGGCCTGTTTGTGCTGGTTTCTTTGCCTTATAATTGATGAACAAGGATTCACCAAGCAGGAGCTAAAAACAGTGTGTTTAAAAAATAAAACCCTGTTACAATAAGACCAGATGAAGGCTAAGAGGGACCCCCTAGATACCTTTCTCATAAGCTGATTGGGTGAGACAAAGTAGGGTAGGAGGAGGCTAGTATAGAGCATAAATACTGGAACAGACCATTTGGCTGAATGGCCTATTTCTGAGCTGTAAAGTCTATGTGATGCTCACTTTTGTCATCATTTATGAAACCAGTGTAAAATATTAATTTAATGTCTCCAGCATATCTTCATTCTCGACAATTAGACACCTGGAGTGATCCTGCTCTCTTTAACCATTCTTTTATTTTTTCAACGCTTATAAATACTATTTCCTTTTATATTATCTATGCTTTTTCTTGTTCCCTTTAGCTTTTTATTCTCCATTTTCACCTCCTGACTATATTTTCTTTATTCCTCAGGATTATATTCAGTATTGTTAACCTTGAGTTTATTTTGGTTTAGTCTCTCTACTTACCCATGGAATATGGCTGATTTTAAGTCAGAACGAGACTTAAGTGTTCCGAGGGCTGCAGTGGATGATGAACTGTCTGGCCCATGTAGCTTAAGGGCTGGGAGATTTTAACTGGGGCCTAATTTATTTGCCCTGACTCTGACTCTTGCCCAAAGCTGATGAAAATAATGTCACCCCCATGCAGGCAGGAGTTAAAATCGGTTGCTGGGGTTGTGTGGGTGGGGGTTCAGGCCATTGCCAGGGACCCACGGAAAGGTCTCTTCCAAGCTAAGTTTGGATTTGTAGGAGAGGTCAGGAAGTTTGCTTCTCCTGGCTCAACAAGAAACTTTTTAAAAAATAACTTGGGTCCCTTGTGGACAGGAATCTGCCACCTGTTGCTGATGGGTCTGGGATTGTATGGCCCTTAGTCTTACCCACGGTTTAAATAGCAGATGTATCACAATGCCATCATTGGGACTCAACACTGCCATTTAAATCAGACTCCAGTTCCTCTGGGGAAGGTGGTTTGCCAGCTACAATTTTAATTTTATGTAAACTCCAAACCAATTGGAAGTGCAGAATAGTAAGCAATATATAAATCTTAACATTGTTACGAAAGCCCTTAAAACCTACTACGCCACTTCAAAATTCTCCTTCTGTGCATGAGTTCCTACAGGTTACCCGTTGAACAGACTCACTATGTGCATACAAGGAACAGCAACAGTCGAAACCTAGAATGAAAAGGACATTCATAACAAGTTGTGAACGGCCCACTGCACACAGTTGCTGTCTTGGCAGTGCTGAAGTCAGAATGTTTACTCATACGTTCTTTTACTAAATCATGGGAAGGGCCACTGATTCAGTGCCTGAATGAGTCAAATTCTATTTTTATCATAATGGGATTCATTGGTGCTTTGAGGATTGAATAATCATAACAAAATGATGCACTTGCTCTGTCAGCAATTACACAAACTTTAATAACCAAAGTGAAATGCTGTCTGTTGGAGTTTGAATCTGTAGAGGTGCATAGAATGTTTGAGAACATGCTAAAATAGTCTTAGTTATTGAAAAACAAATATCTGAAAGCCACAGAGAATCCAATTAATTCCAGTACAGCTTATTGGAGAGGAGAATGTACTACTATAAAAGTGCAAATGATTGAAATTATAAGTTTAATGCTGCATCGCTTTCAAAATGTAAGCATACTCAATAGAAAAAAAGTCTTATTCTCCAGTCATAGTGTTGGTTATTGTTGCGACCAGGTGAGAAAGGGTTCCCTCTCAGCTTTCACCTGGTCTTACTGTAACAGGGTTTAATTTTAAACACTGTTTTTAGCTCCTGCTTGGTGAATCCTTGTTCACCACTTTCCAATTATAAGGCAAAGAAACCAGCACAAACAGGCTTTCTTAGGATTAAAGAAGAAAAGTTGAAATTTATTAAACTTAAACTCTAATTCGGTTAACGCCTACAGATGCACGACGCGCCCATGCTAGCATGCATAGGCGATACACACATGCAAATAGAGACAGAAAAGAGCAGAAGAAAAATAAAGTGAAAAGTTTGAGGCAATATCTGAAGAGTTTTTGTTACAGTTCTTCGAGATCACTCTAGAGTCCTTGATTGTAGGTAGATCTTGCTTTTCGTTGGGGCCCAGTATAATCTTAAACCTTGTTCGCTGTCGAAGACTTTTCTCTCTTGGGGTTCATGTGTCTTCACTGGATTCAGACGCTTGTGAGAAAGAGATGGGAGCAGGCAGGAGAGAGATTGTCTCAGTTCAGGAGCAAATGGACTCTCTCCCTTCAAACTCTCTGTGGCCAGTTCAAAAGAAAACCTTGGAACAGCCAGGTAGTCATGGGACCAGCTGGTCTAACCAGTCCTGGCCCTTGTGTATTGTATCCTCCTTAGTAGGCCCCGGAATGCGCTTCCTCACCTTCGATGTCTGTTAGTATGTAAATATTTTTTTACAGCCACGGCTGATCTGTTTAACAAATCATTTCCTCACTCCAACAGCAGTAAAAAATCAATGTTCATGACAAAATTGATGTGCCTCATTCTTGGCAGGTGGGGGCCTAGCATGACAGTTATAAAAATGTGAGAAAGTCATATTACGATATTTTTAGGCAGAATACCAGAAAATTATATTTCATATACATATATCTGTATATATATATACCAGGCACAAATTTGTGATTTAATGGCATCATATGGATACTAAATGATTTCTTTAACCTCATCAGGCCTTTTCCATTGTGATATTCACTCCAACATAAGGTCAGAAGTAGAGATGTTCACTGATGATTGCCCAGCATTCAGTTCCAACTTCAGTTCAAATTCGCAACTCCTCAGATGCAGAAGCAATCAGTGCCCACATGCAGCAAGACCTGGACAACATTCAGGCTTGGGCTAATAAGTGGCAAGCAACATTCGTGCCTCATAAATGCCAGACAATGACCATCTCCAACAGGAGAGAACCTAACCAAATCCCCTTGACATTCAATGGCATTCCCATCACTGAATCCTAACTATCAACATCCTGGGCGTTACCATTGACCAGAAACCTAACTGGAACAGCCGCATAAATACTGTGGCTACAAGGGCAGGTCAGAGGCTGGGAATTCTGTGGTGAGTAATTCACTTCTTGACTCCCCAAAGCCTGTCCACCATCTACAAGACACAAGTCAGCAGTGTGATGGAATACTCCCTACTTGCTTGGATGGGTGCATCTTCAACAACACTCAAGAAGCTCGACACCATCCAGGACAAAGCAGCCCACTTGACCTGTACTCCATCCACAATCTTAAACATTCACTCCCTCCACAATTGGTGCACAGTGGCAGCAGTGTGTACCATCTACAAGATGCACTGCAGTAACTCGCCAGGCTAATTCGACAGCACCTTCCAAGCCTGTGACCTATACTAGAAGGACAAAAGCAGTAAACACAAGGGAACATCACCACCTGAAAGATCCCCTCCAACTCACACACCATCTTGCTTTGGAACTGTATTGCCATTCCTTCACTGTTATTGGGTCAAAATCCTGGAACTTCCTTCTTAATAGCACTCTTCGTGCACCCAAACCACATGGACTGCAGCGGTTCAAGAAGGCGGCTCCCCACCACCTTCTCAAGGACAATTAGGCATGGGCAATTGTTGGCACCAATGATGATCACATCCCAAGTACAAATATTTTTTAAAATTGGTTTTATAAAGTTATTTTAAGCTAACTAAATGTGCCCAAAAATGGAAGAAAAACAGGCATTTAAAAATAAAGGGCGATCTACTCCATCTGCTCACCATCCAGTAGTGAATATTCAATCTACCCCACTCTTTGTATAAATGGAAACCAAAAGTAATGTAAAAAACAAAATGAAAACTCACTTCTCCATCTCCGGGCAGCCAAGCTCAAATTCAAAAATTACCAAATCAGTCACAGTTCTACTCCTGACAAATATCCATATGCAAAACAACACATTTCTGTTGCAAATGGGAGGTACAAAATATACAAAAATCAATTCCAATGGAGCAATCCCCATCAGTTGCTCCTTGGAGGAGAATAGGATGCAGACAGCAATCAATCACCATCCCTCCTGGTCTGACAAGTTTTTGATGCAGTCTTCTTGCTGAATCATTGCACTCTGATCTTTAAGGGGACTTTCTTTCTTTGACCTCCTTGTCTCGGGAGACAATGGGTAAGCGCCTGGAGGTGGTCAGTGGTTTGTGGAGCAGCGCCTGGAGTGGCTATAAAGGCAAATACTAGAGTGACAGACTCTTCCACAGGTGCTGCTGATAAAATTGGTTGTCGGGGCTGTTATACAGTTGGCTCTCCTCTTGCGCTTCTGTCTTTTTTCCTGCCAACTGCTAAGTCTCTTCGACTCGCCACCCTTTAGACCCGCCTTTATGGCTGCCCACCAGCTCTGGCGATCGCTGGCAACTGACTCCCACGACTTGTGATCAATTTCACAGGACTTCATGTCGCGTTTGCAGACGTCTTTAAAGTGGAGACATGGACAGCCGGTGGGTCTGGTACCAGTGGCGAGCTCGCTGTACAATGTGTCCTTGGGGATCCTGCCATCTTCCATGTGGCTCACACTGATTCTACCCTCAATCTTCAAAGTTTTATCATTGCAAAATGATGCAATGAGCCTTATGGCCAGATTAGCTGAAATAGGCCTTCTGCATATACTTTCTTGGTAGTTTGATGATTTAACAACAGAACACAGAAAGTCACACAAAATAGCACAAGACAATTGTTTTCAGAGGATTAGTTTTGCCTGGGTTTCGCATATTTTATTGAAGGATCGAAAGTATATTTATTCAATACATTGGGCTGGATTTTACCTTAGGCGGACGGGAATTCACCACCGATGTAAAAGTCGGCGGCGAACCTGCTTCCGCCTAGGCCAGGGATCCATCCCGCATTTTACGGGTCCCCGGGCTTTAATTGTCCCGAGGCAGGACTTCCACCCGCTTGAGGGAGGAGGTCCTGCCTCAGTGAGCTGCTGGCCAATCAGCCGGCCGGCAGCCCTTAGTCCCAGCAGCGCCACCAGGAGCAGTGGCCATTTCTGGGACTGCAGCCCAGCCAATGCCATGGAGCCAGGAGTGAAGGTAAGTTGGGCATGCCTCAACAGTGAGATCAGTCATTCTCTGGTGAGGCTGGAGTGGTCGTTTGGGGGGAGGGGGAGCGTCTTGAGTCCTGGGGGTGGGTTGGGAGGTGGGGCAGCCCTCAATCAGGCACCCTGTGCCCGACTGCCATGGTCCCCCATCCAGGTGTGCGAAAAGGCCGATAGCTATCGCTGGGTGGCCTTTCACGTCCCCAGCACGCCCACTTGCCACGGGTAAAATCCCTGTGGAGGCAGGCGAGGGCCCTTAAGTGGCCGTTAAGTGGCGACTTAAGGGCCTGGATTGGCCTCAGGTGGGCGGGCCATTTCCCCCCACCGCCCGACCGCCGTAAAGTTGACCGGAGACAGGAACGGGGCAGGTAGGCATCCCGGAGCCTCCCACTCAATTTTGCACTGCTCCCACGCCCCCATCCGACCCGCTGGGGCGGCGTAAAATTCAGCCCATTGTATCAAATGTTTTTCATACAAACTTATGGGTATAATGCAGTGCACAATAAAAACAGCACAACATCATGAAATTTGAGCAGAGTGAGGGACATTTTGGAGAAAAAAAGTTCAGCTGCTGGGCTGAATCTATATCAGGTTTTGCTAGTAAAGAATTAAAGATTTGGTGCAACAATTGCAGTGCAGCCACAGGAACTTGGAAAAAAAAAACAGGCCTTGTAAGATGTAACCTTCTACCCTTGACATGTTTCCCTATGGTTCTGATACGAGAATTACAAGCAATTAATGAGTCAACACTCAAATCCCAAATTAAACACTAATGCCTTTACTAGGTCTGGTCAGAATACACCCATCAGCAATACACCCATTAGTCACAAATACATTACAAGAAGTTATACATATGATATCCAGTGACCGGTCACTTCCTGTTAATTGTACTCTTCAGCAACTGATCAAGTTGCCTAGCTGGCACCCCAAATCATTCTTTACTCTTTATACTCTTCTTTCTAAGGTGGGCAGGATGTTCCATTAACAGGTTTCTACTGTCCTGTCAAAATCCACCTAAAGTTACAATTCTCCAATGGGGCTTCTAATTCTTCATTCAAACCATGGAGTTAAGCTCTGCCTTGAATTGTCCATCTGTTTTAGACTTCCTTCAGTAATTTTCCATTACTCTTGGTGCTACAGATGTCTTTAGATCATTATCAGCACACACAGAGGCAGCTTCTTTCTTGGTCACACATTCCAGGACCACCAAGATAATTAAACAATCAGAGTCCTTCAAATTACTGATTCTTTGCAAGTTGTTGCTCAGTGAATTAAAGACGGTTAATCTGATAAAGCATATTAAAAAACAGTTTCTTGTGGAATCAGTTTCTCTGCATTTCAAAAGAAAACAAACCCTGACATCATTAATCAATGTCAGCTTATGTCATCTTCTTGCATCTTTGAATAAACATCACGCCAATTAAATTGGATAACTCTCCGCACTTGGGTTTTAGAAACCCCAAAACAGACATTTTGGGCTGAATTTGATCAGCCCTCTAGGGATGGGCAGGGAGGTGGATGGGCCCATAAAATAGCAAGGGAAGGTGGGGTGGTGGTGGATTGTCCGTTGCCTTCCCAGGGCCATTCAATTTTGTCCAGGACGGGGAAGGTCCAGATCCCAATTGAGGTCCTTAAGTGGCCAATTTATGGCCACTTAAGAGCCTCTTCTCACCACCAATGGTATTTTACTAGTGGCTGGTGAGAGCCCTGCCATATGGGGAGACCACTGACTAACACCATGTGGCCACCCTGTGGGCTGGGGAGGTGCCCTCCTGCTTGGGCCATGGAGGGCCCCCGGCGGCAAAAGCCAGCCCTGCGCCAACACCCCCACCCCTCACTGGGGCCTGCCTGATTGGCTCCGGCAAGCCCACCCACTGACCTGGACTTGGGGCTCCAGTGCTGCTACTGGTCCTGGGCCTACTGCAGTACCAGCAATGGCCACCACTCCTGGTGGCACTACTAATACTGCTGAGATGCTGGCCCTCTGATTGACCAGCATCTCTTGGAGGCAGGATCCCCATCCTGAAAGGGACAGGGATCATGACACCAGGCAGTTAACTGCCTGAATGCTGTAAAATGGAGCTGGGGCTACCCAAAATGGCTTGCATAAAATTCAACCTTTTGTCTCCGTCCACTTTCATTTCTTATGAAACTTATTGAAATGTAAAGTTTCAATTAAGTCCTAACTTTTTTATCAAAGCAAAACACAGCTTTGAAGTATGGTTGTTTGTTGGTTTCAGCCCTATTTTATGACCCTGGGGCCACTTACTAAACATTCCATGGCTTTGAACGTGTGATCTTCTTCACAGACCAGTGGCTTTTGTTTATCTGTGGTAAAGCAGCCTGCAGCTCTTTGCAGGTTTTGTTTTAAAAGGTCTCTTTTGGCCATGCAAAGCATGCTGATAAAACTTCTGTTCAACTAGCTAAAGGCAAAAAGCATTTGGCCTTTTATCTGTACTATTGATGCCCCCCTGTGTTTAAGTACGTCCATAAATCTCAAACACAAATTTCATCTCAAGTACACTGTTAGTCAAGAATATTACAGCTTCTTACAGTCTGTACTAGTAATCTATGTTCATCAATTAAAAGCTTATGAATTAAATTGATGGAAGTTTACCTCAGTTAGTATCAGGGAGTCATATTACAGTCAAATTTAATTACTCTGAACTAGCCAACCAAAGGAGGACACAAGCAGCTGGGTGCTAATGGCTGTTTTTTTTTTTATTTTGAATACCACATCTTAATATTTGTTCTAATAACAATCTTTAATGATGATTATGCATAGTAAATATGGATAATATCACTTTTATGTTCTTCCGTTTGCTGTGAGAATCCAGGATGGTGCAACAATGCTGGAAACCAAATCAATTGTCTCTGTTGTTACAGTCAAGTGAGGAGGGGTTGAAGGGCTTCTCTCTTTTCCTTCTCTTTATTTGACCACAACAATTTAATTATTTCTTAAAATGGATGTACTGGCCAATTCAGTAGGTGTTTGATTACTCATTTGCTTTGATCGTAACAAGAACCAATTGGACACATTTTCTTGAGTTAATAAAGAAAGAGGTTAACTTTATTGCACCTAAACTGAACTAATAAAATAATAAACTGTGCACCAACTTTCACTCTCACACACAAATGGGTTACAGAGTGGGGAAAGGTAGATTGGTTGAGTTAAGAGTCCATAAAAAAGGTATACAGTCTGTGAAGTTTTTTGATTCAGCTGGCTTTCAGCTGAATTCAGTGGTCCTGAGGCCTTTAGTTTGAAGAGGTAGATGACTGGTTTGGTGAGTCTCTTTGGAGACAGCAATACAGATGATTTCCTCCAGTGGAGTTTCTGATTGTGGCCAATGTATGCAAAAATGGTCAGTCAACAAGCAGGATTTGAAATCTTTCAAGCTGGAATAGAGAGATGGAGAGAGAGAGAGAGAGGGGGACCCCTACTTAGGATGTGCACATGTCACAGTTGCTTCTCCTCTGCTGCAGAGAAAACACCAGCGCTTTGCATGACCATCAGACATCCCAAAGCACTTTACAGTTAATGAATACTTCTGAAGTGTTGGGCTGAATTTTATAAGGGCCTTGACGTCGGGAACGGAGGTGGGGGGGGGGGGATGAAGATTTCTCCGGATGAGGCCCGCCACCGACCTTGACGATGGGAGCGCCTATCCCGATCCTTGCAACAGCGGCAAGGCATCGTGTCGGCCTCCTCGCCGCTCAGCGGGGGGACCCGGATTACAATAAGCAGATTGGCATTTACCAATCATTAATATGCAGGCTGCTGTGATTCAGACAGCAGGTTGTGATCCTCATTGTGGCGGCCGGCATCGACATGCCTTCAGATCCCTGTCTGGGGAAACGAGGCACAACTCCTGTGGGGAGGGCAGAGGAGGTAATTTTCTCAGTGCAGGAGGGGGGGAGCGGGGTCAAACTCTTTGGATTGGTTGGGGGGATGGTGGGAAGGGGGTTGAGGGTTAGAGTTTATGAAGTTTGGGAGGGGGATGGTCACATAGTTAAGGTTAGTATTTTGGGGGGTGAGTGGGCAAGGAATTGAATGCAAGGTTATTGGAGGTGTAGGAGAGGGGATGGAAAGATTTTTAAAATTATTTTTTGATACTTTTAAATGCAACTTGCCTTTAAAATTACAAACTGTCAGTTAGGGCTCTAAGGGGGTGGGGGGGGGGGGTGGACGGCCACCCCGGGTATGTTAATGATCTTAAACGCGGCAGCTCCACGAAGTGAATGCCATGCGTGCGGGCTGCTGTCTTTTACAGCTGCCGCCAAGTACAGCGGTGGCCACATAAAATACAGCCCATTGTCACTGTTTTAATGTTTGGAATATGGGAGCCAATTTGCACACAGCAAGCTCCCACAAACTGCAATGTGATAATTACCAGATAATCTATTTTTGTGATGTTGATTGAGGGATAAGTATTGGCCAGGCGCCAGGGATAATTCCACTGCTTGTCTTCAAAATAGCACCATGACATCTTTTATATCCATTTGAGAGTACTGACAGGGCTTACAGTTTAACGTCGCATCCGAAATACAGCACTTCCATCTGTACTGCACTAGAGTGTCAGCCTCGATTGCTATGCTCAAGTTCTGGAGTCGGACTTAAACCCACAACCTTCTGACTCAGAGGCAAGATTGCTATCAGCAGAGCCACAGTTCACACCATCCAATAAATAACAAAAGTCACATTGTGGAGGGGCACATTAGTGATGGGGAAAATGAATGACACAGCATTTATCACATGGATAATCAATGATGAATGTGCAATGTCCCTTTTATACTATATTCTACCTAACCTTTTTTTTATACAAAATGGTAAATTGAAAACATTTTTGGGGAGAGATTGAAGGATTTGAATCACTGGATGCAATGTACTCAGAGGGTGCTGAAACAAAGGATAAAACATTAAAAAAACATTTTTTTAAAACACACACTTTTATTAAAATTGACAGGAGGTAGAAATTCTACAAAATTTCTTTTCATTTGATGCATGTGTTCATTTCTGGCATAAGTGACAAAGTACTGAGATTTGTTAAAATGGTTTTTAAAAAAAAGATTTCCAGCAGCCCTTATCCAAATACAAGGTTTGTTGGCAAACTGCATCCATCAGAGAGATTAACAATTCTAAAAAAATAGACTTCAATGGGACATTACATAATTTAAAGAAAAATTATGTAACATCTGTCTTCAACATAATGGTGTGGATTTTAGCCTGGAGGAGAGTTCTGTGCAGGCTGAGCTACTGCAAAGTCTGAAAGCTTGCAAGATTAGGTTTCTCGAACAGCATGCAGAATTTAACTGCAGGGCTGCTTTAACCATTTTTGTGAGGATCCTATCCACAGGCAGCCTGATTGACAGGCTGGAGGCCTTTTGGGTAGGAAACCTACAAGAGCAGGTAGGTGTATTGGAGTAACGAGAGAGATTTGGGGGTGGGGGGCAGGGGGGGGGGTGGTTTGTCTGGATTGCAGGTGGACGGTCGAATGGTTTTCCGGGATTTCCCAATAATGGAGGGAGTATACCGATGGTTGTACACGCTTCATGAGTGTGGGAAAGGAGGGGGATCAGGATCAGGAGCAAACAGATTGCTGTTGGATGTGGAGGGGGACATTTAATAGTAACTTGTTGGGCCAGGGGAAAGCACTCCTATTCCTCCTGCCAACACCCAGTGGTGTAAAGGCACTACCTCATGGATTTAGCCCTTCTTGCCTCTAAGCAGTTGAGTTTTGAGGCCCAGGAAACACAGTCACCTGTGGTTAAAAATAAAATGATTGTTAAAATGAAGGCAAGTAGCCTCATTAGAATATTTAAATGATCAGCCCACTTCCCGCATGTAGCTTGGTTGCCTGCTCCTTGCCCCATATCCACTAAAATGGGAGGTGGACAGGTTTGGTTCCTGCTCCAGTTTTTTTGCATTTTAACTTCTAACACAAACCCAACCATCCATTTTTGGGAGTCAAGACTCAGCCCAATTGATCCACAAAGCAAGTGAACACCAAAGTAATTGTTCAGGTAGTTGGGTAAATAAATCATAAAAATGTTGAATGATCCAACTGTGATGTGACCTTTGACCAAAACATTCTTGCATATATTAAAGAAAATTTTTAAAACTATAGAAACTAGGCCTTGATATTGCAATGTGGCATATGTTGTCCAAACTTCTCTTTGCTACTTAAGTGGCTTACATTAACCAATTTAAATTGCACAGCTTCACTGAAATAGCTGAGAAAGGAATTTCAGATGAACATATTAAGTTTTCATACACAGCAAGCCAACAGCATAATCTTAGAGCTCTAGTTAATTTCAGAACAGATCCTTAAGGTAAAATTTAATCATGTAAAATTACACATACTACGTGGTACAATTTATGTACAAAATTATTGTTTGAATATAAAACCCTACTTGCAATGAAATAATTTAGTGTTCAATGGCTCAAATAGCTAATTTAGCAATTTCTCTTTTTTACAGAATCATTACTTACAATTTTCATGCAAAAATACGGATAATATATCATGAGAAAATAGACTAATGCATTTTTCAAGCAATTTTGGGCACATGAGAATACAGTCTTGCTAAACTAATTAGAGGCAGGATAACTGAAGGATAAGACTGAAGGTCAAGGCGATCAATCATCAAGCAGATCCTCAGTTTGACAAGAGAGTACATTACTGTTGTCATGCCATAAGGAGGCCTATGTTTCAGTTTATATTACAACATATAAAAATAATCAAATAATTGTTTACACAGTTCTGTCATATTTTTAGCTGAATCTAGAACAGTAGCACATTACAGCATTACTTTCTACCACATCATATGTCCTGGGATAACAATTTAAGATTGCTTTCAGCCAGGTTTGAGTCTTCAAATTTCATGAACATATTGCTCCAATGGCTGATTTAGCTTTATTATTAAAAGTTACGTGAGCATTGAAAGATGAAGTTGCCAACTGCCAGAAAATAGCTGAAGATATGAATTAATCAAAAGGTAAAAGTGATTGTTACAAAACTTCTATATTTAAAATCACGTTACGTTTTTGGAATCTAGTCATCAAGCAATTGATAAAAAAAATAGGCACTTATATAAACACTGGGCCAGATTTTGCTGGACTGGAGCATCTCAAGTTGTGTCCCATTAGTTAAACTTACAATTACACAGATAGGTTTTAAAAATACTTGCTCACAAAGTTGCTGGAAGTGACAACTAATCGCAGTGCTGAGCAGGGTGGATCAAGGAGAACCAGTATGTAGTGTATTTGGATTTCCAAAAGGCATTCAGTAAGGTGCCACATAAAAGGTTACTACACAAGATGTTGGTTGATGGTGTTGGTTAATATATTAGTATGGATAGAGGATTAGCTAACTAACAGAAAAAAAGAGTAGAGAAAAATGGGTAATTTTCAGCTTGGCAAACTGTAAATACAGGGATGCCACAGAAATCAGTGCAGTGGTGCCAGACGCCGCTGCCTGGGACGGAGCAGCTGACCCCCCCTACATCATTGGGGGGTGGCCACTCCACCCCCTTCATTGAAAAGAGCCCCCAGCGTGAAGTATTGTGGGGGCTCAGCGGCGGCCACTGACTTCAAAGCGTGCTAATAAAATTCAGCCCGATCTTTCCAATCGTGCAGGAATCTAGAACTAGGGGGCTCAGTTTCAGACTAAATGGTCGCCTATTTAAGATGGAGATGAGGAGGAATTTATTCTCTCAGAGGATCAAAAATTTTTGGAATTCTGTACCCCAGAGAGCTGTTGAGGCTGAGTCATTGAATATATTCAATGAGATAGACAGAATCTTGAACTATAGGGAAGACAACGGTTATGCAGAAATAGCAGGGAAGTTGAGGCCAAGATCAGATCAGTCATAATCTTATTGAATGACAAAGCAGGCTCGAGGGGCCGTATGGCCTACTCCTGCTTATCTTTCTAAAGTTATGTTCTTATGGTGTGGCAAGGGCAACAGGGCATCTGGAACCTTGGTGAACAATTAGACAAACAGTGCATCTCCTCAACCAATAAGATGATTAAAGAATTGAGAAGTAAAAAGAGGAAAGACTGAGATGGAAGGTGAATTAGCATGGGTGAATTCAATGTCAAATCAGATACAGAAAGGGCAGTAAAGAGAGGGAAGAAAGATTGGATTACAAGGGAGAGAAAAAGACAAAATGAAAAATTTAGAATGACATTTTTAAAATCTCCAACAATAATTCCCAACCTAACGGAATGAGACTTTGCACTTACAATTGTTCACTTCCTGGAAAAGATAGGCTGATTGGCAGTCATTAACAATTATCAGGTAGTTAACAGGGTACGTAACCTGTTAATTACTAGACTTAACTTTCTGTGGCGAGTTTAATGGGTAAATAATGTGGAAATGCAATCATTGCATGTGGAGATTAAAAGATGAGAGGCATTTTCATGAAGCCAATGGGGGGTGTGGGGGCAAATTGTCCAGCATCTTGTGGCGATTCACAATTTATGGGGTATCTCTTCTGCTTCACAAGTTGCCGGCCGATTTTACACATTAATAACAGCATGCGTCATTCAGATGCACTTATTTTTCAGCAAAGTCTGGCCCAATAGCTTCATTTAAATTTCAGTAAGAATTTCTACTGTACATTTGCTGTAAGATTGCTGAATTCTCTTTGGTTCTAAGTGCTAAAACCCCCATACATTAAAATCCTATGGAAGTGATCTTCCCAAAAAAAATTTGAAAATGGTAGACAATTAAAAACTGAATACTCCCTTTCAGCTTTACTAGGTCAAACAAAGACTTAACTAACTTTTTCCAGGTTAGCCCCAGATTTAGGACTCATCATGTCCTAAACCAAATTTCATGAATTGGGATCAGTGCAGATTGTAACATTTCTGCATTTTAATGCACTGGTTTTGGTACAAAGGCATTAAAAAACTGGAAAAGTACAAGGTTCAAGTAATTTTCTTGGTCAAAATTTACAAAACATATGATTAATTGCAGCTTTACTTTCGTCAATTATATTTACCTTTATGTACATCTGAATTCCGAGCAGCACAATAAAAATAAGTTGAATTCTGTATCAGCATAGAATGTAAAATTATATACATATTGTGAATGTACTATTAAGACTATATGGAATGTAGTGTAGTGAGATTTGATTTTGTCTCACAAAGTAGATTGCTGAAAATATGCTCCAATGATTTGGCCCTATGGGTACAGTCCCATAGTTGTAGATTTAATGTTTATTGGAAGAGACACATATCTTTTCCAAATTACAAAAAACAGATTGATGGGTAAGAAATATACATCAAAGGGGATGTGGCATTATTTCTGTTCTTATGACAACTATTTATCTAGTTAGAATATTTATAGAAATAAATGTGTGAATCTCGAAGTTTGCTTAGGGGGACAGTGGGGAAAGAAAAGAACAAAACCCGACAACTACTTTGAATACCGTTAGGCACAACTGATCAAAATGATATATATAATCTGTATTATCTAACATTACTACAGTGTACATAAATTAGTTTTATTTTCCTATATATTTTGAAGATTATGGAGGTAAAGTTCAACTTCAGAGTGGGTGCAAAACGGGCAATAGCGATTGGCCACCTGTTATGTACCCGACCTGATTTTCCTCTATATTCTACATTTCTCTAGTTTAAAAACACTGGTGTCAGAACAGGATTCTGCAGGAATGTTTCACCCTAGCAATAACACAATTGACAGCTAATATATTTATTATTCCTTGTCTATCTCTTCTGAAGGCACTGCCTCACACAGAAGTACAGCTCCACAGCCAAGGGTCACTTCCTGGTCGCTCATCCAATAGGTCATTGTTTATTTGCAAGCATAGACGATTGGCATAAGCAGGCTATTTGAACTAGAAAAGCATCGCAGCTGAGTTCCATCCTGTTCTCAGCTAACATTTTTACATAACCTTTCCAGATGGAAATCAAACTGATAATTCCCTCGCCAGCCTGGAGGTGTTTACTGTTTTTGAATAGCAATGGCCTCTTCATCTATATAGTCCACTTCCAATGATGTCACACCAGGTGCTCTTTATTTTATATGACATATACAAAATAATGTTTAGATTGAGGTCAATTTGCATGGAATTTGTTCTGGCCTTTGCGCTTGTGCATGAACTCATGCCTGTACTGCTAGGATAAATTATACATATATAATGTACATATGTACATTACTAGCCCTAAATGAATTTATAGCTGAATAACTAGCCCCAAATTAATTTATAGCTGAATAACTAGCCCCAAATTAATTTATAGCTGAATATAAATATATATATATATATATATATATATATATATAAAACTTATCCAGCAGTTAAATTATATAACAAGTATCAAGATGTGAATGGTAAATCAGTTCTGATTACAGCAGATACTAAAATATTAACATTTCTTATGTAGAGTAGCTAACAAAAACATTAGCATCTGTATAGGCTGAAAGGTCAGTCTCAAAGAAGTCCTCCAGCTTCCACTGCAGTGTTTCAAATGTAGGCCGTTCACAATCTTTGTCTTTCCAGCATTCTATCATGATTTCATACAATTGTGGGGGACATTCTGAAGGGCATGGCATTCTGTATCCTCTTCCCAATTCCTGGATAACTTGGTAATTTGTCATCCCTAAAGAAAAGCCAGTATTTACTACTTTTTGCAAAAATAACATTTTTTTAAAAACACAAACCATAAATATTCCTAAAATTTCAAAAAGTTGCATTTTAGTTCTTTTACATTCATGATTTTAAAAAACTCTTTAAAAGGACTCCTTAATAATTCAGTCTGAAGAATGACTAAATTCCCACTTGGATCAGCTCCCAGTCTATCTTCAGCAATATTTTGCATTTTTGATGAGATTCATCATTTGCTTGAACTATAATGATGCACACACACAAGTGTACTTCAGCCTCTAACGTTGAGTTTCTGCTCTTCCACACAGCTTTTGCAAAAATTTAAATATCAGTAACTTAGTGATTCTAACTGTGCCCAAATATGATAAACTAACCTGGATAAGGCATCTTTCCGAAAGTGATTATTTCATACAGCAGTATTCCAAATGACCAAACATCTGATTTGATACTGAACTTATTAGAATGGATGGCTTCTGGTGCAGTCCATTTTACAGGAAATCTTGCTCCTTCTTTAGCTTCATAAACATTTTCATCATCTGCCTGATGGTGTTAAAAATGGTATTATTAAAGATATACTCAACAGTTTAAATGAGGTACTCAAAATTACTTTAGATAAATAACAGGTATACATTTAAATTGAAACCACTTTCATAGAAACATAGAAAATAGGAGTAGGAGTAGGCCATTTGGCCCTTCGAGCCTGCTCCGCCATTCATTATGATCATGGCTGATCATCCAACTCAGTAACCTGTTCCCACTTTCCCCCCCAAATCCTTTGATCCCTTTTGCCCCAAGAGCTATATCTAACTCCTTCTTGAAAACATACAATGTTTTGGCCTCAACTGCTTTCTGTGGTAGCGAATTCCACAGGCTCACCACTCTCCGCGTGAAGAAATTTCTCCTCATCTCAGTCCTGAAAGGTTTACCCCATATCCTTAGACTATGATCCCTGGTTCTGGACTCCCCCACCATCGGGAACATCCTTCCTGCATCTACCCTGACAAGTCCTGCTAGAATTTTATAGGTTTCGATGAGATCCCCCCTCACTCTTCTGAACTCCAGCGAATATAATCCTAACCAACTCAATCTCTCCTCATACGTCAGTCTCGCCATCCCAGGAATCAGTCTGGTAAATCTTCGCTGCACTCCCTCTATATCAAGAACATTCTTCCTCAGATAAGGAGACCTGCACACGATATTCCAGGCGTGGCCTCATCAAGGTCCTGTATAATTGCAGCAAGACATCCCTGCTCCTGTACTCGAATCCTCTCGCTATGAAGGCCAACATACCATTTGCCTTTTTTACCGCCTGTTGTACCTGCATGCTTACCTTCAGCGACTGGTGTACAAGAACACCCAGGTCTCACTGCATATTCCCCTCTCTCAGTTTATAGCCGTTCAGATAATAATCTGCCTTCCTGTTTTTGCTACCAAAGTGGATAACCTCACATTTATCCACATTATACTGCAAATGCCATGCATTAGCCCACTCACTCAACTTGTCCAAATCACCCTGAGCCCCTCTGCATCCTCCTCACAACTCACCCTCCCACCCAGTTTTGTCTCATCTGCAAATTTGGACATATTACATTTAGTTCCCTTATCTAAATCATTAATGTATATTGTGAATAGCTGGGGTCCTAGCACCGAACCCTGCGATACCCCACTAGTCACTGCAAAAAAAGTGGAGCCATAAATATGAAAACAAATCTACTTACCCAACACCTCATAAAACATCTTGCATGTGGTAACTTTTTAAGTTTCATTTCTAATGGGTAATTTTTTATTCCTATACTTTGCATTAGATACTACACCGTCAGAAAACTTGTAGATCAACATTCGTGAGATGATTTTCAACAGAATCATATTCCATTATTCCACAAGAGGCTATTTAAAACTTAAATTAAATCAATTACAGGAGTCTGAGAACAGTGTTGAAGCAGCCCAGCCATGAACTGCTTTAAATCAACATCTTTACATCATTGCAATCACAGAGTATAACACCTCAATTTCAGAGATACTAGCTGTTAAAGAAAAAGCTCCAGATCATTCCTTTTTTCTGCTTTCTTTAACTTAACTATTAATGCAGGGAAATGCAATACAAGGTGGTCTTGTTGAAGTGGGACATGAAAGCTCAAGAAAATAAAGACTGAACTATATCAATACCTTAAAACAATGCTTTTAGTCCAGACAGACATTGCTAAACCCACAATGGAGAATGCTTTCAATCTGCTTCAAGCCTTTATTAATCTGCATCATAGCCATTGTGGTAAAGTGAACATGTCAAAATAAAGTTAGGAAACCATGAAATTGCCAGGAAATTGAGATAACAAATCAAAAATGCTAAATTTAATACTACAAAAACAAAGTAGACAACTAATTTCACGGCAATAGTAAATCAAAGCAAAATATTATATTGATTTTCATTTTAACACAACTTGTTCTATTTTACTATAATAAAAGCAAAATATTGCAGATGCTGAAAATCTGAAATCAAAGCAAAAAATGCTGCAAATACTCAGCAGGTCTGGCAATATCTGTGGAGAGAAAAGCAGAGTTAATGTTTCAGGTCAGTGACCCTTCATCAGAGTTCTGATGAAAGGTCACTGACCAGAAACATTAACTCTTCTTCTCTCTCTACAGATGCTGCCAGACCTGCTGAGTATTTGCAGCATTTTTTGCTTTTATTTGTTCTATTTTACAACATGCATATGTGCCTAAGTATTTCCCAACTTGCTAAAACTCATATATACACCATGCCTTTTTTGTTATCTAGTTAGAATCCAGCTCAACTGATCTCTCATATTGATTACAATTTTTTTGGCACACACATCTCACTATTTTTATTTAAAAAGTACTTAGTTAACCAACATGCACAATAGGCTATGTGCCTTTAATTCTTTAGTTGAACAATTACACAATTGGAAAACAATCATTAGTCCTACCATAAAGACTCGTGCAAGTCCAAAATCAGCTACTTTACAGATGTTGTTCTCTCCAACTAATACATTCCTGGCAGCTAAATCCCGATGGATGTAATTCTGAGCTTCCAGATATGCCATGCCTGATGCTACCTGTGCAGACATTTCCAGGAGGTCATTTATGGTCAAACTTGTCCCCTGGTTTTCTGTTGAAATTAATACATTTTTTAAATGTTAACTTTCAGAAGTTATTACCACCATTGCAAAATTTGTAATCTGATAAAATAAAATGAAAGGAAATCCAGTTTAAGCCTCACTTCAGCAATGCAGTAATGAGAACAGTAAACTTCAATGTAAGATGTACTGATAATGAAATAGACCATACAGATTTTTCTTGAATTCAGAACATTTCTTTCGCTAAGCTTAAAAAGAATGAACAAATTTGAATTTATTGCCCTGAATTTTCTGCATGTAATGGCATATCTAAGCTGTGGGGTCTGTTTTATGGCACAGAAGTTCCAGGAATGTATGGCGTTAATAACTTATGCCAAGCCTTAATTTCATGGGACTTTTGTGTCATTCTGTTGTGATGTGACCCTGGCATAAAGAGTTGAAGGTGAATTGTGAAGTCAATCACAGTTTGCCAACTTGCTGAATGAAAACTATTTTGATCACCACTGCTACATAGATCGCTACAGAATGGTGCTGATGGGCGCAGGCTGTTTGGCATAATCATAGGAGGAAGAATAATCATGAGCAATTTGATTTTGAAATGCAAAATAAGAATGATGTGAATAAACCTACTTTATAGTTGTTATGTAAATAAACATCAGCAAGCCCAGCATTTATTGCCTATCCCATCATTTGAACTAACCGACTCACACTGCAAGTCAATATTAGCTTTCGAGCCCACATGGACACATGATTTAAATTGAGGATTTACTGCATCGATAAATACACAGGACTGCACAATATCATCCAGCATCTGTAATCATGCACTGCAAAGCTGTTCATAAATGTTCAATAAATTCATCTAGAAAAGTATACATCAGGGGGAGCCAGTGGAAGAGGAGTCATATCTGACTCGAAACGTCAACTCTATTCCTCTCTCCACAGATGCTGACAGACCTGCTGAGTATTTCCAGAACTTTCTGTTTTTATTTCAGATTTCCAACATCCACAGTATTTTGCTTTTACTTTAAGGTTGAAGATGAATTCAGTTTAAGCAGCATCCAATACTGCACAGTGAACTAAACAATCTGCCAACAGTAAAAGGAATACCCGACCTTTTATTTTAATAACTTGGAATATTGTAGCAAACCTTTATGGAATTTTACAACATTAGTGCTTAAAAACAATAAATGGCAGACTGCCAATTTAAAATAAGTGGGAGCTGCCACTTCTTTGTATCTAAGGCAAGAAATGCATTAGTTTCCTGACTTGTTTAAACAACATTTAGTGGGTTCTGACGTGAGCATATGTAAAGTCACACGTGCACAGGACAGGCAATAGTACTTTGGTGCTTTCTTATTTAAAATAATATGACAGTTTAACTATCTCATCAAAGCATATCACTGACTGTAACTATTTGCTTTATGGGCCTGGATACAAAAAAGTAAAGATATATAGTGCACAAGAAACGTAAAAGAGAGATGGAAAACAACTATCTGCATTTTACTGTCATTGTCCCAGAATCGGCCATTGGCTAAGCCACTTCTAATTCACTTATCTGCTCAATGCTGCATATTCCTATTGGTTCTCTGGTGAATTCTGATGTAAGTTTGCTACTGGAGGACTGGGGCATACAACGGTCTAACGTATGGCATTAGTCGCCATCAATCACCAATGCAGGGAATTCCTAGCCTTTCACCATTTCAGGATGTCCCAAAGTGCTTCACAGCTAATGACGTACACAATTAATGATCACAATGTGTTTTAGTGATGTTGGTTGAGCAGAATTCCACTGCTCTTCTCCAGTAGCATCACAGACTCTTTTACATTTACTTACAAGAGCAGATGGGACCTCAATCTTAACTAAAAGATGGAACCTCAAACAGTACAGCACTCCCTCAGCATTGCACTGAAGTATTGATCTAGCTAATGTCTTCACGTCTCAATATTAATAAAGCTGAGTACTGTTTGGGGTGGAAGTATGGTAGAGACCATGTACACATATCACTGACAATCTGACACCCAGAGAACAAACACAATGTATCAGGCATTACAAAAATAAATAGAAACCAACCAGTAAACATAAGGACCCAACTTTGCAGCAGTTATCAGCACGCACCATGATAGACATAAAGGAGAGAGAGAAGTGGAGAACTTAAGGGCCAGATGGCTGAGGGCATAGCCACCAATGGTGCAGTAAAGAAAGTGGGAGATGCCAGAGTTAGAAGAATGAAGAGTTCTAGGAGAGCTTTACTACTGCAACCCATCCTCTTAAACCCCTCTCCCTGTCTCCTCCACCCTCACTTCTAACAATAAATGCAAGAAGCTATGGACGTCTTTGCCATTAAGTGCTGGATTTTATGCAGCCAGTGGGGGTTCCCAATGCCAGGCCAAAAAGGCAAGGGGAACCCCGCCCCAGCCGTTTGCGGGACATCCGGGTGCATTTTACGGCGCTAAAGTAGTTAACTGCCCAGGACCGGGGTTCTTAAAGGGTCGATGATCCCACCTCCAAGAGCTGCTGGCCAGTCAGAGGGCCAGCAGCTCAGCAGTCCCAATAGTGCCACCAAGAGCAGTGGTCAGTGCTGGTACTGCAGTAGGCCCAGGATCAGGAGCAGGAGCAGCCATGGAGCCCCGGAGAATAGTTCAGTGGGGTGGGCTGGTTGGGGCAGGCCCTGGCGAGGGTGGGGGGGTGGATTGTTAAGGGCAATGGGGAGATGTTGACACAGGGGCAGCCTTTGCTGTCCGGGGGTGTGGGAGGTCTTTCTGTGGACCACAGATTGCCCAAGCAGGAGGACACCCTCCCCCAGCCCCACCCCCAACCAGCCCACAAGGAGGCCACTTGGTTTTACTGGGAGCCTTAATTCGCCTCCGGCGGGAAGGCTGTCCTCGTTCTTCCCCGCCCCTGACAATCGGGGGGGGGTTAGGATGACGATGGGCACGCCACATCCGACTCCTGCCTTCCCTCCCGATTCTACGGCCCCCTCTGCCTCCCAAGGGGGGAATTAAGTTCTGCCCTAAGATTGAGACCATCCCAATCAGCTACCTCTGTCACGTCCCACCCCACTGAGCCAAACTCCCTCTAAATATCCCTGCTGCCCTAGCCCTAAGCTTGTATCTTTCTCTAGTTTCTCTCTTATATCCCCTATTGCCCTTTCCAAGCTCATCTTGTCTATTAGGCCCACCACCTGTTCCCTCAAGCCAATACCCACTAACTGCTGACTACCCAACGTCCCTTCCTGGTCCCCATGTTAGCTGATATTGTTAACAGTTCTCTCACTTCAGGCACTGTCCTTCTTTCCTTTAAGTCTGCTGTCATCACCACTCTCTTCAAAAGACCAACCCTTGACCCCACCGTCCCTGCAAACTACTGTCCCATCTCCAACCTCCCTTTCCTCTGAACGTATTGTTGCCTTCGAAATCTGTGCCCACCTTTCCCGGAACTCCATGTTTGCATTCCTCCAAGCAGGTTTCCACCCCTGCCTCAGTACGGAAATGACTCTTATCAAAGTCACAAATGACATCCTATGTGACTGTGGCACAGGTAAACTATTACTCCTCGTCCTTCTCGACCTATCTGCAGCCTTTGACACGGTTGACCACATCACCCTCTGCCATCACCTCTCCACTGCATCCAGCTGGGTGCGCTGCACTCACCTGGTTCCATTCTTATCTATCTAATCGTATCCAGAGAATCACCTGCAATGGCTTCTCTTCCTGCACCTGCATTGTTACCTCTGATCTATCCACAGCCCCCTTCTATTTCTCATCTACATGCTGTCCCTCAGCAATGCCATACAAAAGCACAGTGTTAATTTTCACATGTACACTGAGGACATCCAGCTCTTCCTCACCACCACCTCTCTCGACTCCTCCACTGTTGCTAAATTATCAGACTGCTTATCCAACATCCAGTACTGGATGAGCAGAAATTTCCTCCAATTAATTTCAAGAATTTTATCTCATTTAAAACTGAGTTAAAATAAATGCAATACTCCGAACATGTGTATGGAAACCAGGTAACTCATGCAACATTAAGATCAATTCTGGAGATTAAAATATACTCTACAGTAGGCTGAAACTAAATATTACTTCTCACCAATCTACCAATCAGGTAAGTCTCAGAAATCTAAATATGTTTTTTGAGGGACTTTCCTGGAATCTGCCTTTGACTGATGTATCTTCAAAAGGTAGATTAAAGATAAAGGCTACTTTTATTATAATTATATTAGATCATCAGCTTTAGATACAGTCTGAACAATTTAAAAACATCGAAAAGAAAAGTTTAGCAAAAGGCACTTCAATTTCCCTTACCGTAGGTTTTGATGCCTTAATAAAAGTATTTACCTTATAAAGATTCATTTTAAAAGCATCAGAAAAGATGCTGTCAACATCAGTTAAGCCTACTGCAAAAAAAGCTTCATGTCATCACCATAATCAAAGTGGCAGCATCCAGGGATACACTCATGGCATTCATAAAATATACAGAAACCAAATTCTCTTTCAAAACAGCCACTTGGATGGGCATTTTCTCACATAAATATAGGGGGGATAGGTGGAAAGTGCTCCTTTCCTACAGTTCCTCTCCTTTTGCAATTAACTGCACAGTCCTTATCATCTTGATAAATTACTGCTGTACACTGTTGCACTTTATGATAAGTCTCTTTCTGTGAGCTGAAGCACAGCTGATTATGGAAAGTTACCTATACTTACTGTATAAGTAGTCTAGCAAGCTCCCATTTTTCATCAATTCAGTGATAATGTAAATTGGTTCTTCTACAGTGCACACAGCATACAGCTGAATAAGCTTGGGATGTCTCAGCTTCTTCATTATTTGTGCCTCCCTTAGGAAGTCTTCTTTGGCCATCGTACCTATGAAATGGACATAGAAAACAAATTTAATCATGCACCCTTATCCAATGACATCTGTGATAAAAAGCTAATGGGGCATTTGTAAGCGGTTAGTGGCATTACATGGGTGTGGCCCAAAATTTTCAACTCTCTATTCATTGTCAGTTTAGTTCAGTGGTCGCACTCTTAGCTTTGAGCCAAAAGGTTGTGGTTTCAAGTCCTACTCCACAACTTGAGCCCATAATCTAGGCTGATACTTTATGCAGTACTGAGGGAGTGCTCATGCTGCCTAACTATACGGTAGCATAACTCAGGAGTGTAACTTTAGGACCCCTCAAGTTCTGAACTAGATATTATGCCTTTTGCACATGCTTTCACATGCCCTTCTCCAATATTATCAAAGGCACACTGTGAAACAGAATCATGGAATCACAGAATGGTTACAGCACAGAAGGAAGTAATTTGACCCATCAAGTCTGTGCCAGCTCTCTGCAACCTCAATTTAGCTTGACCCACTCCCCTGCCCTTTCCCCACAGCCCTGCAATTTTTTTCCCCTTCAGGTGTTTATCCAGCTCCCTTTTGAAAGCCACGATTGAATCTGCCTCCACCATACTCTCAGACAGTGCATTCAAGATCGGAAACAATCACTGCATAAAAAGGCTTTTCCTCATGTCATTTCGGTTCTTTTGCCAATTACTTTAAATCTGTGCCCTCTGGTTATCAACACTTCTGCCAATGGGAATAGTTTCTACCTACTTACTCAGTCTAGACACCTCATGATTTTGAACACCTCTATCAAATCTCCTCTCACCCTCCACTTCTCCAAGAAGAACAACACCAGCTTCTCCAGTCTATCCACATCAATGAAGTCCCTCATCCCTGGAACCGTTCTCGTAAATCTTTTCTGCATCCTTTCATAGTAAAACAAGACGAGATATGAATTCACAAATAGCAAGGAAACTTGCAGAGAAACAGTCAAACGAAATTCTGTTTATTCAACTAAATCTATTTTCTTCCCCCAAGAACAGAGGAACAAACAATGAATTGTCCTATCCCTGCTCCTTTGTTGTCCGATTTACCTGTTTCATTATCTTTCTTTCAGACCATTTCTAACTGTAAAAACGGACTTCCTGCATTTTTAGCAACTCATTTCCAGGCTTCATACCTGCAGCTTGCAGTCTCTCAATTGAAACCACATGTATCTTTTCTTTTTGTTAATGTTGAACTCAGGGAATCGAGGGCTGGTTGCTCTGATACATTCTGTGCAAAGATTCACCAGCAGACCTGTCAACCCAAATGACTACACCTTCCCACAAGGATATATTCTCTTCAGAAATCTTATGCTGTGTTCAGATGAATGGAAGTGTCCTGAGCTTATGGGTGTGGATATTTGTTGGTCATTTAGGATAAGGTGACAAATTTCTTAATTACCCGAGTCATGCTAGCCAATGTTGCTTGGGAAAATCCAAGAGATCAACATTGTATCAAATTGAAACAGACTAAGTAACGATATTCCCCAATCAGGCTCTTTAATACATCATGTCAATGCTTACAGCCTGTGGTCTCTCTTTTCAAACTGGTGTGAATTCACTTTGTTCCAAACACAACACACAACTGCATTATTGCACATAACTCAATTCCAAAATCCTTTCAATGAAAAGCACTTTCTTCAGAAATCTTATCCTGTTGACACCTTCTTACAATTTGAACAAACATCTGTGCAATACCCCAACTACAGCCTAACTAAGATCTTAGAAGATTTTCATGCAAACAGCAAAAATGGGGTACTGATTGGTAACTTGTCATTCGGGTAGGGGGAATCGAACAGCCTGTTCTCAGAGTGGAGCTAGCAGAAGTTAATTAAAGATGAGGGCTAAGCCATTGGAGTGAGGGGTGAAGGAGCAGTGGTGGAGATAAAATTTAATATTTGGGAAACTGTCAGTGAGGCACAGAAAGAACCCCTTCCATCAAATAATCCTCACATATATACTGTCACAGAACTTTTTTTATCCTCTGTTTAAAACAGTGTGCCTTTAAGACAGAGAAGTTTCTTGAATTCTTTGAGAACAGCGCCATAGCCATGCTGTTCCCTAGGTAACAGCAGGAGACGTGCTATAATGTTTTAATTTAACTGTGTGCAGGGGATGGCTGAAACCAGTCTGATCTACAGCCAAAGTGTGCTTACTGAAAAGAAACTGTCTATATCTCAGCAGAGGAAATCTACATTGAGCTCAAACTGTGTTTGCCTAAGAAGGAAAAAACCCTGGAAAGAACATTTTCATTGTTGGAGGTAGTAAATTCTATTTTACTTCAAAACTCTAAGAAGTCTCTGCTACAGAAGTAACTCTCTCTATTGCCTGTTTGTGTTTGCTGGAATTTTCAGTGACGTTTCTGCTGAAGGACTGCCAGTTTGAAAATCCAAGTAGGCCTATTGCTGTGCTCCTCATTGAAAGAACTGTGTAACACCTGCTGCAGCTAAAATACTTTGAATGCCTATCTATTAAAAACTGTCTTGTCAAATTCGCCTGGAGACTTCGAGTGGCATCTGATTATTCTACTCTGGGACACCTCATCAACCAGGAACAAAACCCACCAGGACTTACAACCTAGCTACTTATTTTATTCCTAAGAAACCTCCTTTTTTTAAAAACGGTTAACTGATAGTTGTGCGCATGGGGAGGTAGGGAGGGGGTAGGTTAAATAAGAAGTTATAAGATCTTTAGACATAAATTTATCTAAATAGTGTTTAAGATATAGTTTATTAATAAATAGTTAATTTATTGCTGTCTAAAGATACCTGGTTTGATATATTTTATTCTCAGGGTTAATACAGTGTTTAATTTGGCGGTTTTCAGGTTAGATGGGAAAACTTTAATAATATGCAGCGACCTGTGGAGTAATGGGACTGAATTGACAGTGCATTGCTCCCACCTTGGTCGTAACAATAGATTTTTTTTGTGTGTCTCAGCGCAGCCTCCAGCAATCCTTTTAAAGAATGCTAGTTGTTGCTACTTTCGACTAAGTGGGAGTAAACAAGTCCTGCACTGTGGGGATGCCATGCATTCCCATACTAAAATGGCATTGGGGTTTTACCTATGTGAGGGGAACCCAATTTGAATGCCCTAATAAGGCTCCCACCTGTTTCTGGTGTGAAATTGATTGCCCATATTGAGGCCCGCTGGAAGATGACAGTGAGCAGGCCTTAGGCAGGTATTGTTTTGCAATTTTGATCTTACTATTTTTCCATTCCTGCTGAAAAACAGGGAGGTAGGAAGATCAAAGTTGGGGCCTACGTTTCTAGCCACAAAACCAAGGAATAGTTTTGATTTGCTTACTAACTCATGTCACCATTTTTAATGACCTAACCTCCCCTTCTGCATATCACTATTTAGTTTTAAATTTTACCATTTAAGATGTATTTCTTTTCTCTCTCCTTGTTTCCAAAATGCATTTTTCATTTTTCTGGACTGAACAACATAGCTTACCCATCTGCCCATCCTACCATTCTTCAAAATCATCACTATTTTTCATGCCTTCCAAACGTAACATTACTCATTATATATTTACACTCTCACAAACATTTGTTTTAAACTTTTGTTTTCTAACCTTCAAACATTTTGCCATTCATATTCTGTTAATTCCATGTGTCTTTTAAAATTTCAATAATTCTTTTATCTACCTTCTATATTTTCACATCTGTACATGTTACCTACTTCAGTCATTTCCTGATTTAATCAGCCCACCACTTCATTTGAAATCACTATTACTAATGTCCTACTTTATTTGTTCATCTCGAGTAGTGCATCGCCAAAGATCAAACGAGCAATCATACCAGTTTTGAGTGTTTTTATGGCAACGTGAGTTCTGTCATTCCAAACTCCTTGCCATACTTCTCCGAATGTTCCAGCACCTAATTTCATTATCAGTTTCAGGGAGTTACGAGGAATTTCCCAGTGATCCACAGTGTTGTAGGATAATCCAACAGTTACGGGTGTTTCCAGCTAATGATTTAAAGCAGAGACAGTCAAACATATTATATGTTCCAATATCGAACAGAGCCAGTGTATAGAATCCATTAAATTATAGACAAATTAAAATGAAGATTCATGCCATTGAAATCCATGAGAAACACTTATCTTAACTGTGTCATAAAGAAAATTCCGAGCAAAGCAACATTTTATAAGCACTTAGGTTGTATTTTGGATCCCTCAAAACATAATAAACTTAATTTTTAGCATTGTGGGAGAAGCCACATGTTAAACTGCTCAGATAAAATATTTCTGCTTATGGGTCCAAGCATGAGTTACCCACATTGTGTTACCATTGAAATACACAACAAGGTAAAAGGAACTCAGGTCTGCTGCCTAAGCACCACATTAAACAGAAAGGACTTGCATTCATATAGTGCTATATATAAATTCACAACACCCTAAAGTGCAGGCAATGAAATACTTTTGATGTGTAGTCACTGTTTAGTGTTGGAAACTCAGCAGCCCATTTGCACACAACAAGCTTCCACAAACAACAGTGTGATACATGACTAGATGGTCTACTTTGTTGTTTAAAGTGACCTTGTTGAGGGCTAAGTATTGGCCAGGCCACCAGGAGAACTTCCCTGCTCTTCTTCAAATAGTATCACGAGATCTTTTACATTCGGGCACTCGCAGCCTGTCAAGCATCTCATCCAAAAGACATCACCTCCAACAATGCAGCACTCCTTCAGTACTGAACTTGAGTGTCAGCCTGGATTATGTGCTCAGCTTTCTGAAGTGGAGTCTTGAACCCACTAACTCCTGGTGAATGAAATACCACTGAACCAAGGCTAACATTAAACATAGCCTGAAGCCAATAAGGATGTTACCTGAATTAAGAGAATGCATTATCAGGAAAGATTGAACAGGTTGGGGCTTTCTTTCTCCCTGTAGAATAGTGAAGACTAAGAGAAGTCCTGTTAGAGATCTTTAAAATTATGGAGGAGTTCAAAAGGCTGGATGTAGAGAAAATGTTTCCACTTGTGGGTGAGCATGGGTTGGGTTGGCATCTTGCCAGCTATAAAAGATGAGGGACACGCAGCAAACAATACATTTCAGTGGGGTGTCTTCTCTTGGTGCACCTTTGTTGATGGCTTTGAAGGCCAATCCTTGAAAGGCAGTTTCTGCCACAAGAGCTGCATGCGAAGCTGCCAAGTGACACTGTGAGTTGTTGTTTTTGATGTTGGAGCCTGTTGCCAAGCTGCTGTAGCAACTGGTCATCGCGGTAATGCAAACCAGTCCACAGGATGTGGCACCATTTCCCTCTTTCATCAGCTAGTGACTCCCAAACGCGATAGTCGACATTTAGGGTCTTCATGTCATGCTTGCAAGCATCCTTGAAGCAGATCTTTGGGTGCCCCACTGGTCGTCTGGCCCCGGCTACTTCACCATACCTCACCGTGGGAAGGGGACGAGGTGGTGGGGGTAATGGAGGAGAGGACCAAGGTATCGCGGAGGGAACGATCCCTTTGGAATGCTGACAGGGGAGGGGAGGGGAAGATGCGTTTGGTAGTGGCATCACGCTGGACGTGGCGGAAATGGCAGAGGATGATCCTTTTGATGTGGAGGCTGGTGGGGTGGAAAGTGAGGACAAGGGGAACCCTGTCGCTGTTCTGGGAGGGAGGGGAAGGGGTGAGGGTAGAGGTGCGGGAAATGGGCCGGACACAGTTGAGTACCCTTGTCAACCACAGTGGGGAGGAATCCTCAGTTGAGGAAAAAGGAAGACATATCAGAAGCGGTGTCATGGAAGGTTGCATCATCAGAGCAGATGCGTCGGAGACGGAGAAACTCCTTACAGGAGGCAGGGTGTGAAGAAGTGTAGTTGAGGCAGCTGTGGGGTCGGTGGGCATATAATGAATATTAGTAGACAGCCTATCCCCAGAGATGGAGACAGAGAAGTCGAGGAAGGGAAGGGAATTGTCGGAGATGCACTATGTAAAGGTGAGAGAAGGGTGGAAATCAGAAGCAAAGTTGATAAAGTTTTCCAGTTCCGGGTGGAAGCAGGAAACGGCACCGATGCAGTCATCAATGTACCGGAAAAAGAGTTGGGGGAGGGGGCCTGAGTAGGACTGGAACAAAGAATGTTCGACATATCCCACATAAAGACAGGGATAACTAGGACCCATGTGGGTACCCATAGCAACACCTTTTACTTGAAGGAAGTGAGTGGAGTTGAAGGAGAAGTTGTTCAATGTGAGTTAACATACTGTTTGCCTTTGCTCCATGACCTTCTGGTCAGTTATTCTCTGTGACCTTGTCCTATCAACAGCTTCTCTTTTGTTATCTCTTGCCCCACCTCTACTTTACTTACTTAAAACATATTACATTTCTAATATTTGCCGGTGCTGATGAAGGGTCACTGAGCTGAAATGTTAACTCTGCTTCTCTCTCCGCAGATGCTGCCAGACCTGCTGAGTATTTCCAGCATTTCTTGTTTTTATTCCTAGACATTTCCCTGTCGATTACTTCAGTCACGTCTTCAAAAAATTCAATCAGCTTTGTCAAACATGACCTACCTTCTACAAATTTATCATGGCTCTCTCTCATAAACTGAAAATATTCAAAGTATTCAGTCACTATCTTTAAGTTTAAAACTCTAGTAATTTTCTGAGAACATACATTTGACTAACTGGTTTATAATTCCCTGGTTCCCTCTCTCACCTTTCTTAAATAGTGGAGTGATGTGCAATTCTCTATCTAAAGAAACGGTTCCTGAATTGAGAGAACTTTGGAAAATTATCGTTAGGACATTTGCAATGTTCTTACCAACTTCCTTTAAAATCCTGGGAATTTGTCACTCTTCAGTGCCATTATTTTCCTCATTACTGTTATTTTGATTACATTAATTTTTAATGAGTCCCCATCCCTGATTCAATATTAGTTTCAAAACCAACACTTTCAACAGTGCAGCACTCCCTGAGTTGCAGCCTGGATTATGTGCTCAAATCTCAGGAGCAGGACTTGAATCAATGACTTTCTAAATCAAAGGCAAGAGTACTAGCCATTGAGCCACAGAGGATGGCACTGGTTCCTTTAAGTGAAGGCTTGATGTACATGAGGAGGAAGGGAATAGAATGATATGGGGCAGCGTGGGACGTGATAAGGAGAATGGGAGAAGGCTCACGTGAAGCATAAAAACTGGCATTAACCAGTTGAGCCAATTGACCTGTTTCTGTGCTGTTGATTCTAAGTAATTCTATATTATTCAGCACTGTAACAGGAGCTTTCAAAGTAAGTAATTATCTACATTTCCTTAAAGCTTTTTAGTACTGTGGCTGGCTTGGAACAAGTCAAAAATAATCAACGTAAACTGCTTACCCCACAGCTAAAATAGCTTGTCTAGTTTTGACAGAACTACTTTATGAAGTCATGGAAAAGATATAATAAAGATTTACGAAGATAAAACTAGAAAAAAGACAGTGATAAGAACAGGCAGCAGAAACTGGACTTCTTTTCATTGGAGCAGAGAAGGTTAAGAGGAAATGGTTTCATAAGGTAAATAGAGAAAAATCAAGGTGTCAATAACTATAGGGCTGTCTTCCTGGGAGGACCGGAAACACTTTAGAGATGTCCTCAAAGCATGCCTGAAGAAATCAAACAACACCGTCGACTCATGAGAGTCCCTGACTTGTGTCCATCCTAGATGGAGAAAGCTCATTTGGGAAGGCATCATACACCTCAAAGGACTTCATCAGGAACCTTCAGAAGTGAAGTTAAGGCAGCAGAAGGAGCGCACCTCCAAACTACTCCTCTACCTGACCCTTCAAGTACCACCTGCCCCTCATGGGGCAGAGTCTGCAGATCATGCATTGGACTAATCAGCCATCTCAGAACCCATCGAACCGGAGTGGAAGCATCCCAAGAGACTGCTTAAAGGGAGAAGAACTGTAAGGCAAACAACTACTTTTATTTATGTAGCATCTTTAAACATCATAAACTGTCCCAAGGTGCTTCATCAGAATGATTATTAATCAAAATTTGACACCGAGCCATATAAAGAAATGTTAGAACAGGTGACCAAAGACTGAGAGGTTTAGGGAGGAAATTCCAGACCTTCGGGCCTAGGCAGCTGAAGGCATGGCTGTCAATGGCAGGGTGCTTAAAATCAGAGATGGTAATGTTGTGTAGTGGTGACTTCAACTTTAAGAGTCCAGCCACTGATGACATCATGCATATATTAGGTGACACTATTTTGAGACACAAACTGAACACATGGCTTGTAGACAGAAAAGACCTGGGCCTGAGCATTGTGTACAGCTCATGCAAGGTAGATAAAGTAAGACAATGAGTAGTGTTTGTGTCGAATCCGAATATAAAACCTGCGGTCATCATTTAAGAAGACTAAAAAGCACATCACAACACATTTTTCTGGCAACAAGGATTTTAAAAAAGAAACCCAGGAACATACAGAAGACTTGCATTGAGGATTCCAGATTTAAGCAAAAGCAAGCACCTTGTGTGCAAAACAACTGCTAATCTTTCCAGTATTTACAGAGACGATCAGCAAACCCACAGCCACACTGGAGCAAATGGCTAGGAAGATTCGAACATCTAGTGGTGGCACTCGATATCAATACACCCTGAAGAAAGGCAGCATTACTCCTACACAATGCTGGACCAAAAGTCAACAATATCTTCGATACACTCAGACACCAGAACTGACAATTATGACGCAGTGAAGTATTTTCTAACAAGATGTTTTCAACCGAGGGCAAATCCTCACTATAAAATGTATGTCTTCTGGCAAGCACAACAGAGTAGTGCGAGACCCTTGACCACTGCATTATGAGACTCAGAAGTCTGCGCCACAACTGCAACTTCACAGACGTGGACAAATAAACCATCTCCTAGATCATTGTGACCAATCACCAAGACTAAAAAAGCAAGCTTTTAAAGAGGGTGAATCATTAAGCTTGCAAAGGTTACTTGATATTGGCTGAAGGCAGAAAAAGACAAGCCAATGTCTTAGACAGGAAAGAGGCAAATAACATAAAACGAGAATCTCGAGTCCAGGTCAAGATCGCTGACAGAATCTGTGAATGCCACAAGAGGTTGGTTTCACCAGAGAAACATACCAAACACAAGGGCACAGAGGAAACCCAGAGAAAGGTCTGAGGGACATCAAGGAAAAGCAAGACAGAGATTACAATCACACCATGTTTGATCGATACTGCAAGATCCACAGAGAAGATCAGTGAGACCTCATTGATTATCTGTCCAATTTAAAGACTACATCATGTATCGATGATGAAGGGAGCCAGGCAGGAAAAAAGTCTTGAGGTTGATGTACCTGAAACCTCAACCTTCCAAGTTTTCAAACTTCAGTCCAACCGAGTTTTATTCAATATAACTTTGGATGATTCAGTAGCTACAGGGAAATTGATAATCTTTCAAGAAAAGGCGGAAACTTTAAATTCAAAAGAAGGGGGCAATGTACTATAGTGTAGTGGTGATTTCAACTTTAAGAAGCCATGTCATTGATGTAACTGATGACATCATCATGCATTAATAAGGAGACACCATTTTGAGACACTGAACACATGACTTGCAGACAGATCAGAGACACTGAACACATGACTTGCAGACAGATCAGAGACACTGAACACATGGCTTGCAGTCAGATCAGAGACACTGAACACATGGCTTGCAGACAGATCAGAGACACTGAACACATGGCTTGCAGACAGATCAGAGACACCAGCGAGGAGAAGACCTGGGCCTGAGCAATGCATACAGTTCATGCAATGTAGATAAGTAAGACAGGTTTAGATAAGTTATACAAAGAAATACTGTTCACATTAAATAATGGTACAAGGACTAGGGGACACAGATTGAAGGTTTTGGGCAAGAGATGCAGGGGGAATGTGAGGAAGAACTTTTTTTTAACACAGTGAGTGGTAATGGTCTGGAACTCACTGCCCAAGAGGGTTTTTTCTTTTTTTTGTGGTGAAAGTGGAGACTATCATTGCCTTCAAGAGCAAATTGGATGGCCACTTGAGGGAAATAAACTTGCAGGGCTATGGGGATTGAGCAGAGGAGTAGGATTGATTGGATTGCTCAGTGGAGAGCCGGAATGGACTTGACGGGTCGAATGGCCTCCTTCTGTGCCATGAATGACTCTATGACTGGAATTTTATGGTAGGCGGAGGGGGAATCTGTCCACCGGCCGAAATGTTGCTGGCGATCCCGCTTCCACCGGGCCTAGGGAGCCAGAACAGATTTTCTGCTCCCCAGGTCCTTAATTGGTCTTGGGTGGGACTTTCACCTCATTGAGGCAGGAGGTTCCACCTAATGGAGCTGCCAGCCAATCAGCAGGCCAACAACTCTTAGTCCCAGTAGCACCAGCTGGAGCGGTGACCGCTGCTGGGACTACACTCTGCTGCAGGAGGAAACTGACAGAAGGCCCTGGACAATCGGTCAGGCCCCAGTGAGGCAAGGGGAGTCGGTTAAGGGGGGCGGGGGGCATGTTGTGCATTTTGGGGTGGTTGGGGCTTCGGGGACGGCCCTCCATGGGGCATAGGGTATAGGGTGCCTGATCAATGAAGGCGGGTTTTCTGAGGCCTCAGGTGCACACTAGCCAAACGGTAAATACCCGCGGCGGCAGGCAGAGGCCCTTAAGTGGCAGATAATTGGCTACTTAAAGGCCTTGTTTGGCCTGGGGCAGGAGGACCATTTCTCGCCGCCACCACCCTGCGTAAATTGACAGTGGAGGCGGCAGCGGGTTGGGAAGGGACCCCCAGCCTCCCAGTCCATTTTACGCCCTCCCCCGCCACCAGCCCCGCTCTTTTGGGGGGGCATAAAATTCCAGCCTATGACTCTAATAAATAGCGTTTATGTTGAATTCGAATATAAAGCCTACAGTCATCCTTTAAGAAGACTAAAAGAATACAGCACAACACTACAGGGATGCACAAGAGGCCAGAATTGGGGGAACACAAAGTTTTTGATCAGCTGTCGGACTGGAAAAGATTACAGAGATAGAGAGGACAAGGCCACGAAGGGATTGGAAAACAAGGATGAGAATTTTAAAATCGAGACATTGCTGGATCAGGAACCAATGTAGCTCAGCGAGAATAGGGGTGACAGCTGATTGGGACTTGGTGTGAGTTAGGACACAGGCAAGAGAGTTTTGGATGAGCTCAAGTTTATGGATGGTGATTTGTGGGAGGCTAGCGAGGAGAGCATTGAAGTAGTTGAGTCTAGAAGTAACACAGGCACAGATGAAGGTTTCAGCAGCCGATCAGCTGAGGCAGGGGAAAAGATGGGTGATGTTACGGAAATGGAAGAGGAGAGGATCAGGCATTGGAAGCTCAACTCTGGGTCAAATCGGATGCTTAAGTTACAAACAATCTGGTTTAGCCATGGAGTTGATGGCTTGGGGACAAATTTATGATCAACACCAAAAGAACAAAAGGAATGTGTATTGATCTACTTACGTCCTTTATCCCCTCCATTTTATACCAACATTACAAAAATGCTCATTTATCTTTTAGGTTTCAATTTTGATGAGTCCCCAATCTGAAAGGTTAACTTGTCAGTTATTTTTCTAGTTGCTAGTTTGATGCATGTTTCCAGTACTTTGTTTAATACAAATTTCCAACATTTTCAATTTTTATGAATTCCTCAGTACCTGTCTGAATTAACTAACTTTTTTCCCCTGTGGGAAGAGAAAACCTTAACCTGTGCTTTTAGCTATTGCTGAGTATTTACACAGCTGGGCAGGAGAAGGGACTGTAGATTTTGAAGCTCCATGAAAAAGTAGTTAATCCACCCAAACAAAAACAAAATAAACAAATATAACATACCTATTCGGAGAATCCTTTGCTTAATTAAACAACCCTCAAAAGCCTTTACAAACTATAGAACTACTCCGCTAACACCTAACCATTTGAAACTGTCAGAAGGATTCATGGCCACAAAAGTAAATCATTCTCTTAATGTTATTTACTTTGGGTAATTATTTTAATTAAAAATGAAAGCTGAGTAAAAGATTCAATAAAGTAAAATACATTTTTTCTGATAAAATTAAACATTTGCTTTAACGTCACATGTTATGTCACCTTTTGACATGGAGCAATAAGTCTTGTACACAAGCCGTCTTGCTTTTTCATATAGTTGTTGACCAGTTCTGCCAAGGTTTGGAATGTTGCTCTTCTTGTAATAAAAAATCCACCTTCGTCCAACCGTCTGATTTTATAATGTTTCACAGTGTCTCCATCACGAACTGTAAAATAGGAATTGAATACAGGAATAAACAATGCAGCGCTCATAATGCATTTTATTCAAAGCAGTAACAATATTAACAGTTGGTGATTGCTTGGAGAACAGCAAAGTTAAAGAGACAGCAGTAAACCTATGCCAGAGTTCAATTGTCTTTGGCACCTTGATTTGAACTAAACCTAAACCAAAGTGCCTCCCCAGAATGGATCATTAAGATCAGCTGAAAAAACAAAACCAACATAGTAGCTTGTACAAAAGAAAAAAATCAATTTAATGGAGCAGGGTCGGTTGGGCGGCACAGTGGCGCATTGGTTAGCACCGCAGCCTCACAGCTCCAGCGACCAGGGTTCAATTCTGGGTACTGCCTGTGTGGAGTTTGCAAGTTCTCCGTGTCTGCATGGGTTTCCTCCGGGTGCTCCGGTTTCCTCCCACAGCCAAAAGACTTGCAGGTTGATAGGTAAATTGGCCATTATAAATTGCCCTTAGTATAGGTAGGTGGTAGGGGAATATAGGGACAGGTGAGGATGTGGTAGGAATATGGGATTAGTGTAGGATTAGTATAAATGGGTGGTTAATGGTTGGCACAGACTCAGTGGGCCGAAGGGCCTGTTTCAGTGTTGTATCTCTAAATCAAATTTAAATCAATGTGTGCCTATATCAGTACACACACACTGCCCTCACTAAGCATATCACTGTGTTTGATTTTAATTACAATAGGGTAAAACTAGTTCAACTGCAATCATAAGCCTCATAAATGAAGCAGAACTAATTCAGGACAATTTTCTACTTGCACTCATGGGTGCTGAGTGGGTGTTTGTGTTTTTCGCCCGATGACAGGTTTGTGCCTCGTTTCAGTATAAGGCAGGAGGTATCAGCATACTCACACTGATTATTAGCATATTAGCAGCAATGGGGGGGGGGGGAGAAAATTCAGCTAGTAGTGATATCATTTAAAGGCAACCTGCACCTCTTAAAAGGGGAAGTGCATTTTGTCTTTACTGCATGATCCTGTGCTGTAATAAAGGCACAATGAGTACAGAAAAGATCCAAAGATTTTCCAGCAGTGTCCTGAAGGATCTTGCGGACAAAGACAGCATGAGGAAGGACTATCTCTTCATAGCTGATGGGAGATGGTTACCAACTGGCCAAGCAGGTGAATACACATAGCATCACAGAGGACTGGGCAGCAGTTCAAATAAAAATTAATGATTTGACCAGAACTGCTAAGCTAAGACTCTTACTCACATCTCTCTTACTCTCAACCCTGTTCCACTCAACTCTACCCTCAGTACTCAAGCCACTTGAACACACTGCGCCTGCTACTGCCTTCATTTCCACAAACCTGCTGCTTCTTTCTCTCCCCATCCAATTATGTTCTCCTAACACCAAAGCCTTTACTACTCTTCAACAGGGCACATACCATCATGTATGGAAGATGCACTGTGACCCACTTTCATTCTTGTAAACACCAGCTCTGAAATCGCCATCCCATGTACAGTAGGCTCTGTTAGAGGAGTCAGTACTGGATGAATCACCAAGCACAACTGAGCTGGAGCAAGGGCAGGGGGAGAAGATGGCCCAGGAACCAACTCTCTGGAGGGCGAGCTCTACAACCAATGGCACAAATGAAGACTTCCAGTGGCCAGCCTATGAATGAAGAGTAATAGCCATGCACCTGCTTGATGTGTTAGATAGCCAGGGAGTTTTTGCATCATGTCAGGTAGTGTGAAGCAGTCTACCTTCAACTGGTATGGGGTCTTTGCACAAGGCATGAACACCCATGCAGCACTTGGTTGCCCCTATGCACATTGTACCCGATGATGAAAGCTCTTGTTACTTCAATGGAAACTCAGACTGGTGCAATTCAGGTTCTGGGTTCCAACATGTTGTGCAGCTTACTATGTTTGAGGGGAAGCACGAAAAGGACCTCCAAACTGTCAGGTTATTCCTGTAATCTGTTCTCGCACAGAGGTGCAGTCCTATGTGAGTGACAGCAGCTCCAGGGGTGAGTCACACGCTGTCCTCCCACCACTCCCTATTGCCCCCATCACTCCCTCAACCAATGCTGTCCTGGTGGCAGAAACCAACTGGGTAGACTACCCTAGAAGAAGCCAAGATGCAACAGTCTGCTGCCAGGCCCTCTAATGTCCGAACTCCTCAAGGTTGTCCAACATGGCCATCTCAAGTGCCCTCATTGGAGGTACAGCAGCCAACATGCAGTACCCAATGAGTAGTACCTTGTTGGAGAACAAGGGTAGATCAAAGACCATATAAGACAGACACTAAGGAATTGCAGCAGGGTGACCTCTCATATCGGTACATGTTTATTGAATTTTTGTTGTGCAAAGTTTCTTTGGATGTTAGCATATTTTAAAAGGTCAAAGTAACCCAGTATGCTTTGCTTTAGCAGTTTAACCAGAGAGCAAATGTGGAGGAAAGGGGGAAATATATGAACTAGGACAGTTTGGTCACTCAAAAGACTGAGAAATATAAACACCCAGGTCAAAGACCCACATGCTTAAAGGCCCAAAAAGACTGGAAACTGCTCTGTCAGCCAGTGGTAAATTCATATTCTGATAATTGAAACTTATGTACTCCAAAGAGGGACATGCTATTCCTTCAGCCAAAGTAAGAGATAGCTCTTGAAATATATGGCAATAGGTGACAAAAACCATCCATGGTTAACAGAGAGTAAGGATAGGGGTGGGATTAATGACTAAGAAGTAAGGACAGAGAGATGTGTAGGTGCAGCCTAAGGTAACCAAGCAGCATCAGGATGTAGACCTGTTCCCTTCAAAGGTTACAAACTTTCAGGATAGTTGGAAATCCAACCAGAAAAGATTACAAGTCTGATCAGCTTTAACAAGACTTCAAGAAAAGGTTTATAAATTGCTCGCAATTAATATAATAATTAGTTACCAGTTAAGCAATGTCCCAATTTAAAAATTTTCATCCTTGTTTTCAAGTCCATCCATCGCCTTGCCCTTTTCCATCCCTGTAAACTCCTCCAGCCCTAGAACCCTCCGTGATATCTGCGCTTCTCCAATTTTCTATGATTTTAATTGTTTCACCATTTCCTCCCTTAAAGATGTTTCTTAAAACCTACTTCTTTGACCAAGCTTTTGGTCAATTGTCTTAATATCTCCTTTCGTGTCCCGATGTATAATTTTCTTTGATAACGCTCCTGTGAAACGCATTGGGACATTTTACTATGTTAAAGGTGCTTTATAAATACAAGTTATTGTGGTTTATAAAACCAATACTGCTATTAGTTGATGTATATTCACGCTTGGTGTTTGAAATCATTCAGGCTTGAATCAAGCAGAGGTTGCCAGACTAACAACCCTTTGTTGCTACTGCAACTATGGGATATCTGCTAATGAGTGCTATTTGATCATGTCATGAGCTGTGATCGATATACCCATGCTGATGTTTTGGTTGAGGGTATTTATCTTCTGGGTGAAAGATAGTAGGGGGAACTATTGGTGCAGAAGGAGAGGAAAGATGGTTCAGTCAAGCGCTCCTCAATGATCTGCTGGTGTAGAGCTCTGGCAACCGGCAGGATTGGCGGTTCTTGCTTCTCCTCAACATCTTCGGTATCCTGCTGTACTTCCTGCTCCTGTGCCTCCACCTGTGGCTCCAAGGGTTGCCCCTTTTGCAAGGAAAAGTTATGAAGCATGTAGAAGACAGTGGTGATTCTGGAGCCTCTCTCAGGACTATTTGCAAGTCACTTCCAGACATACCCAAGTAGCCTTAACTCTACTGCAGCATGCAGATGCTTTTCTTAATCAGTAGTCTGGTAAAGGTGTGGCTTGAATATATTGCACATCAGTGACTGTCTATGGATTCCTGAAAGGTGTTATGATTTGCATGTTCAGAGGATATCCTTTATCTCCAAGCACCCAGCTTTCCACCCATTGGTCTGGGTGGAAGAGAGGCTGGGATTGAGAGCTAGTGCAGGTTACCAATATCATGACTACAGCCAGGATATCATGCACAGAACTGCAGGGTGCACTGCCTGGCATACTCCAGCTGCACAGTTTGCTGTTTGAGTACATTGCAGGATTGTGATGAGGAGCAGGCAATGCTATGTGTGTGCAGTCAATTGTACCCTGCTGCTGGAGAAAGCCTGCGACCTTGCCAAAGCCCAGAGCTCTGTCTTGCTTTGCTGCCTCCATCGGCAAGAAGCTGAACGTGTTTGCTGTGGTGAAGAGCGCAGCCATAAGCTCCCTCCGAGGTGAGACACTGATGGGGAGGGGGGAGGAATAAAATTATCAGGGCGGGAGGAGTGGGGAAGCGGGGAAGTCACCATTTATTGGCTCTGGGGATGGGGGTGGGGTGGGGGGCGGGGGAGAAGTTGAAGTGCAAATGTGAGAAGGTTTGGTGGGGGGGAAGTTCGGGTCGGGAATAAGATAGGTTTTCGGAATATAGGGCAATGAAAAGACCATTGATGGGGTTGGGAAAGGGCCTCCATTTTCTCATTATTTATTAAAGAAAATGAAAATTAATTTCCCTTTAAAAATGTAAATTTTTGCCAAGGGCTTGAAGCCCTTTAAAAATGGCGTCAGTGCCTGCGCGGTGGCGCTGGACACCAATGCCAGGGACGCAGGGACTGCCCCCTCTACATCATCGGCCCCCACGCATAATATCGCAGGGGCTGTGCGGTGGCACTTCTGTGTCAGATAAAATTCAGCCCAGAGTACAAAAGCAGGGAGGTCATGCTCTGGTTAGCCCCCAACTGGAATATTGCAGCCAGTTCTGGTCACCACACTTCAGGAAGGGATCAGAGGAGATTTACCAGAATGGTTCCAGGGCTGGGGAATTTTAGTCACAAGGTTAGGTTGGAAAAGCGGGTTTGTTCTCCTTAGAACCAAGGAACTTGAGGGGAGATTTAATACAGTGTATAAGGTTATGACAGGCTTAGTTAAGTTAGACAAGGAAAAACTGTTCCCATTAACTGATGGTAAAAGAACTAGGGAACACAAATTGAAGGCTTTGGGCAAGAGATGCAGTAAGAATATGAGGAAGAACTTTTTTTTACACAGCAGGTGGTAATGACCTGGAACTTGCTGCCCACAAGGGTGGTGGAAGCAGAGACAATCAGTGACTTCAACAGGAAGTTTGATGGCCACTTGAGGGAAATAGACTTGCAGGGCTACAGGGATCAAGGGGGAAGTAGGACTGACTGGATAGCTCTGTGGAGAGCAAGCATGGACTCGATGAGCCGAATGGCCTCCTTCTGTGCTGTAAATGACTCTATGACTCGAAGTGACCTGCAACTTTGAAGTAGCCTGCTAGGGGATGTGGAGCCACTATCACATGCTTCTCACTGAACTGGAGGTACGGTTTCCTTGTGTAAAATCCTGTGAAACAAGGCTACTTATAAACTCCCTCGGCTTTCTATTCTCCCTACAGCTACGGTTCTCTCCTCCTTCTCAAGCCACAATGACAGACTGACAAATGCGCCCATGTCCCATGTTGCTAGAAGGAATTTTTCTCCAAACTCTGATAAATAGCTTGCCAAAACTTTTGCAGATTTTATATAAGACCTAAACTGCAAAATTCAGCAGTGGAATAGCTTGGCTCTGCAGGCGCAAGATGGGGTGTGCAGTGCATCATGATGTGAAGGACAATTGCTACGGTCAACACAAGCCATTATGCTCCAGAAGCATGATTTATGTTCTGAACTGTGCTGCCAGAGACAATACTGTAAAGTAAAACTAGTACATATGCAGGATGACAAGCAACAAGTCTCACCACCCTGTGCACCTCCCTCCTGCAAGTGAACAGAAATAGGAAATGACTGCTGTCCAAGTGAAGCAGCCAGGTCCTATAAGAAATTAAGAAACACTCCATAAAGTACAGGAGCATCATTGTATTTGAGCGGCTTACCGGTGAGCATGAAATTGTGTCAGTTTAATATATCTTTTGGGTTTAAACATTTGTGAAAGCTTTTGAAGCAGTTTTTACTGCTTTCTATGGAAATGAGCCAGTGCATCCGGAAAAGCTTTTATAAGTAGCAATGTGATAAAACAACCAAGAGCAGGACTTTTGTCCCGATATGGGGGTGAGGATGGAGGCAGGCAGCTGTGTAATTTTGCCCCGCTGGCCAGCATGCCAGTTTGCTGGCACCATCCTGCCCCTGAGCCAATTTGCTGGAGGCTGGATCGTGGGGGCAGAAAGGCTAGATAAACTAAGTAAAAGACCAATCAAGGCCATGGATCAGAGACTGACTGGAATTTTCCAGTCGGCCTGCAGACCCCCTGCAGTGTTGGCAACTCAGCAGCTGCCTGGACTGGAAAGCCAATGCTCCAGACAGACACTGAAGCAACCCCCACCCTGACCACAGCTGCAGGGTTTCCCCTACGCAATTTTTGTATTTCAAATTTTTTAAAGTTGCTGACAGGGCACCCCAAGATGGAGGCATCCTCTCCCTTACCTGCAAGGTCAGGCTGCAGCTCCTGCTGTTCTGGAGAGTCTCCTATTGGCCCTCCAGCTTTGAAAGCCCGCTAGTCATCCTAAACTGGATGGCAATCGTGCCCTCTGACCACTAACTGGCCAATCAAGACAAAAGCACTGTGGGTTGACTGTTCCCGGCACAGTGCGTGGTCCAAACCCGCATTCACCCTGACATTGGGGTCTTGACATAAAATCCTGCTCCAAAGCCCAGCAGTAGTTGCGACAAAAATAGAGGTTTTGACTCATGAGACATATACTGGCTTTATGTACAGGTAACACTTTCATGTTACGTCAGATCGAGATTGAGGCCAAACACTTCCTTGGCAAACTGTAATGGTTGCTGGGAAATAGAGTATGATCCTAAATTATTTAAGTTATAACTTCTCTGAAGAAGAAAGACTGAATGAGACCAATTGCTGCTAAGTGTAAACAACAGCTTTCAATTGTGTACTCAATATTAAAATCATTAACACTTAGAGTGCTTGACCAATCAATCAAAAACAACTTGCATTTATGTAGTGCTTTTAATGTAGCGAAACATTCTAAAATTTTTCACCAAGGCATAATCGGAAATAAATGGAAACCGAGCCAAAGTAGATACTAGACGGGTGACCAAAGGTTGAGTCAAAGAGATGAGTCTTGAGGATGAGAGGGCTTGGAAAGAGTTTGAAAAAAATCCAGAGCTTTTGGTCTAGACGGCTGAAGGCACAGCTGCAAATGGTGGGGTGAAAGATAGGCAGAAAGCCAGATCTCGAAAAATAGGGAGGTGTAGGATAGGAAACATGGGTAGAGCATGGCCATAAAGAGATTTAAACATAAGGATGGAAATTTTAAATATTGCAGGGGAACCAGAGGCTAATGTAGGTTAGCAAGGTCAAGAGAGATGGGTGAGTGGGACAGTGCAAGTTTTGAAGAGCAATTGCATGTAATTAAAATTGGTATGAAATATCAAAAATGATGTTGACAGAAAAATTTATTTCAGAAATTGTTTCTGTTGATATTTTACTTCATTTCATGTTACCTCATCTGCAAAACAGGTCATGATCTGTCTTTATGTTCATAAGAAATATATATTGGTAGATACCAACAGAGTTAGTTAAATCATAATATGTGCACCCCCCTCCACCACCCCTCCACATTATCACAGGACCCACCAAAGCATTAAGATGCTTTGATTTTCCAAATTACAGAGACTTAGAAGAGAACAACAATCTATCTCCAAGATGAGTGAAACAAATGAAGAGCAACCCAACTAGAAAGGGATAGAATACAAAAATAAAAATTTAGAACACAGATAGACCAACCAAGCAAATAACTGAAACTGATTTCACTTCCAAGTTCTCATGGTAAAATAATACTGACACACTATCACTTTTGTGCATAAGCATTAATCAGTAGAAGTTTCAGCATAAAGGATATGTTTCCTTTGTAAACTGGCACCCATACACTTCTGCTTGCCAGTATCACAGCTGGAACCGACATATTAACCCACAAAGTGAGGACAGAACTGCTCAAATCATCACCATGGGATTAGCCCTATTCTTCCCTCTCGAGGCTGGTTGACTTGAGTTGATAAGTAGATTCTAGCATGCACAGCGAAGCTGAATTCTCTCTTCCCCTTCAAAGATTACTGTGCACATATTTATTATCCAAATATGCACAAGGTAGTGGTCCAAGATTGCCACAGGATTGCAGCAGTCACAAGCAACAAAGAGGAGAGCTGCTTGTAGGTATGCTTTACTTATTCTTTAAAAATTGGATTCATCAAATGAAGGAATATTCGGGACAGGAATGAACACTTTACATTTCAGGTGTCCATTAATGTTAGGCATAGCACCGTTTTAATGCAGAGTAAATCTCACTCCATTCTACCATAACAATGGCCCGGATTTTGCAGTAGATGTAACATCAAGCCTATCAGCGCTCCCTGTTACTAAAGAGTAAATGGGCAGCTGCTTATGGTGACCATGCATGCACAGTTAAACATGAAAATCAGCAAGTTACTGTATTAATTTCTCTAATTCTACAAAAACTTTGCTACAACAGTATCTCACATAAAGATTTGGCAATGAAAAACATGGAAGATGTGAAGTTGCTGTTCTTAAGAGATAAATGCCCATTCAGCAAGCCAGAAAAGTGTCAATTCCAGTGTAAGTTAATTTTTAAATGGTATGATGTCTTAATGACTGCCAAACAACCTCTGTGGCACTGAAAATTAACTTTTGCAAGTGTGAAGTCTCATTCTTCCAAATTTTAATCATTGTTGGAGTGTGAAATAAAATATATCTTTTTTCAATATTTTCTTTCTGTCTCTTATCTTGCTCTTAATTTGATGGTTCTTTCTCTCACTTTATTTTGCTTTGCATCCATGATTTGCCATTGAATTAAATGTTCTACCTTACACTTCCTGGTTCTGACTCTGCACACCTCATTTAGAATTCTTCAATCTGCCTGGTTATGGAGAAGCACAGTTGCTTGCCGGGTTCACACAGGTCTTAGACAAAAATCAAAAGGCGGTGGAGTTGCATTGCTGATTAAAGAGGAAATTAAAGCAATAGGGAGGAAAGATATTAGCTCTGACGATGTGGAATCTGTATGGGTAGAGCTGAGAAACACTAAGGGGCAAAAAACATTAGTGGGGGTTGTATATAGACCCCCAAACTGTAGTGGTGATATTGGGAATGGTATTAAACAGGAAATTAGAGCTGCATGCGATAAAGGAACATCTGTAATTATCTGTAATTAATCTGCATATAGATTGGGAAAATCAAATTAGTCACAATACTGTAGAGGAGGAATTCTTGGAGTGTATAAGGGATGGTTTACTGGACCAATACACTGAGGAACCAACTAGAGAACAGGCCATCCTAGACTAGGTATTGTGTAATGAGAGAGGAATAATTGACAATCTAGTGGTGCGAGACCCCTTGGGGGTGAGAGACCATTAAATGATAGAATTCCTCATCAAGATGGAAAGTGACGTGTTTGATTCTGAGATTAGGGTTCTGAATCTTAGTAAAGGAAACTACGAAGGTATGAGGTGCAAGTTGACTAAGACGGATTGGGAAATGTTACTTAAAGGGATGATGGTGGATAGGCAATGGCAAACATTTAAAGAGCGCATGGATGATCTGCAACATTTGATCATTCCTGTCTGGCGCAAAAGTAAAACGGGAAAGGTAGCCAAACCAGGGCTTACAAGGGAAATTAGAGACAGCATCAGATCCAAGGAAGAGGCATATAAATTTGCCAGATAAAACAAAAGACCTGAAGATTGGGAGCAGTTTAGAATTCAGCAAAGAAGGACCAAGGGATTGCTTAAGAAGGGGAAAATAGAGTATGAGAGCAAGCTTGCAGGGAACATAAAAACTGACTGTAAAAGTTTCTATAGGTATGTGAAGAGAAAAAGATTGGTGAAGACAAATGTAGGTCACTTACGGTCAGAAACAGGGGAATTTATTATGGAGAACAAAGAAATGGCTGACCAACTAAATGCATACTTTGGTTCTGTCTTCACAAAGGAGGACACAAATATCATACCAGAAATGTTGGGGAACACAGGGCTTAGTGAGAGAGAGGAACTGAAGGAAATCAGTATTTGTAGAGAAATGGTGTTGGGGAAATTGATGGGATTGAAGGCCAATAAATCCCCAGGGCCTGATGGTATGCATCCCAGAGTGCAGAGGCATAGATAGAGTAGATAGCCAGAGTCTGTTTCCCATGGTAGGGGTGACTAAAACTAGAGGGCAGAGATTTAAGGTGAAAGGGAGGAGGTTTAAAGGGGATCAAAGGGGTAAATTTTTCACACAAAGAATAGTGGGAATCTGGAATGAGCTGCCTGAGGAGGTGGTGGAGGCATGAACAGTAGCAACATTTAAGAGGCATCTGGACAGGTACGTGAATGAGGAAGGCATAGAGGGATATGGAATTAATGCAGGCAGGTGGGATTAGTATAGATAGGCATTATGGTGGGCATGGACGCGGTGGGCCGAAGGGCCTGTTTCTAAGCTGTACGACTCTATGACTCTATGAGTACTTAAGGAAGTGGCCCTAGAAATAGTGGATGCATTGGTGGTCATCTTCCAAGATTCTATAGACTCTGGAACAGTTCCTACAGATTGGAGGGTAGCTAATGTAACCCCACTATTTAAAAAGGGAGGTAGAGAGAAAGCAGGGAATTACAGACCAGTCAGCCTGACGTCGGTAGTGGGGAAAATTCTAAAGTCCATTATCAAAGATTTTATAGCAGAGCACTCAGAGAACAGTGGTAGAATCGGACAGAGTCAGCATGGATTTACAAAAGGGAAATTATGCTTGACAAATCTACTAGAATTCTTCAAGGATGTAACTAGTAGAGTTGATGAGGGGGAGCCAGTGGATGGGGTTTATTTGGACTTTCAGAAGGCTTTCGACAAAGTCCCACATAAGAGATTAGCGTGTAAAATTAAAGCACATGGGATTGGGGGTAGTGTATTGCGATGGATAGAAAATTAGTTGGCAGACAGGAAACAAAGGTTAGGGATAAATGGATCTTTTTCCGAATGGCAGGCAGTGACTAGTGGGGTACCGCTGGGACCGGTGCTAGTAACCCAGCTATTCACAATATACATTAATGATTTAGATGAGGGAACCAAATGTGATATTTCTAAATTTGCAGATGGCACAAAGCTGGGTGGGAGGGTGAGTTGTGAGGAGGATGCAGAGAGGCTTCAGGGTGATTTGGACAAGTTCAGTGAGTGGGCTAATGCATGGCAGATGCAGTATAATGTGGATAAATGTGAGGTTATACATTTTGGTAGCAAAAACAGGAAGGCAGATTATTATCTGAACGGCTATAAACTGAGAGAGGGGAATATGCAGCGAGACCTGGGTGTTCTCGTACACCAGACGCTGAAGCTAAGCATGCAAGTGCAACGGGCAGTTAAAAAAGGCAAATGGTATGTTGGCCTTCACAGCGAGAGAATTTGAGTACAGGAGCAGGGATGGCTTGCTGCAATTATACAGGGCCTTGGTGAGACCACACCTGGAATATTGCATGCAGTTTTGGTCTCCTTATCTGAGGAAGAATGTTCTTGCTATGGAGGAAGTGCAGCGAAGGTTTACCAGACTGATTCCAGGGATGGTGGGTCTGACGTATGCGGAGAGATTGAGTCGGTTGGGCTTATATTCGCTGGAGTTCAGAAGAGTGAGGGGGGATCTCATAGAAACCTATAAAATTCTAACAGGACTTGTCAGGGTAGATGCAGGAAGGATGTTCCCGATGGCGGGGGAGTCCAGAACCAGGGGTGTCATAGTCTAAGGATACGGGGTAAACCTTTCAGGACTGAGATGAGGAGAAATTTCTTCAGCCAGAGAGTGGTGAGCCTGTGGAATTCGCCACCACAGAAAGCAGTTGAGGCCAAAATATTGTATGTTTTCAAGGAGTTAGATATAGCTCTTGGGGCTAAAGGGATCAAAGGGTATGGGGCGAAAGCGGGAACAGGTTACTGAGTTGGATGATCAGCCATGATCATAATGAATGGCGGAGCAGGCTCGAAGGGCCGAATGTCCTATTCCTGCTCCTATTTTCTATGTTTCTATGTTAGATCCCCCTTTAGAGCATGCTGCACTGAAATGAATTTCTAATCATCACAGGTTCCAGTGCAAAGGTCCATAAAAAGTCTGGGGGCAAGTGTAAGTGTAATGAACAGCTAATGCATTCATTTGCCATAGACTGCAAAATCATCTCCAATTTGTCTCAGTTCAAACCTCAGAAAAGTACTCCCAACTGCACCAGTGGCACGTTTCTCACTTCCCACACCATCATCCTGTAGCTTCTATGTGAGATTACAAATGAGTTCCAAAGTAGGGACAATTTTGAACCACACTGAAACTGTCCAAACATATTTCCTTTACAGAGAAAACAGACTAGTCTGGGTATGGTTTGAATTGAGGTCCAAGAGGTGAATCTAACCTATTGTGACAGGCTTTTCCCAGCAGGAAATGCTTCAACCCGGTAGACACAAGTGAACCTATCTTATTTGGTGTGTTCACAGTATAACAGCCTCACAACCACAATTATATGACCAAACATCCATCTCACTATTTGGCCGCTTTAAGAAATATTGAAGATCTTATGGCACTATTTGCAAATAGAGTTCTCCCTTTCACACACAAAAAAAAGATAAAGATTAGTTGCTGTTACTGTCAAGTGAGGAAGGATCGAAGGGCGTCCCTCTTTTCCTTTTCCTTGTTTGACCACAACAGGTTTAATTCTTTCATAAAGTGGATATACTGGTCAATTCAGTAGGTGTTTGATTACTTACTTGGTATGATTATAACAAGAACCAATCGGACAGGTATTCTTGAATTAACAAAGAAAGAGGTTAACTTTATCGTCCCTAAACCGAACTAATAAAAATAATAAACAATGCGCCAACTTTCAACACTCACACACACTAGAAGTTTATACACACACAAATAGGTTACGGAGTTGGGAAAGGTAGATTGGTTGAGTTACGAGTCCATAATAAATGTATACAGTCTGTGACATTTGGTGATTCGGCTGGCTTCTAGCTGAATTCGGTGGTCCTGAGGCTTTTAGTTTGAAGAGGTAGATGACTGGTTCAGTGAGTCTTGTGGAAACAGCGAGGCATATGATTTCCTCCAATGGGGTTTCTGACTGTAGCCGGAGTATGCAAAGGTGCAGTCAACAAACAGGATTTGAAAGCTTTCAAGCTGGAATGGAGAGCATGAGAGAGAGAGAGAGAGAGAGAGAGAGAGAGAGAGAGAGAGAGAGAGAGAGAACCCCCCTTCCCCCCCCACCTCCCCCCCCACCCCACTTAGGGTGTGCACATGTCACAGTCCAGTTGCTTGTCCTCAGCTTCAGAGAAAACACCAGCTTGAAACCATTGATGGTTTAGCTTAGTTTAGAGATACAGCACTGAAACAGGCCCTTCGGCCCACCGAGTCTGTGCCGACCATCAACCACCCATTTATACTAATCCTACACTAATCCCATATTCCTACCACATCCCCACCGAACCTATACTAGGGGAAATTTATAATGGCCAATTAACCTATCAACCTGCAAGTCTTTGGCATGTGGGAGGAAACCGGAGCACCCGGAGGAAGCCCACGCAGACACAGGGAGAACTTGCAAACTCCACACAGGCAGTACCCAGAATTGAACCCGGGTCGCTGGAGCTGTGAGGCTGCGGTGCTAACCACTGCGCCGCCCCACAGGAGGGGCTTGTCACATGACAGTCACTCAGTCATGCAAACATAGCAGTTAGCAGTATTTCTCTGCCTGCTGAGAGAACAGGTAGTTCCTTTAAACTTCCTGGGTCTTGGTTCTTGCTTGGAAATTAGCAGACATTTTGTCTCTCTCCTCACAGTCCTTTGCAATGTAGGATACAGTGTTACAAATAGGTGATCATCTTAAGCTGAAAGGATGACTTTACTGGCAGCTTGTCTTTTTAAAATGTCTTTAAAAAAATGTATTAAAAAAAATATAAATTCAGATCTCTAGTCAGTGGATTAAAGAAAATTATCATTCAACAAAGCACTTTGGCATAACAGTTCGTCATTCATCATATTGCTTTTGTGGGATATAATGACTGTCACAGGCACTGCATGTAAAAAAGTGATTCACTGTAGGAAGTTCTTTGAGATGTTTTGGTGTGAAAGGGACAACATAAATGTAAGTATTATCATATTAGCTTATTTAGAATATTGTTCTTGACATTGTCACAAAATTTCCAAAATCTTCAGCCTTTGTAATAATGTTCAGATGGAACCAAATAAAAGGGGGCTGTTCTCCCAGTATCCCGACTAACATTTAATCTTCAATTCACATCACTAAAGCAGATTACCTCATGAGTTATTTTATACTAGTGCTGTTTGTGGGCCCTTGCCATTTGCAAGCTCACTGCAACATTTCCCAATGTTACATCAGTGACTACATTTCAAAACACTCCAATGACTTAAGTCTACGAGGGATGCTCTGAGGTAATGAAAAGTACTAAATGAATGCAAATTATATATTTACATTGTAGCTCAAATGTCAGAGTTGTGATTCTTTTCTGTTCTGTTTAATGTCAAGCATCTCTATGAAAGGATAAAGCTCGTGTGCAACGTTCACCAGATTTCAATCATGCAACCTTTATCCTTTGAAAAACTATCTGCTTTGCTTTATTGGAAACAATAGGCAATGCTTCTGGAAAAGGTTCAATTAAGATTACGATAATTGTTAATGTTTATAGCAGACCAGTGTTAACTAAAACTATGGCCTACCAATTATTGAGCTTATGTTGTGAGATGTAAAAAAAAATCAAATCATTCAGATGTAGAAGAAATCAAGATTTTTTTCATATTGATAATTAATTATTGCTCAAATGATTAAAACCGCTGTGTCCTACACAATGGAAATGTATCTCCCCATCCTTCGATTATCCAAGCTATTATTGTGAACATTGTTTCTTCATCATCATGTTGTTGTCCATTGCCTGACCTGTTTCCCCATGGGAACTTTCATCGCACATCATGCATTACCAGTTTAGAAAGTACATTTGAAATGAATCACGGGATCATTAACAATGCATTAAAATGTATGGATAATTAGTGTATAATGCATTTGGGAATCATTTACAAGAAAGAGAAACATGCATATGGAAAGAAATATTTATGTTGTTGCTTTTCAGGTTACACATCAATTACCTGGACTTGGATAATAGGAGTAGAATTTTGAAGTTTGCAGATGATACAAAACTCGGCAACATAGTAAATAGTAAGCATGATAGTAGCAGACCTCAAGAGGATATAAACAGACTGGTGAAATGGGCAGACACATGGTAGATGCAATTTAATGTGGATTAAGAGCGAAGTGATGTACTTTGGGAGAAACAACCTGGAGAACCAGTGTCATATAAATGGTACTTTGTTTGAGGGGGTGCAAGAACAAGGGGATCTGGGAGGGTCGTGCATATTAACAATTTTTTGAAGGTGGCAAGGCAAGTTGAAAAAGGTGCTTAAGGTTTATGGAATATTTGGTTTTGTAACCTTTGCTGTTTGTAGTATATATAAATGATTTGGAGGAAAATGTAGCTGGTCTGATTAGTAAGTTTGCAGACGACACAAAGGTTGGTGGAGTTGCGGATAGTGATGAGGATTGTCAGAGGACACAGCAGGATATCGATCGGTTGGAGACTTGGGCGGAGAAATGGCAGATGGAGTTTAATCCGGACGAATGTGAGGTAATGCATTTTGGAAGGTCTAATACAGGTGGGAAGTATACAGTAAATGGCAGAACCCTTAGGAGTACTGAAAGGCAGAGAGATCTGGGCGTACAGGTCCACAGGTCACTGAAAGTGGCAACGCAGATGGATAAGGTAGTCAAGAAGGCATACGGCATGCTTGCCTTCATCGGTCGGGGCATAGAGTATAAAAATAGGCAAGTCACGCAGCAGCTGTACAGAACTTTAGTTAGGCCACACTTAGAATATTGCGTGCAATTCTGGTCGCCACACTACCAGAAGGACGTGGAGGCTTTGGAGAGGGTACAGAAGAGGTTTACCAAGATGTTGCCTGGTCTGGAGGGCATTAGCTATGAGGAGAGGTTGGATAAACTTGGATTGTTTTCACTGGAACGACGAAGGTGGAGGGGCGACACGATAGAGGTTTACAAAGTTATGAGTGGCATGGACAGAGTGGATAGTCAGAAGCTTTTTCCCAGGGTGGAAGAGTCAGTTACGAGGGGACATAGGTTTAAAGTGCGAGGGGCAAAGTTTAGAGGGGATGTGCGAGGCAAGTTCTTTACACAGAGGGTGGCGAGTGCCTGGAACGCTGCCGGGGGATGTGGTGGAAGCAGGTACGATAGTGACTTTTAAGACGCATCTTGACAAATACATTAATAGGATGGGAATGGAGGGATACGGTCCCCGGAAGTGCAGAAGGTTTTAGTTCAGACAGGCATCAAGATCGGCGCAGGCTTGGAGGGCCGAATGGCCTGTTCCTGTGCTGTACTGTTCTTTGTTCTTTGTTCTAAATACACTGATTGAATACAAAAAGAAGGAAGTCATGCTAAACCATTACAAATCACTGGTCAGGCCTCAGCTGGAGAACTGTATACAACTCTGGGCACCACTTTAGGGGGAATACCACTTTGGATATTGTACAGAGCAGGTTTACCAGGATGATACCAGGGATGAGGGAGTTCAGTTATGTGCAGGGATTGGTGCAGCTGAGTTTGTTCTCCTTAGTGTAGATAAGGTTAAGAGGACATGTAATAGAGATACTCAAAATAATCAAGGCTTTTGATAGTTTCCCTCTACTTGCTCTATTTCCTCTGGCAAGTGGGTCGGTAACAACAGGTGATAAATTTAAAATGATTGGCAAAAGGACTAAAGGGGAAATGAGGAGAAATTTCTTCACACAGGTGGTTGTTATGATCTGGAACACAGTAACTGAAAGAGTGGTGGCATCAGTTTCCATAGGAAATTTCAAAAGGCAATTGGACATGTATTTTAAGAGGACTAATTTGCAGGATTTTGAATAAAAGCTAGCGTGTGGTACTAAATTGGACAGCTCTTTCAAAGAGTTGGCATAGATATGATGGGTTGAATGACCCTTCTGTCCTGTAAGATTCAATGATTAATTTGTTTCTTTGGCAATGTTAGTCACTCTATATAAAAAATAAATTTCACAAAGAAGTTGAAAGGATTAGAAAGAAAATGCCAACGAGTATCCAGATAAATAAAGTTAATGCTAGTAATGTTTTCAGTCCCCACTCCAATCTCCATTCCCTAGTTGCTGATTCCACCCCTCGCCCTGGCAACATTCTAAGCTTAACCTCAGTGTCATCTTTGACCCCAAGATGTGCTTCTGACCCTATATGTGTACCATCGCTAAGACCATCTATTTCCACTTCTGTAACATTACCTGACTTCACCCGAGTCAACTCATCTGATGCTGAAACCCACATTCATGCCTTCATTATCTCTAGACTTAACTATTCCAATGCACTCCTGACTGGTCTCCTACATTCAACCCTCCGTAAACTTGAGGTCATCCAAAACTTTGCGCACTAAGTCCCATTCCCCTATCAATCCAAGTCCCATTCCCCTATTCTGGCTCCCGATCAAGTAACATCTTGATGTTAAAATTCTCATCCTTGTTTTCAAATCCCTCCATGGCCCCTCCCTATCTCTGTAAACTCCTCCAGCCCCAAAACATTCCAAGACAGCTATGTTCCTCCAATTCTGGCCTCGTGTGCATCCCTGATTTTAATCGCTCCATCACTGGTGGCCCCACCATCAGTTGCCCTAAACTCTGGAATACTTTCCCTGCACCTCTCCGCCTCGCCACCTCACTTTTCTCTTTTAAGATACTCCTTTGATAAAGCTTTTGGCCAACTGACCTAATATCTCGTTATGTGGCTCAGTGTCATACTTTGTTTTACAAAACATCCCAGTCTTTCCACCCCCTTTCATAAATAACATCTGAAAGAACAGAACACAGGGTTTCAAACAAATTTAGCATCTCACTTTTGTTACAGTGTGCATTGATTGGAAGTGAAAATAATGCCTCCATTAAGAAACTAACCTTTTTACAATTAGATTTTTTTCAAAAGGACCTGTCAGTACAGACAAACATACAAAATGAACAAGTGTCACATAAAACTAGAGAAATTCCCCTCCCAAAAATGCAGAACAGACTTCCAGAAAATAAAATTCATTGGGCAATGAACTGGATAAGTATAGAATTAGAATAAAATTTAATATTGTTGGGATAAATATAAATACAGATAACTGTATTTGATCACAAAGTACAGGGATCTAGCATCTGTGCAAAGCAGCCACTCAGGGGGGAATTGTGAAAATGTAGGACTGGATAATTTTCTGGAGATTTGATCAATTACTTTGACTGGACCTGGTATTGGGGAATGAGCCCGGCCAGGTGGTCAAAGTTTCAGTAGGGGAACATTTCGGGAACAGTGACCATAATTCCATAAGTTTTAAGGTACTTGTGGATAAGGATAAGAGTAGTCCTCGGGTGAAGGTGCTAAATTGGAGGAAGGCTAATTATAACAATATTAGGCAGGAACTGAAGAATTTAGATTGGGGGTGGCTGTTTGAGGGTAAATCAACATCTGACATGTGGGAGTCTTTCAAACATCAGTTGATTAGAATCCAGGACCAGCATGTTCCTGTGAGGGACAAGGATAAGTTTGGCAAGTTTCGGGAACCTTGGATAACGCGGGATATTGTGAGCCTAGTCAAAAATAAAAAGGAAGCATTCGTAAAGGCTGAAAGGCTAGAAACAGATGAATCCCTTGAGGAATATAAAGACAGTAGGAAGGAACTTAAGCAAGGAGTCAGGAGGGCTAAAAAGGGTTATGAGAGGTCATTGGCAAACAGGATTAAGGAAAATCCCAAGGCTTTTTATACATATATAAAGAGCAAGAGGGTAACCAGGGAAAGGGTTGGCCCACTCAAGGACAGAGAAGGGAATCTATGTGTGGAGCCAGAGGAAATGGGCGAGGTACTAAATGAGTACTTTGCATCAGTATTCACCAAGGAGAAGGACTTGGTGGATGATGAGCCTAGGGAAGGGAGTATAGATAGTCTCAATCATCTCATTATCAAAAAGGAGGTGGTGTTGGGTGTCCTGCAAAGCATTAAGGTAGATAAGTCCCCAGGGCCTGATGGGATCTACCCCAGAATACTGAGGGAGGCAAGGGAAGAAATTGCTGGGGCCTTGACAGAAATCTTTGCATACTCATTGGCTACAGGTGAGGTCCCAGAGGACTAGAGAATAGCCAATGTTGTTCCTTTGTTTAAGAAAGGGTAGCAAGGATAATTTAGGAAATTATAGGCTGGTGAGCCTTACATCAGTGGTAGGGAAATTATTAGAGAGAGGATTCTTCGGGACAGGATTTACTCCCATATGGAAACAAATGGACTTATTAGCGAGAGGCAGCATGGTTTTGTGAAGGGGAGGTCATGTCTCACTAATTTAATTGAGTTTTTTGAGGAAGTGACAAAGATGATTGATGATGAAGGAAGGGCAGTGGATGTTATCTATATGGACTTCAGTAAAGCCTTTGACAAGGTCCCTCATGGCAGACTGATACAAAAGGTGAAGTCACATGGGATGAGAGGGGAGCTGGCAAGATGGATACAGAACTGGCTCAGTCATAGAAGACAGAGGATAGCAGTGGAAGGGTGCTTTTCTGAATGGAGGGATGTGACTAGTGGTGTTTTGCAAGGATCAGTGCTGGGTCCTTTGCTGTTTGTAGTGTATATAAATGATTTGGAGAAAAATATAGCTGGTCTGATTAGTAAGTTTGCGGACGACACAAAGGTTGGTGGAGTTGCGGACAGTGATGAGGATTGTCAGAGGAGACAGCAGGATATAGATCGGTTGGAGACTTGGGCGGAGAAATGGCAGATGGAGTTTAATTTGGACAAATGTGAGGTAATGCATTTTGGAAGGTCCAATGCAGGTGGGAGGTAGACAGTAAATGGCAGAACCCTTAGGAGTATTGACAGGCAGAGAGATCTGGGCGTACAGGTCCACAGGTCACTGAAAGTGGCAATGCAGGTGGATAAGGTAGTCAAGAAGGCATAGGGCATGCTTGCCTTCATCGGTCGGGGCATAGAGTATAAAAATAGGCAAGTCATGCTGCAGCTGTACAGAACTTTAGATAGGCCACACTTGGAATATTGCGTGCAATTCTGGTCGCCACACTACCAGAAGGATGTGGAGGCTTTGGAGAGGGTACAGAAGAGGTTTACCAGGATGTTGCCTGGTCTGGAGGGCATTAGCTATGAGGAGAGGTTGGAAAAACTCGGATTGTTTTCACTGGAACGACGGAGGTGGAGGGGCGACATGATAGAGGTTTACAAAGTTATAAGCGGCATGGACAGAGTGGATAGTCAGAAGCTTTTTCCCAGGGTGGAAGAGTCAGTTACTAGGGGACATAGGTTTAAGGTGAGAGGGGCAAAGTTTAGAGGGGATGTGCGAGGCAAGTTCTTTACACAGAGGGTGATGAGTGCCTGGAACTTGTTGCCGGGGGAGGTGGTGGAAGCAGGTACAATAGCGACGTTTAAGAGGCATCTTTACAAATACATGAATAGGATGGGAATAGAGGGATACGGACCCCGGAAGTGCAGAAGGTTTTAGTTTAGGCAGGCATCAAGATCGGCGCAGGCCTGGAGGGCCGAATGGCCTGTTCCTGTGCTGTACTGTTCTTTGTTCTTGACATTACATCTTTCTCTCAGAAGACTTACTCTAATTGGATAACATCTAGTTAAATATTTTGTGTGACCTATGGAAGGTGCAGGTATGATAAGCTGAATATCATTTCCTCATTCTAATCTAAGTTCTTCTGCACTGCTACCTTTGTGGGAACATATTTAAAACTACTTTTATCAGTGTTCTTTAATCCACTGTAATACCAACCTTTGATTTTTATTATCAGTCTACCAATCAATCAGTATTGCAACAGCAACAGCAATGAAAAAAAAGGCAAACTTGAAGCATGTGTTATTACCATGCACATCATGTTCTTGCATGGTGGTCATGGAGTCAATGGTTTTGCAGTGAACCAACAGTCGTTGTAAATAGTGGGTGGATAATCCTTTTGTAAAGGGCCAAAATACAGCAGAATGACAAGGAATCCAAACAAGCAGACTCAGAAATGGAAGGCCAAAATGAAATGCAGCAGAGCTGGATAACATGAGACTAAAGGTGAACAAATGATCTTATCCATACACTTCAGAAAAGGTAGATAACTCAACAAGACGCTGGTAAAGCCACAGATGTGGATCAGTATTGAAATTAATAGCATTAAGGGAAAAAGGATTTTATATAGTCACAGGATATACAAGGATATACCTGAGAGTGAGAAATCACCCTGCTTGCTTTCACTTCCTCGGATTATGAAGGAGCCAGTTCCATTCCCAGCCATCAATAATTGTTTCTCTGCATCTACTCGTTTGAGTCCTCCAAAGAACCATCTGCAATAATATACAAAAACATTTTTAATATGAGTTGTATGTTTTGGAGAAACTTTTGGAGAAAGATGAAGGGAGTCTAAACTATCTCTGAAACAATGGGGAGACTTGAAAATGATGTGCGAAGTTTTCAGATTATGAAGGTGTTAGTGAAATTAACCCAGGCACATTGCTCATTACGGTGAAGGATTCACGCATTAGAGGCCACTACAAATAGAAAAAGTTATGACTAAGAGGGGCAAAAAGAATTTTTTTTACCCACATGATTGAGTTTTGGAATAAACCAGTCAAGCAACAAGTTGAGTTACTGGAGAAAGAAGCAACTAGCAAATGGGCAGGTCGGTGCAGCTTATCCATGCAAAAGAAACAAGGGTTTGAAACAGATGAATGCACTTTGCTGTTACTACAGTAAAATGGAGAAAAGAAAAAAAAAATCAGTTGTTATGTTCTTGCACAAAATCTCAATAGAGCTGAAGTAGCTAATTACAGGACTTCACTGGTGATACAGCAAGTTGCTGCTGTTTCCCCCACATTACAGGAAGGGTCCAATATTCATTAGTGCCACATGCATGCATTTTGCAGGTCCCTTGCAAAAGTATAAGAGTATTCGAACCATTTTGTAATAATCACTGCTCAAGGTGATCATGTTCACTTCCTGTTTGCCAAAACCAAGTTACGTTAAACCTGCTTGCTTTCTATCTGACGTACTGATCAGTGAAAGACAGTCATGCTCATTAACTTGGACTGGAAAGAAAGCGGTGATGTGTTATTCATCTTTTCTTTGTTTTCTCTGTTGCAGTATTAGCAGTTTGTGCGTATTTAAACAGCTGATGCAGTGCCAAAACTGCTCTTACAACATATGGAATGTGGAATTTCATGACCAACAACTGCTGCATTTAAATAAAGATCATTGTATGGAAGTTAAAAGCCAGCATTGAAAGATAACCTAAAAGTTGAACTCCAACTTAATAGGAATAATTGCTTATGGTGCTGCTTTGCTGCCACTTTTGAATAATTATTCATTTATTCAGTTACATTGACCATTGGGGAACTTTCCAAATTGATAACTACAACTGGATTCCACCAAATAACAGAAAAGACCTTGGCTTTTATTCCCAGGGGCAGATCGATAAACAGGTCTATGAGGTCTGTGACCAGAAGCACTTTGTAAATATGGGGCCTTCAGTAAAACCACCATAATGCATAAAAATTGGATCATAATATTATAGCATTTAAAGATACTATCAACAACTTATATTTATATACCATCTTTAATGTAATAAAATTTCCCAAGGCACTTCACAGCTGCATTATAAAACAAAATTTGACACTATACCACACAAGGAGATATTGGGGCTGATGAAATTACAAAGCGATATCGATAGATTAAGTGAATGGGCAAAACTGTGACAATGTAGGCATATGTGAAGTCATCCACTTGGATCCAAAAAAGGATAGAATGGGGTACTGGAAATAGTGGAGGTCCAAAGAGACTGTAATTGCAGGTACATAGATCATTAAAATATCATGAACAGGTACAGAAAATAGAAACAGAAAAAGGGTAATAGAATGCTAGTCTTTATATCTTCTTCTTTGGCCTCCTTATCTCAAGAGACAATGGGTAAGCGCCTGGAGGTGGTCAGTGGTTTGTGAAGCAGCGCCTGGAGTGGCTATAAAGGCCAATTCTAAAGTGACAGGCTCTTCCACAGGTGCAGCAGGTAAAATTGGTTGTCGGGGCTGTTACACAGTTGGTTCTCCCCTTGCGCGTCTGTCTTTTTTCCTGCCAACTGCTAAGTCTCTTCGACTTGCCACGCTTTAGCCCCGCCTTTATGATTGCCCACCAGCTCTGGCAATCGCTGACAACTGACTCCCATGACTTGTGATCAATGTCACAGGACTTCATGTCGCGTTTGCAAACGTCTTTAAAGCGGAGCCATGGACGGCCAGTGGGTCTGGTACCAGTGATGAGCTCGCTGTACAATGTGTCCTTGGGGATCCTGCCATCTTCCATGCGGCTCACACGGCCAAGCCATCTCAAGCGCCGCTGGCTCAGTCGGGTGTATATGCTGGGGATGTTGGCCGCCTCGAGGACTTCTGTGTTGGAGATACGGTCCTGCCACCTGATGCCAAGGATTTTCCGGAGGCAGCGAAGATGGAATGAATTGAGACGTCGCTCTTGGCTGACGTACATTGTCCAGGAATCGCTGCCGTAGAGCAAGGTACTGAGGACACAGGCCTGATACACTCTGACTTTTGTGTTCTGTGTCAGTGCGCCATTTTCCCACACTCTCTTGGCCAGTCTGGACATAGCAGAGGAAGCCTTTCCCATGCGCTTGTTTAATTCTGCATCGAGAGACAGGTTACTGGTGATAGTTGAGCCTCGGTAGGTGAACTCTTGAACCACTTCCAGAGTTCTTCCTTCTTCTTCTTTTGGGCCTCCTTATCTCGAGAGACAATGGATACGCGCCTGGAGGTGGTCAGTGGTTTGTGAAGCAGCGCCTGGAGTGGCTATAAAGGCCAATTCTGGAGTGACAGGCTCTTCCACAGGTGCTGCAGAGAAATTTGTTTGTTGGGGCTGTTGCACAGTTGGCTCTCCCCTTGCGCCTCTGTCTTTTTTCCTGCCAACTACTAAGTCTCTTCGACTCGCCACAATTTAGCCCTGTCTTTATGGCTGCCCGCCAGCTCTGGCGAATGCTGGCAACTGACTCCCACGACTTGTGATCAATGTCACACGATTTCATGTCGCGTTTGCAGACGTCTTTATAACGGAGACATGGACGGCCGGTGGGTCTGATACCAGTGGCGAGCTCGCTGTACAATGTGTCTTTGGGGATCCTGCCATCTTCCATGCGGCTCACATGGCCAAGCCATCTCAAGCGCCGCTGACTCAGTAGTGTGTATAAGCTGGGGGTGTTGGCCGCTTCAAGGACTTCTGTGTTGGAGATATAGTCCTGCCACCTGATGCCAAGTATTCTCCGAAGGCAGCGAAGATGGAATGAATTGAGACATCGCTCTTGGCTGGCATACATTGTCCAGGCCTCGCTGCCGTAGAGCAAGGTACTGAGGACACAGGCCTGATACACTCGGACTTTTGTGTTCCGTGTCAGTGCGCCATTTTCCCACACTCTCTTGGCCAGTCTGGACATAGCAGTGGAAGCCTTACCCATGCGCTTGTTGATTTCTGCATCTAGAGACAGGTTACTGGTGATAGTTGAGCCTAGGTAGGTGAACTCTTGAACCACTTCCAGAGCGTGGTCGCCAATATTGATGGATGGAGCATTTCTGACATCCTGCCCCATGATGTTCGTTTTCTTGAGGCTGAAGGTTAGGCCAAATTCATTGCAGGCAGACGCAAACCTGTCGATGAGACTCTGCAGGCATTCTTCAGTGTGAGATGTTAAAGCAGCATCGTCAGCAAAGAGGAGTTCTCTGATGAGGACTTTCCGTACTTTGGACTTCGCTCTTAGACGGGCAAGGTTGAACAACCTGCCCCCTGATCTTGTGTGGAGGAAAATTCCTTCTTCAGAGGATTTGAACGCATGTGAAAGCAGCAGGGAGAAGAAAATCCCAAAAAGTGTGGGTGCGAGAACACAGCCCTGTTTCACACCACTCAGGATAGGAAAGGGCTCTGATGAGGAGCCACCATGTTGAATTGTGCCTTTCATATTGTCATGGAATGAGGTGATGATACTTAGTAGCTTTGGTGGACATCCGATCTTTTCTAGTAGTCTGAAGAGACCACGTCTGCTGACGAGGTCAAAGGCTTTGGTGAGATCAATGAAAGCAATGTAGAGGGGCATCTGTTGTTCACGGCATTTCTCCTGTATCTGACGAAGGGAGAACAGCATGTCAATAGTCGATCTCTCTGCACGAAAGCCACACTGTGCCTCAGGGTAGACGCGCTCGGCCAGCTTCTGGAGCCTATTCAGAGCGACTCAAGCAAAGACTTTCCCCACTATGCTGAGCAGGGAGATTCCACGGTAGTTGTTGCAGTCACCGCGGTCACCTTTGTTTTTATAGAGGGTGATGATGTTGGCATCGCGCATGTCCTGGGGTACTGCTCCCTCGTCCCAGCACAGGCATAGCAGTTCATGTAGTGCTGAGAGTATAGCAGGCTTGGCACTCTTGATTATTTCAGGGGTAATGCTGTCCTTCCCAGGGGCTTTTCCGCTGGCTAGGGAATCAATGGCATCACTGAGTTCCGATTTGGTTGGCTGTATGTTCAGCTCATCCATGACTGGTAGAGGCTGGGCTGCATTGAGGGCAGTCTCAGTGACAGCATTCTCCCTGGAGTACAGTTCTAGGTAGTGCTCAACCCAGCGGTCCATCTGTTTGCGTTGGTCAGTGATTATGTCCCCCGATTTAGATTTGAGGGGGGTGATCTTCTTGATGGTTGGCCCAAGAGCTCTCTTCATGCCATCATACATTCCTCTGATGTTTCCGGTGTCTGAGGCCAGCTGAATATGACTGCATAGGTGTTGCCAGTAGTCGTTTGCGCAACGCCTAGCTGTTCTTTGTGCAGTACTACTTCCAGAGTGTGGTCACCAATATTGATGGATGGGGCATTTCTGACGTCCTGTCCCATGATGTTTGTTTTCTTGAGGCTGATGGTTTGGCCAAATTCATTGCAGGCAGCCGCAAACCTGTCGATCAGTCTCTGCAGACACTCTTCAGTGTGAGATGTTAATGCAGCATCGTCAGCAAAGAGGAGTTCCCTGATGAGGACTTTCCGTACTTTGGTCTTCACTTTTAGACGGGCAAGGTTGAACAACCTGCCCCCTGATCTTGTGTGGAGGAAAATTCCTTCTTCTGAGAACTTGAATGCATGTGAGAGCAGCAGGGAGAAGATGATCCCAAACAACGTAGGTGCGAGAACACAGCCCTGTTTCACGCCACTCAGGATTGGAAAGGGGTCTGATGAAGTGCCGCTATGCTGAATTGTGCCTTTCTTATTGTCATGGAATGAGGTGATGATACTTAGTAGCTTTGGTGGGCATCCGATCTTTTCTAGTAGTCTGAAGAGAACACGTCTGCTGACGAGGTCAAAGGCTTTGGTGAGATCAATGAAAGCAACGTAGAGGGGCATCTACTGTTCACGGCATTTCTCCTGTAGCTGGCGAAGGGAGAACAGCATGTCAATGGTGGATCTCTCTGCTCGAAAGCCGCACTGTGCCTCAGGGTAGACACGCTCGACCAGCTTCTGGAGCCTGTTTAAAGCGACACGAGTGAAGAATTTCCCCACTATGCTGAGCAGGGAGATTCCACGGTAGTTGTTGCAGTCACCGCGGTCACCCTTGTTCTTATGGAGGGTGATGATATTGGCATCGCACATGTCCTGTGGTACTGCTCCCTCATCCCAGCACAGGCAAAGCAGTTCGTGCAGAGCAGAAAGTATAGCAGGCTTGGCACTCTTGGTGATTTCAGGGGTAATGCCGTTCTTCCCAGGGGCTTTTCCGCTGGCTAGAGAATCAATGGCATCACTGAGTTCCGATTTTGTTGGCTGTATGTCCAGCTCATCCATGACTGGCAGAACAGGATTGCATTGAGGGCGGTCTCAGTGACAACATTTTCCCTGGAGTACAGTCCACCCAGTGGTCCATTTGCTAGTCTTTATATCGAGAGGAA